>NW_022900934.1:10762344-10783012 GCF_012274545.1 Fukomys damarensis
CTGCCGGGAGGAGGACAGCGGAGCTCAGGCCTGGGTGTCCAGCCCCGCTCCATGGTGAGTGTAAGCGGCTGCTCCCCGCCACTGTGGCAGGTCCTGCAGCTGCCCGGCCAGCAGACCAGACTCTGGGAGGAGGAAGAGGTGGGGAGGAGAGCAGGGCGGCACTTTCTCTGACCCCTGGAGCTGTCTGGGCCGGAGAAGGAATGCTCCTCTGGGCAGAGTCTTGCTGTGTGGCTTTGGGCAAGTTCTTTTTTTTCCCTCTCTGGGCCTCCCCTGGGCAAATGGAGGGGTTGAACGAGGTGCCCTTTAAAAGACGCTTACTGTGATGCTATTTCTTGTGCATCTGCTGTGTGCTGGGCACCAGGCTGGGCACTTTGGGAACTTCAGCTCAGGAGTCCCCAGGATTCTCCCTGTGGGCTTATGATCCTCCTCACTGTATGCGGAGGACACAGAGGCGCAGACAGGGAAGTATCTTGCTCAAGGTCACACAGCCCATCTGTGGCAGAGATGAGGAGTGGATCCAGGTCTCTCTGACTGGGCTTTGGCTGCATTTTGCCGTCCACCTCCAGTGGTCTGCATTCCTTGTTCTGTGGCTGCGACTGTCCCAGGACGCAGGGGAGAAGAGGAAATTCGGATGGTACACGCATTTGTTACCTGCAGGAGGGGACAGGGCAGGCCGAGGAAGCAACAGGCTGAAAACAGCAAGCAGCCTTCAACTATGGGGCAGGCGTGTCAGCCCTGGACGGACAGGGCAGGGGATCCCTGCCTGCAGGACAAGCACCTGTGTAATTCCCTAGATTCGAGGCGTGCTGTAGGAGGCTCCCAGCATGTGAGAAAAGAGGGTTAATGTCAGGGTGTAGAGAGAGCAGGGGGTGGGGAGAGTGGCACAAGCCTTGACTAAGCTTTGTTCCAAATTTATTTTGCCTTTTCAAAAATCTGTTTCAAATCACGCTGGGCTGCACAGCTCTTTGGGACCAAACCGAATTGTGAAACACACGTAGCTCTTTCCACGAGCCTCCCTGGGGGAATCACATATGAAGGCCTCCTAGGCTATTTGCATAAACATCCCCAAAGCCAGGGGAGAAGTTGCAGATAAAGCCAGTCCCTGGCACTGAGAAGGAGGAAGCAGTTGACCTCCAAGGGTCAGGAAGTACATGGCAGGCAGGGACGCAGCAGGTGGGAAATCCCCAGGGCGCCAGGCATCTGGCCAGAGGTGAAGGTCCCAACACCCAGATGTGGCCTTCTTTTACTTCCTGTGGAAAATTCCACCGTGCAGCAGCTCTGCATGGACGCAGCCCTCCTTTCCTTTCTGGGCCTGGCTTGGAAGCCCCTTCCCCAGGGACCAGTTGGGGGTGGTCCTAGCTCTAGTGTGAGCAGCTGACGTCGCCCCCTCTCCCCTTCTCAGTCTTGGGGAAGCCAGCCGGTTGGTCGCCCTGCCCAGGTCTGCCCTGGATTTTCTCTGTGACCTGGAGTAGGTCACTTACCTTTTTGCAGTCTCGGTTTCCTCATCTGTAAGGAAAAGGGATCATCTTAGGAAATGTGCAAGATCTTGCAGCTCTGAGATCCTGAGACTGGTTGGAGAAGAGGGCTGCAGCTCCAGATTAGATGAGCGGGGCTGAGAGTAAGAGAAACTCTTAAGAGGGCAGGAAAATCTCGCCAGGAAGTCCCTGGAGCACTCTGTGGGCGTGGGCAAGCTTCTTTAGAAGCTGGGCGTGTGCTTTAGTGCTCCCTGCTAGGGCTCTCGAGGTGGCATCCCCTCGGCTCACAAGCTGGTCTCTTGCCCTATTTGCTGTTCCCCGCTCCTCGGAGCCTCATGGAGGACCTCGCTGGCCGCTCCAGGATTCTCTGGCTTCTCCCAAAGCTTCCTGCGCTTTCTGCCTGAGCTGCTCTGGGATGATGGCTTCCTCCTCCTCTTGGGGACCCTCTGCCATGTGTTGCTGGAGCCAGTTTCTGCAGACACTGAGAGCTGACCATCAGATTTTTAGGAGTTGGTAAAGTGGTTGTTAAAATGTGTGTGTGTGTGTGTATATATATATATATATATATACACATAGTAGTGGGATTGCTATATCATATGATAGTTCTACTTTTAATTTTCTGAGAAAACTTGCCAGGCAGGCGCTCTGCTACTCAGCTACATCCCTGGCCCTCATTTTTTTTTTAAAGCTGGATTGAACACAGGGCCTCACACATGCTAAGCATGTGCTCTACAAGGTAGCCTCACCTCAGCCCCTGGAAGGCACCCTTGGGTCTTTCCTGAGCTCCGGAGGCTGTCCACACCGGTCTCATCCTCCTGGTGCACCTTCAGAGATTTCCACTTGGGAGCCGTACTAGGTGCATTTAAGAAACTGGCCAAGAGGTACAACTTGGGGCTTGATTTATTGTTCTGTTGATTTCCTGGATTTGAGAAAGTGAGGAGAAAAAGCTCATGAAGCAGAGAAAACATAGAGGTCTGCTGGGTCTGGCTGTGATGCTGAGGGTCGAGACAGTAGAAGTTCAAACACTGGGTGAACGAATCAAGCATGAGCCAGGGTAACCACGGGGTGAGGACAGATGCAGGAGCTGAGGTGAAATCCAGCATAAACATGCGGTGTGAATGAACTGATCACATTTAACCTACAGAAACAGAGAGCTGTAAAATTTATTTTTGTTTGTGAATTGCACGCCCCACGTGCATTACACTGACACCATTTGCAGTAAGCCTAAGCATACATGTGTGTGTCTGCACCCACACACACACGCACACACACACACACACACACACACACACACACACATTTCCCTGGAGAGCCGGTCACAGAGTCTTTACCAGTCCACCCGACTCCTTGGCGTGTTGCTTGTGCCCAGGATCTCAGAGGTCAGAGAGACCCAGCCCACCATGGGGCATCAGACACAGGTCTCTCCATTTCCTCCTTTGGTTTAAAACAGACCAGAAGCCAAATGCCTCTCAGTCCCCAGGTGCTGGATGCACGCAGAGACTGGGCTGGTGAGGCACCGTCCACACCGGGCTCCCGGCTCAGCCAGCGACACGAGCCCTGGGACCCATCCTGTATCTGTCCCACACCCTGTGGCCACTCCACGTTCCCTGGATGTTTCCAGGGTCCCAGCAGCAGCAGCTCCCTGGTGATCCTGTTCTGATCCAGGCCTTGCTCCTGCTGTCTTTTATTCTCCTGTGCAGGGAATGATGCTGTAATAGAAACGGCTTCTTGGAACCTGTCGAGGGAACGGCTGAGCCAAACCTATGGGAGGGTTGAAACAACTTCCTATTTTTAGAAGCCCTCGGAGCCAGGTGGGCCAATTCCAGTTCTCCTGGCCCGCAAGCATGAGAGGAAAATATTCCTCATTCCCAAGTCCCATCTCTGCAATCATCGGCCAAGGAGAAGGCCGGGAGAGACATTCGCCAAAAAGACGTGACAGTGACAGGAAGGAGGTCTGCGCTGCCACGGTTCCCAGAGGATCACAAATGGGCGCGTTGTGTTGTTTGGCCCTGGCACTCAGCCTGGAGAGTCCCGCTCAAAGTCAAGGGTCAACTCTTTCAGACCCTCCACCGGCTCCTTCATTTCTGTCTTTTTTCATAACTGTAATGTTCAAAAGTGGAATTGGTCTGGGGATATGGCTCAGCTACAAAATGCTTGCCTAGCATACATGAGGCCCTGGGTTCCATTCCCAGCCCTAAGGGGGTGGGGCTTGGCATAATGGTGCTCACTTACAGTCCCAGCTACTTGGGAGGCTGAGGCAGGAGGATCACTTGAACTCATGTTTGAGACCAGCTTGGGCAACATGGCCAGACCCTTTATAACAACCACCATCACCTTCTCAGTGAAGACTTTGTGACTCCTGTTTAAAATGACAGCCCTGCCTCTTGCACCCCTGGCCTCCCTCTCCCCGTTTCCTACCTTTCTTTACTCATCCTCACCTAACATGTTACATATTTTTCTTTTCCTCCATGTCTCTTTCCAGAATGTGAGTTTCCCAGAGGCAGCAATGTTGCATTGCTGTGCTCACTGCTGTGTGTCTCGGAAGGTCTTCCATCAGTGCATGTTGAATGAAGGTGGCTGTGGTGGTGCTTGCCTGCTATCCTAGCACTTAGGAGGCTGAGGCAGGAGAATCATGGGTTCAAGGCCAGCCCAGGCTATGTAGTGAGATCTAGGCTGGCCCAGATCACCATGGTAGAACCCTGTTAAAAAAAAAAAAAAAAAAAAAAAAAAAAAAAAAAAAAAAAAGGGAATTAAGGGAGCTATACGTGTGCAGCACCCAGGAGGAGCCCTGACAACGTGCAATCCCTAGGACTCCCGTGTGGGGAATCGAACTCAGGGCCTCGTGCTTGCCAGGTCCCTTGCGGTTTTGTTGTTTATCTAGGACTTCCCCCTCTTCTTCCATTGTCCCTTGAGTTGTGGCCCCCAGTTGATGGGTGTGAGATCAGCTCCAGTCTTCTGTGGCCACAAACACACTGCGTTGAATGTCCTGGGGCTTCTGTGCCCACCCTCATAACTCTGCTCTGGACTCTCCATTCTGGGGCAGCAGGACAAGAGGTGTGGGTGCTCGGCCAGCCCTGGCCTGGCACACAGACGGGGCTGAGCAGTGTTGGGAGAGGGACAGATCCTCCTTCGTACCTAGGGGACTGAGCTGCCACAGGGCCCAGGGTCCTGGCAAATGCCCTCACGAGGTCTGCAGAGAGCAAGCCATGCTGCGAAGGTCCTCATGGTCCTCTCTCCTCCATGAAGCCCCTGAACCTCTGCTCTACCACTCTGCCACAGCAGCCACCGGCGCGGCACTCAGGGTATCTGTCTCCCTCCTGGGGGCAGAATGACCAGTGACCGAGAGCCTGAGAGGTAGAATCTGGAGGCTGACTTTGGTCCTGGAGTCCCAGAGCCTCCACCATGGGGCCCGAGCCTCTGCCTCCTCTTCCCAAGAGCAGAAGATCAGTAACGACAGTGGCAGCTTGCAGGGAGGCCGGGGCAGACCTCAGAGAAGCAGAGCTGACAGGAGACGTATGAGCTAGTGTTAGAGACTGTCCCTCCGAGGGGCACCCGGGCACAGGCACCTGCGGGCGGCAGCCTACAAGTCGGAAGCAGCTATAAAGGGAGCCAGACTCCCCTCACAGGCCCGGGTAACTGTTCTTCCCCTGAACTGAGCTTTTGCTTGAAAATGAGGGCACTCATGGTCCGCGTCTCATCAATTCTTGTGAGAATTAAATGAGTTCGGATCCAGCCAATCCCCAAGAGATGGTGTCCTCCCCCTGCCCGGAGTACCTGACAAGGACTTCAGAACTTGAGGGGCCTTGGTACTTGAGGCTGGTTGGTTCCAGGAGCTGTGATCAGTATCAAGGACAATAAACACCGAGTCGCCCTGGCTGGAAAGGCCAGGGGAGCCATCAGCATTGACAAGTCCTAGGCTGTGCGTTGGGTATCAAAGGTACGACGCATTCTGGGACAAACATTTTGTGCCTAGATGTTTGAGTACCAAGTTTGAGGAGTGCCAGGGTGTGGCTGTAGATTGCGGGAGGCCCTGAAAAGGGGACAGTTTCCTAGGTGTGGACGGGACAATCTCACAGAGGAGGCAGATGGGGCCAATGATTTGGAGTCTGCGGGTGGCTGAACTTAGTGAGACGACGGGCCAGGCATACAGTGGCCCCCATTTGATAGCCGAGAAGATGGAGCCCCAAGGAGGAGCCTCTGCCCACCGCCGGGGCAAGAACGTGACAATCTGGAGTCAGAGCTGTGTCCCCCAATCCACACCCTGGCCCTCAGCCCCAGACAGGAAGTGGACGGTGGGGGGACGCAGTGTCACTCTGTGGCCAGCGATCTTGCACATTTCTCACATTTTTGCATCTTGGGACAAAGGGTGAAGAAACTCAAAGAACGGATCCTCTTTCCTGGTGGAAAATCACTCCCGACTGGGAGGGGGTCTTGGCTGCTGTGTGCATTTGCTGGGCTTTGCCTTTCTCCACCCGCCCTGCTGCTTAGCAGCAGCAGTTACAGAACCCCAGGGGCTACAGATCCAGAGGACCCCAGGCATTGCTGGTTGGTAGCACATGGACTTGTGGTGGCCTTGGCCCCCGGCCCTGGGTGCCACTGGGTGGTGGCTGTCTCCTGTGCGCTGTGCCGCTGTCCCTCTGCAGGGGTCCCCAGACGACTCAGAGCATCACACAGGGCAGCTGCAGAGCATGGCCGAGTCAGCAGCACTGGCGCTGGCTTTGGTGTCAGACCGACCTGGCTTTGTTGGCCCCCAAGTAGTGTGGCCTTGGACGTGCTCGTATACCCGTCTGACTATTTCCTCAGCTGTACGATATGGGTAAAGACAGCGGGTTGCAGTGAGGACCGGATATGGAGTGGACACAGTGCTGGGCACACAGAGCTGGCCTGAGAAGATATTGTAGACCAGGAGCACCAAGTTCAAGTCTAGACCCAGCTGAGTCCCGTAACGGGCCTGAGACTCTGTCATTCCCTCTGCAATGGGGTAATAGCGATAATCATAGTTACCTCTTGCGGCTTTGGGCATTTGGAAGGATTTAAGTGAATTCACATTAATGATGTTTTTACATCATAAATCTGGGACACAGAAACCACTAATATTCATTTTCTAGCTATGTGTAACAAAGTTCCACAAACCAAGCAGTGTAAAATAACAGAAATGAGCTCCCCACAGTTCTAAAGCCAGCGATGGGGAGAAGACGGGAGGCCCAGGAGGGAGAATCCTTTCTTGCCTCCTGTTCATTTCTGGGGCTGGCCAAGAATCCTGTAGCTCCACCCACCTATTGCAGGATGACTTCTTTTATTTTTATTTACTTATTTATTTCTTAACTTTTTCTGGTACTGGGAATCGAACCCGGGCCCTCAGGGTTGCAGAGCAGATGCTGGAACCGCTGAGCTAAATCCCCAACCCTAGAATGACTTCCTCTTAAGGATTCCATCTGCCAAACAAATCTCTGGGTGGACATGTTTTTTGGGGGACGTTATTCAACCACACCAACTAATAAGTATTGGCTGTTGCCAAGTCTCCCTCTGTAGAGCGGGAGTCCAACTCCTTTCCCTCCTTCTCCTGTTTCCTGCTCCCCATGACCCCGGGAAGTGGGCCTCTGATCATGTCTGAGGACAGAAAGATGACCTGACTCACCCAAGGTCACACTGCTGGTCTCCGCTGGGCATTCAGACTGACTCTTTTCTGTCTGGCTACCCCGAAGCCGGCCAGGCTTTGAGACCTTCCAGTCCCGTTCAGGGAGCTGGGACGAGGCAGTGCTTCCCATACAGGAGATATGTTCTTTCCCGGCCCCCGCCTCCCTCCAGACGCATCTCCAAGGAAAGGCGATAAACGGGTCTTTGAGGGGGCAGGTGTGGGGCTGTGCTCTGCGCTGTCCTGTGGGTGGCAGCCAGGTCGTGCTCTGAACCTGTCAGCGGGCATCCTTGACCTCCAGGCACCGCCGTGGTTTGTTCGTTGAGCCAGGGTCTCGTCAAGTTGCCTAGGCTGGCCGCCTCTTGCCTCGGCTTCCCAAGGGCTGGGATTACCAGTATGTGCCGCCCACACCCGGTGTGGGTGTGTTGACTTGGGGCTACGCACTGGAAAAATGGTCCAGGAAGGTGTGATTTATTTGCCATCGAGACAATGCTATTAAATGCTTGCAAAGCACATTTCTGTGGGGTCAATGAGCCCCGACCTCCCGGGCCTGGCCTGGAAAAGGCCCCAGGAGGATGCGGCTGTTGCCTGGACACGGAGCAGAGAGGGGAGGCCGGTGGGGCTGGAATGGGCTTGACAGAGACAAATGCCTGAGCTGCGGACAATGCTCGGCAGTTTACGTTCTAACGGACCTCAGTGCAGACGTGGAAGTGAGTTGCTTAGACTGTGTGCAATTAGACCTCGGAGAGAGGAGGAAAGGGTTGTGATTTCCAGCTACCAGGGCTTTGGGGCCGGGAAATAGTTGCTCAGTCAGCAAGGTGAGCTGGCGGGCAGGTTGGATGCCCCTGAGGACGCAGTGTGCCCGGGCTGGGGGTGGGGGTTCCAAAGCTGCCTGGGCTCATGTCCTGCCTCCCCCCCTGAGCAGTGGGGCCTGAGACAGCCCTCCTGGGAAACAGGCTGTGCCAGAGCCCGCCTCAGAGGGGCACATGGGGGTCCATGAGCTGATGGGACTCAGTAGCTTGCAGTAGATGTTCAGGAGAACTGCTACCGTTGCCATGGTGATGAATGGCTGTGGAGAGGGTGTCCACAGAGCAGCTGAGGCAGTGTCACCGTCACCTGCTTGCTCACCACATGGTGGGCAGGAGCCTTCCAGTGCCCACTCCCAGGGCAGCCGGGAGACCGTCACCACCCAGGCTCTCGGCATGCCCACTGCTGTGGTTGTCACTCAGCTTAGGAGGCCATGTGCCCAGCTGTGGGGTCCACTGGAGCAGGGCAGACCCACGAGGGGGCTGGGCTGAGCTGCTGTGGGCTGGCAGTCCATCATCAGTGTGGACACTGAGGGTCCAGGAGTGAGCGAAGGACAGACAAAGGCCACAAGGGCCCTTCTGCCAGGTTGACAGGGAGGGTGGTGGGAGGATGGGACGGGCGTCCAGTCTGAGGCCAGCCTTCAATGCAGGAGTCCAAGTTTGGCAAACCTGGAGACCACACAGGCTGCACACTTACCAGCGCTTCAGGTGCTGTGAGCTGTACCTGGGTTGAAAGTCTGTCCGCCCTACTGAGAGGCTGGCACCTGCCAGAGTTTGAGAGCTGAGGCCTGGCCCCTCCCTTTGTGCCCGTCGCCCCCAGGACTATGGAGGGAGCTGTGGCCAGGCCACGGGACTGAGGCCAGCTGGCTGTGGCCCTCTCAAGAGGGTTGCTTTCTGGGCTATCAGATGGTATTGGTTGTTTGTCCCCAGGGTGCCCAGTCCGGGCAGCTGGGGCAACAACAACAGCCCCTCCCCACCCTGGGGAACATAATCCATGAAGGAAGGATAGCACATCCAGGGACAGGGTGGCTGGGAAGAGGGTGTGGGGTGCCTGGTCACACCCACTCTGTAGGGGTCCCCAACCCCTGAGCTCTGCTGGCTTCTCTAGACCACAGGCAGGTCTGCTTCTTTAAACCCCAGGAGGACTTGGCTGGGTCAAGAGGGGCTTTTGCCTTAGGGAGGGAGATTCCGGGATGGGATGGGGCGAACAGCAGATCCATTGGCCTAGGGGCAGCCCCACCCTGAGCCACCTTCGGGTCTCATTTCCTCGTTCTGTGACCTCTCCGCTCCAGCCAGCGGCCTCTCTCATTCATTCGCTCCTCTGTCCAGCGATTGGTTCATGCATTTTCTTGCACCTCACAATGAACCCTAAAGCAGGCGGGTGCTATCCACAAGCCCAGAGTTTGATGAGGGAGACGCACAAAGGTTGAGCTGCTGGTCCAGGGTCGCAGAGCTAATAAAGTGCTGTGCTCCTGGTGGCCCCATACTTAGTAGAATAAAACAATGTACGTATATTTTCTCATGGTTTCTGTGGGCCACGGGTCCAGGTGCAGCTCCCCTGAGTCCTCTGCTTCAGGGTCGCTCATGGGGCTGCTGACAAAGGGGAAGCTGAGGCGGGAGCCATCCGCTTCCCAGGTCTCTCAGGGGCCGAGGCCACGGGTGTGTGTGTGTGTGTGTGTGTGTGTGCAAGGGAGGTGGAGGGGGGAGAGGGAGGGAGAGAGAATGCTAGGTTTTATAATCTAACCTTGGCGGGAATGTCCCACCACCCTTGCCCTACTCTATCGGGAGAAGAGCCCACCCACACACACCACGAGGGGCTCACGGGCCACGTCACAAGTGCTTACTACAAGAGCAGAGCCTGGGTTTGAACCTGGCTGGATCTGGCCACTTCCTGCAGAAGTGGAGAAAAGAGCCTTATTCTTTTTTTTTTTTTCCTCTCTCAGTACTGGGGATCAAACTTGGGACCTTGAGCTTTTGAGGCAGGCAGTGGAACCACTGAGCTAAATCCTGGCCCCACAAAAGAGCCTTATTCTTTCTCCTCACTCCAGAGACTGGCTAGTCCTTTGTCTGCAGCTATGCACGGCCACAGTCATCCATCCCATGGGTGTTTAATGAGCACCTACTACGGGAGACTTGGTGCCATCCCCCAGAACAGGAATGGCACTGCCCTGGTGGAACACGTGAGCTGGTGATGTGCTGGGGCTATGCACCGACTCACCTACCACTTGTGCATGCAGAAATGTCTTTTCTTTATTTTCTGTAACTGATCTGATTATTTCCCATAAGTCCCTGTCAGAGGATAACAAGGGAGATAACTAGGTTGAGTCTGGTCTGGTCAATTTAATCCAATACTCCAGGCCTTTAGGAGATGTTCAATCTCTGCTTACCCTCTGCTTCCTCCCAGCTGTCCCCACCCTCACAGCAGGGCCCAGTGTAGCTGGGAAAGTGGAGCAGGGGAACTTCCTTCCTTCCTTGACACCGCAGCCCCTCCCAACCCCCAGTCTTTGGCCTCTGGGGTGGTCTCGGGTCGTGTGAAGCGGTGGTGGTTGCCTGCTGTCTCCCGGCAGTGCTGTGTTGATTACCATCCTCCCCAGGCAGATGGAGACCAGGAAGGCAAAGAGAAAGGAACAGAAGAGTACTGGGTTTCAGACTGTTACCTGTGACAGAAGTGATCACACACGGAATTAGTCACTGTTGTGGGAATTACACTGGAGGAGAAGGGATGTGTGGCGATAGTGACCTGACAGCGGCCGGGGACAGTGTCTCGAGCAGGAGTGTGCACTAACTGGAGGTGCAGACAGGAGTAGCTGCCAACTAGATTTTTATACATTTTATGTCTGTCACACATCGAACATGTTCATTCACACCCGCCAGTGGCCACTCCCTGTACCTGCACAAGTCCGGGGAGCGCGACTTTGCTTCTCCTCTCCTGGTGATTGCGGTTGTCGATCCGGTTGCCTCCTTCTCGATCCAGGGTCCACACCGGGCAGGCGTCCTAGGTCTCGACTGAGATCTCGTCCGGAGGTCGCCGTCGTGCTGGATCGGTCACCGAGTGGGACGAGCTGGTCTTCTGCGCTCTCTTTTGTACCACTCTAACTGGGGTCTGTGGCACTGGTTCGGGTTTTATCACCTCACACATACTGGGGCTGTTTGAGTAGATATTGGGGCTGCACCCGTCATGGGGTTCCACACATTGAATTTAGGTAACGGGGTTACACGCGTCGTAGGGTGATCTGTCAGGTTAGGTGTCACTGTCACTCTTGGGGGATCACATATCAGGTTCCCACTCTGTCACTCTTGGTGGGTTTCACTCTCCTCTCTTGGGAACACACTGACATTGTACTCTGTTTGGGAGGCGTTATGTTCTCTGCGCCCTATACGCTGACCTGTGCTCTCTACAGACAGGAGAGGTGGTTCTGAGCCGAGGGGATCTCAGGACTCTGGAGAAAGGAGGGAGAGGGGAGGATGTGGTCTGAGCAGTGTGTGTGTTTGCACTCGTGTGTATTTACAGGTGTGCAGTTTGTGTGTACACACCACTCTGCATGTGTAGAGAGCTAAGTAGGGGACACACTGAGGAGGAGGAGGACTCAGCCAGTGTGGGTTTCACTGCCAGCGAGGGCAGCTCAGACTGCACGGAAAGGAGGCCGGGCCTCGTGGCCCTGGCAGGTTCAGGTGGTTCCATGGAAGCCAGGACAGAGGCGGGACGGCACCGCACTCTGAATGTGCTCCTCTCTGTTCTGATGGCCTTGGAGGTGAAGACTGGGGTCCACGTGGTTCGGAGCCTCCATCCCCAGACTCTGCGTCTGGCTCAACCTCAGTCTCCGCACCCGTGCCTCTGACTGGACGAAATGAATAGTTCTGCAGCGGTGGACAGGCTGAGTCTCCAGCTGAGGGCGGCTAGGGGAGCCGATCGTGATGCCCCCAGGTGGAATGACTCAGGGTCCTACATGCATGCATCCTAGCTCGCTGCTCCGCCCTGGCCCATGTGTACTGTGACTCTTCTCTGCTTATGACAGGTGCCTCATGGCATCGAGACACAGAGCTCTCAGAACAGCCCTGTGTGGTGGGCGGTATTTTAGTCCCATTTCACAGAAAGGAAAACAGAAGCCCAGAGTGGTGAAATGATTTGTCTATGATCACAAAGCAAGAACAGGGAGGGATCAGGGGGTGGGGGATTTGTAACTCAGTGGCTCTGTGCCTGCCTGGAAAGTACAAGGTCCTGAGTTCAGTTCCTGATACCCCCCCAAAAAAAGAATGGGGTGGGCTGGGGCTTGTCCCCAGGTCTGTCTCAACAGGGGAGAGAATTTGCCCTAGAAAAACCTTCTTGAGAATTCCCAGAGCTGGTAGTGGCTGGCTGTCTGGCCTGTGCCTCCCTCACAGTTAGCTGAGCAGTGATGAGGACGTTAAGAACTCAGGGCAGAAACCAGGGAGAGGTGTTCAAGGCCTAGCCCGGAAGTCAGCTCTGGGGAGAGGGTGGAGGTTCCGGTCTGCTTACCAGGAGGGGACAGGCAGGAGTGGAGGGGACTTGCACTTTGCCAACAGGTAGTTCATGACTCTCCAGAGGGTATTCATTGATCTCTTCCCATGCTTTAAAGAAAAATTTGGCCAAGCCAGGTTCTGTGTCTTCAGAAGCTAAGGGGAAAACAGGAATGAAAACTTTGTTTTGAGGGAGGTTGGGGAGGATACTCAGACATGTTGTTGGCTCCTTTTTGACTCCCCTCAAAGCAGAGGTCTCATCACATAAGAACCTAAGAGCAGCCTCTCAGGAGGGTCTCCTGATGTTTTGTGCTACATTGGAAGAAATGGAAGTCCTTACTCTGTGTACCGGTCCTCTTGTTTCCATTGAATTAAAGAAAAATGAATTATATGAGCTAGATCTCACACAAGCCACATCTGCCCTTGGTCTTGATTCTGGGGCCTAGCTGGGAGAAAGAGACACAGGTCTTTGTGTTAAGACTCTTGATGTTACAAGTCACAAAACTCTGACTCATATTAGTTTAAGCAAAAAAGAGACCTTACTTGCTTACAAAATTTAGAAGTCTAGGATTAGATATGTCTTCAAAATGGCTGCTTCCAAGAGGGTGCGTGGGCTGGAGTGGGCTCTTTGGCTGATTTTTTTTTTTTTTTATCTGGGTTGAGATTTCCTTGGCTGAGCCAGTCATGGTGACTTTTGTTGTGGTGGTCTGATTGGGCCATGCTCTACTACTTCCTGTCCCCTAAGTGCACAGAAAAATGGTGCAGGGTCATTCACCATAGGAAACCTGTGGTGCTGTTGGAAGAAATGAGTCCAGACCAACAGAGCGCTCCCTTCGCCGACTCAAGGCAGGCATTGCTAATCGATCACAACGACCTCCTCTAACACAGCCTCAGAGTCCATGTCAGCACTACACCCAGGTGCCGGAGATGTAGTTGGATTGTAGGGTGCTCGTCTAGCATGTGCAAGGCCTGGGGTTCCATCCTCACCCCTGTAAAAACAACAAGTCCCCACTGGTTGGTACTGCAGCATGAACCAAAGCCTCCCTGCAATCCCTGATCTGAGATCATGAAGATAAAAACCAGCCAGTGATTTGTCCCATGTCTCCGGAGCTCAGCAGCAGATGCCTGGCCAGTGCCTTGTCCTGCAGGATCGGGAGGAGGCCCGTCCCTCCCTGGAGATTTCCACTCGGGATGGTTGCTGCACATGGAAAAGAAGCAAACTCGAGGTCAGAGGGAGCAGGAGCGGGGCTCTGCCTGGTTCCTGCCGAGGAGAGCGTGGTGCTAGGCAGGGCGGGGTGAGCAGACGGGGCACGAGGCACAGGGACCCTCGCCCTCCCAGCCAACACTTCGTCAATCACGGGACCTCAGGGGCATCTGGGTGCCCGACCTTACATGCCAACCCTGGTCACGTCATCACGGGTGAGAAAGCTGCTGCCGTCCCTCCGGGGGAACTGTCAGTGTTGTCTTGTTGGGGGAGTAAAGAGCCACTCTCCTTCCTGCTCAGCTCCCCCCGCTGGCCAGAGAGAAACAGACAGGTTCCAGACAGGCGGTGGAGCATTTGCCTGTGGGAAGGCGCCTCGGGCTGTGGCAATGTGGGGGGATGTGAGGAATCCTTCGCATGGGCTGACACTGAACTCACCTAGGCCCTCTCACAGGGCCAGGTGCTCTGCATTACCCTAACTAGCCTTCGCAGAGAGCCCGGTGCAGCGCGTGTGGGGTTTTCCCCATGGATAGACGCTGACCCGGAAGCTGGGGGCCTGGACTCTCGCTGCCGACCCTGGTTCTCAGCTGCCCCCGTGCTCAGCGGGCTGCACCTTGGAATGTGAGCAAGAGCAGGTCGGGGTGCACTTGGTATGGGGGCTTCGGAAGCTGAATGGCACAAGGAGGCGACTGTCCTGACTCGGTTCACTCAGGGTCCCCCGCACAGCTGCACCCTGAAAACCTCTGAGCTAAACAAGCCCCAAAGCTGAGGCTCGGAAAGTGGGGCTGACTCCGCCCAAACCACACAGGCAGGAGGCAGCGGGGGCAGGGTGGGAATCTGCATCGGGCAGGGTCTGTGCAGCTGAGCCCTGTGGACCCACAGTAAACGCACGGAGCGCGCATGCTTAGGGCACCGGGAGCACCCAGAGCCGGCCCCGGGTGGGCCGAGGACACCACACATACCAGGCAGAGAAACACCTTGTGCGGCCTGGCCACCTCTGTCACCTCTCCCAGGGGTGGGGCTGAGCGAGGTGTCCCCCAAGTTCACCAACTGCTCTGAAAACCGGCGGTGACCTGGGTGTGACAGGCAGCTCCCTGACCCCGCAGTTCCCTCGGCACTGCATGCGAGCCACGCGCGGAATCAGAGCTCGGCCTGGAGCCTGGCGCCTGGCGCTTCATTTCACCCACTGATTGTCTGTTGGTTTCATTTGGAAACTTACTTTTTTTCTGGTCTTTGTGGTGCTGGGAGGGAACCCAGGGCCTTGCGCGTGGTAAGCATGAATTCTACCGGCTACGTCCTGGTCTGCAGGAAAGGTACTTGTAATTCTTCTTGACGGCCTCCCTCCTTTCTGAGGGCTCCTTCCGGACCTAACGATGGAAGCGACGCTCCCAGGCCCCCTGGGACCCACCCACGCCTGCGTGGGTCTGGAAGAGGCAGAAAGGTCAGGTTGGCGGCTCATCCTTTTCCTCCCCAGCAGTAGGCTCCCAGGAGCCTCTGAGAGGAACAAGATCTGCAGGGCTGCTGATGGTGGAACCAGCTGGAGGGGGATTGGAGGGCAGACCTGGCAGCTGTACAAGGGGCCTGGTGGCCCAGTGTCACTGTGGTGTGGGGAGAAAGGGACCACACTGGGAGTGCAGCAGGCCTGGGTTCAAATCCCTGCACCCCCACTCACTGCTGAGCCCCTTTACCTCCACGACCCAGTTTAGCCCAGCAGTGCTCTTGGCGCTGGAACAGAAGCTGTGGAGCGAACATCATCTGTCCCTTTTGTTGGCCACACACACTATGGCCCACAGCTGCACTGTGTGAGCCCCAGGGAAATGGAAGACAGAACTCTGCCCTTCTCTCCCAGGCCCCTGACCTGCCCTTGGGCCTCACGAGCTCCTGGCTTCACCCTTTGTCCAGGACCTTTGGAAGGACAGTAGCCTCAGGGTTCTGATAACAGCAGTCCTGAGGATGGGGAGGGGCCAGCTTGAGGACAGCGTGTTCTGCTGGGGGACTTTCCCTCGGGCCATGCTGGGACACTGTCTTTGAGCTTCAGATCTCCCCGGGGAGGTTCTGCCTGCCTTAGTGAGGTTTGTTTGGGTTCTATGAATCATAAATCTACTCTAATGACTTCAAATTAAAAAGGGATGTATTGCAAGGTTATACAGATGTTTCTTTTGGTTGTTAAATCAATTAAAAACCCAATGAAATTAATTTGAAGCAAGACTTGGTTCAAGTAAAGGAAAAGTCTATGGGCAGCATGGGTTTCAGGGGGAGCTTGATCCAGCTGCTTTCACTGGGATCCAGAGTCCCACAGTCTTCCCTCCTCTACGTACATCTGGTGCGTGTGTCCCTGGAATGGTGATCCTGATCCCCAACACTGCACTTTTCAGCCCCAGTATACACTTATGTGTCTCTTGGTTCCTGTTCCAGGGAGGAAGACTGACACTGTCTCATTCTCAGGGCCGAACATCCTTTATGGCCAGTAAGAGGATGGTCTCTCCCGGGCCAGGTTCCCAGGGTCATTTGGTCATCAGTAGCGAGACCCTGGGCCCACTCCACATGGAGGAAGGGTCACAGGCGGGTCCGTCGCCCCAGTCCCTGCCTAGAGAAGTGGGGACTCGGCTGATGAATCCCGAGACCCTGTAATTCCTCCCTGGCTTGGAGACCACCCAAAGAGGCCTATTTTCTTCCTAAGTTGTAATTTGGGGACAATTTTAAGTTTGACTCTGGCTAGAATTTTTACCCTAGCGATTCCCCAAGGTTTTGTTTCTGGGTTTTCCAGGAGGAGACATTCAGACCTGGGCTCAGGAAACAAATGGTTTTAATCACTACCCCAAGGGAAGGGTCGCAGTCACCTTTCTGCCATCAGGTGGGAGGTGAGGGTCATTTTCCAGCGGCTGAGGGGCAGCAGCAGAGCTGCTTCTCCTAACGACTGCGTTACTTTCACACCAGGAAGAAGGTTTGATCTTCAAAACAATGTAACTGCGTCATCATCATGTCCTCCTCATCGATTGGGCTGGAAGAACTCCTTTGGCCAAATTTAGAACCCACAAGAAGGTCAGAGAGAGTAAAATTAGAACTGAACTCTGAGCCTTCAGGGCCAAGAGTTCCGCTTGGCACCGTGCGTGCGCCAACTTTGTCTGCTTCCTTGAATTTGGTTCAATTTACCCCCTGGCTGTCCAGGCCACCAGAATTCTTGATGTGACCCAGACTTGAAGAGTGGACCTGGCACTGAAACCCGTCTCTGCTGCTTGTGTGCTTGTAGCTGTCCTCCACAGCTTAACCTCTCTGAGCCCGAGTTTCATGTCCAGCCCATAGGATGCTATAAAGATAGATTAATATATTTCTCATGGTCAAATGTACATAGCATAAAATTTACCATTTTAACCCTCTCCTCCTTTTTTCAGGAGTGGGGATCGAATTTGGGGCATTTGTATCGAGCTAGCTACATCCTTACCTCTCTATTATTCCTTAGTTTGAGAGAGGTTCAGGCTGGCCTCAGACTCACTGTGTAGTTCAGGCTGGCCTTGAACTCATGTTGATCCTCCCGCCTCAGCCTCCCGAATGCTGGGATTATAGGTTGCACACCTCCAGGTGAGCCTGGCTTATCTCTATGAATCTGACTACTCTGAGAACCCCATATGAGAGAATCATGCAATAGTTATCTTTCTGTGGCCAGCTTATTCACTTAGTATAGTGTCTGCTGGGCATGGTAACTTGCCTGTATTCCCAGCTGCTCAGGCGGCTGAAGCAGGAGGATCATTTGAGCCCAGGAGTTGGGGACCAGCCAGGGGACCATAACAAGAGCCCCATATCAAAAATAAAACAGAAAACAAAAACAACTTTTCAAGCTTCATATGTTGTAGCATGTGTCAACTTCTCTTCCTTTTTAGAGCTGGCTGAATAACATTGCCCGGACCATGAATGTTTAGGTTGCATGTTGTTTATTTGCCCTGGTCAGCAGTCACCTTGCCAGTCCTCAGTGGGTAGGACAGGACGATGGAGTCTCGCGGACATTTCTTTCTGGAAAACAACGTGCAATTCTAAGTAGGCTAAATCAGGGCTGTTGGAAGCCATCGTACCATTCAACTCAATCATTAACTTCTGGGATTTTGTTCTAAAGACAGAACCTCGAATGTAGACCAAGATTTGAGTCTAGAAATATTTACCACAAGGACTGGGGATTTAGCTCAGTGGTGCTGCCGCCTGCCTCGCAAACACAAGGTCCCGAGTTCGATCCCCAGTACCAAAACAAAAACAAAAACAAGAAATGTTTACCATGGTTGTTTATAAAACCTCTATTTCTATCCATAGGGGGTAGTGAAAACAATAGCCCCATGATGGGATATTTTACAACCACTAAAAACTCAGGAGAATATTGAAATAGGAGAATGTACACACTAACTGTTTTGTGAATGAGGCGGTATATTTAGCCTATAAAAATAGGCGCCATTTATTAAGCATTTACTATGCGCTGAAACCTACTAAGTTACATATATACTTTCATTTACTCCTCCCAACAACCCGAAGAGACAGACACTATCACTATCCTGTTTTGCAGATGAGAAAACAGATGTTCTAAGTGGTGACATGATTCTCAGGGTCATCAAGCAAGTGCAGAGCTGGGATTCAAATCACAGGCCCTTCACCTCCTAAGAGTAGAAAAGGAACAGAAATTGCACTTTCCGTGGTCTTTTGGAAGAGTGGGCTTGGTTTTTACTTCCTTCCTCATATTTGCCTGCATTTCTTTTTCCCCAAACTGGTGGGTGTGGGGTGGGATGATGGAAACCTATTAGGTAAAAAGAGAAAGAGAAGCTGTTGCCTCTTTCTAGCTGGCATCTTGTAAGATAAACATCCAGGGCTTGTTCCCCATGCCACAAACTCACTTCACGTCTATTATTTTCGGGTTAAAGGAGAGCAGAGTGTTCTGGCTGTGTCTCCTGGCTGATTGCTTGCTTAATCACGAGAGTGTGTGCTGCAGACACACACACACACACACCCCACTCAGACTGAGACAGGAGGGAAACAAAGCCTAGCAGTCGCCAAAACTCTGCTAGATCAATGCAGACTGTTACAGACGTAGCTTTCCAAAAAGCAGAGCTCAGTGAAATAAATATTTTTCCTGTGAGAAGAGGCTTAGGTCGGTGATCTTAACAACCCCCCAAATTCATTCCAGATCCGCTCTGAGCGGCTGGCGTCAGCCGCCCATCTTGGTGCACTCTGGCCAGCTTGGTTACTGCAGCATGCCAGTGCGGCTGGCTGCCTTCTTGCGGGCAGCAGTGTGCCAGGGCACTGGGCAGGACAAGAAAGAGTGTCCCACAGCTTCTTGGGGGTCTCCGATTTTCTTTTCCAGGTAACCCTCCTGCTATTTAATCTAACCCAGAGGCCCGAGAGTTCCGCCTCTTCCTGGTAAAGGACTCAGCTCTGCCAGGGATTTAGCTCAGTGGTGCCACCGCCTGCCTCACAAGCGCAAGGTCCCAAGTTCGATCCCTGGTACCAAAAAAAGACTCAGCTCTGTCTTAGTCTTGGAGAGAAGCTTCAGGAAGAATTCAGTCAGGGACTTCGGGACACAGAGACAGGAGGACGTCAGGGCGGTCTCCAGTGCTGTCTCAAACACTGGCTGCCTCTCTGTCTGGGCTAAAATCCACCGACTGTAGGCTGGGGATGCAGCTCAGCAGGGCCGCACCTGCTTGGCAAGCGCAAGGTCCTGAGTTCAATTCCCTGTACCAGAAAAATCCACCGATGGCTTAACTCATTCACTTGCTCGCTTAACAGCTTTTCACCTCTCAAGTGTGAGTTCTGCTGCTAAGCTAATTTAAGACAGTACAAAGCTTCTAGAGACCCACAGATTCATTCGGGGGATGTTTGTCGAGTGCTTCCTGGAGGCCAGGGCCTCTCTTGGGTGCATAGGGATTTCTCAGTGAGCCACACGGACGAAGCCCGCATTCCAGGCAGGGGACAGACACAGGACAAGGGAGCTGTAATGTGCAGCGTGTCCAGCGGAAATTAAATTAGGGAGTGGGAATCAGGAGATGGGGCAGGAAAGTGCTCCTGAGAAGGTGGTATTTAAGTCACAGAGAAGGCATTAAATAACCGTGACTCAGGAATCACGCCAGCCCCTTTTCAATGACCTTCCAGCCTTGATTATGCCAGTGAGAAAGTCTGTTTGTAGTCAGCGTGTCGCTGGTGCTGCAGTCAGAGCTGGCAGGCTGGGCTTGAATGTAGCGCGGCGCTCAGGATGAGGATCTCGCAGTGACTGTTTCCGGTATCAGCCACGGCAAATGCCGCCAGCCTCTGTGATGACTCTCTTAAATACTTTCTTTCTTTCTTTTTGATACAGGGTCTCACTATGTAGTTGAGACTGCCCTGGAACTCACTATGTAGCCCAGGCTGGTCTCGAACTCACAGCGATCCTCCTGCCTCAGCCTCCCGAGTGCTGGGATGACAGGCGTGCACCACCATGCCCGGCTCCAATACTCTTATTTCTTGAAAAATGAGTTGATAGAATGAAAAGTGTTAAGTCGCTCCACAAGCATGGGGAATTTGTGAAAGTGCAGAAGGAATGGACTTTGGGACACGTTGAGGTGAGACAGAAGTCTTCTCCGGTTGCCCAGATCCTGGCTTGAGGAGAAAAGCAGTGAGAGGGACCCAGCCTTTGATCGGTGCCTCCCTTAGGGATGACTGGAAGGGGACAGCTGTTCCTTAGCTCTGGTGGGTCAGGGGCAACTGACCAGAGGAGGCACTGCTGGGCTTGCTTAAGGGTAAGACTGACCAGCTAATGGACAGGCAGGGTGTTATTCCAGGCAGAGGGAACAGCGGGAGCCAGGGCAGAGGGGTGCATGAGTGAGGGAGACCCAGGGCTCTGGCTGTAGGTCTCCAATCTGAGGGGACAGGAGAAGCTAGAGGTGGTGCTTGTATCACCACCCCGAATTTATACAAACCCAGGGACTAACCCTATGTAGCAGGAATGCTAGTCAGGACACTGCTCAGACGCAAGAGCTTTCCTGTATTTCCTTATCTGATCTCAGCAAGCCCCCAAATTATTGTTTTATTGATGTTGTTGCCATCCTTTTTTTTTTTTTTTTTTTTT
>NW_022900934.1:10783027-10791899 GCF_012274545.1 Fukomys damarensis
AAGGGAGTACTGAACTACATTCCCAGCCCCATTTTAAGTTGCTCAAATCTGTGATCCTCCTGCCTCAGCTTCCCAAGTAGCTGGGCTTGTAGGCATGTGCCACCACGCCTGGCTGCATTTTCTTTTTATGCTCAGAAGATTGGGGTCGTAAGTCCAAGTCATTCGTGCAAGCTCATGAGCTAGCAAGCAGCAGCCAGGATTTAAATTTTTTTTTTAGGAAATAGATTTGGGTATGGCGATATATGCCTGTAATCTCAGCATTTGGGACAATGAAGTAGGCAGATTGCTGCAAGTTCGAGGCCAGCCTGGGCTACATAGTGAGTTCAAGAGCAGCCTGAACTACATAACAAGATCCTGTATCCAAAAAGAAAGAAAGAAAGAAAGTCGAGACATAATTCACATGCCATTAAATCATAAAGTTCACCCTTTTATAGTACACAATTGCGCGACTATCCTAACTATTCAATTCCAGAATATTTTCACATTCTCCAAAGAGAACCCATACCCAGGAGCGGTCACTCCCGTTCTCCCCTGCCCCAGCCCTGGAGACCACAGCCCTACTTCTCCGTCTCTGGATCTGCCTGGGGCAGACTCCGGATGAACTGAGTTGTGTGATCCGTGACCTTTGGCATCTGGCTCCATGGTCCCGGCAGGATGTTCCCAAGGTCCACGCGCCTCGTAGCACACGGCCGGACTCCATCCCTCGGTGGGGCCAACGTTCCACTGTGTGACTCATGCACATTTTTGCTGTCCCTTCATCAGTGGTTGAACATTTTTCGGGGCTTTTCTTGGATGTTATGCATGAAGCTACTGCAAGCATCTGTGTGCAGGCCTGGTGTGGACGCGTTTCCAGGTCTCCTGGGCGTGTCCCCAGGAGCGGGTTGTGGGTTGTGCTGCAGCTCTATGTTGAACTCTGAGGATTTGCCGGACGTTTTCCAAAGGATTTGTACCATTTCACACCTCACTAGCACGATTCTTCCCCGTCCTGCCAGTTCTTGCCACTGTCCTCCTTCTGATTGGAGCCATCTGGCACGTGTGGCGCAGCAGCTCTCTGGGGACTGGATTTGCAGTCCATGCAGCAGGACTTTTCGTTGAGGCCGCACACTGGCCAGATCACTCGGACGAGTGATCTCTCCCCCAGAGGAGGGATGAGAAGAGCGGTCGGGAGGTGCTCGGTTTGTGCATTCTGGGAGAAGCTAGGGCGGGGAGAGCCCCCCACAGACCTGGGAGACTGGAGCCCCCAGCCTGTGCTGGCTCAGCTTCTTCCCGAGTCCTTGGAGACCCCCCACCCCCAGGGAAGCCAGTTCAAAGGCAGCCTGGAGGAGGGGACGGCGCCAGGCCCCTGGCTGTCCCTGAGGGGCAGTCGGGACACTGAGGCCCAGTCGCCATCCCACTGCACGTGCTGTGAGCGTTCAGGCTCCGGGTACAGGCCGTCTTCTCAGGGTCCTGATTCCCTACCAGCCGGTGGCTCCCAGAAGACCCCTGGGGGCTCCCCTGCACCCCATACATGGGCAGCGCCCTGAAGACCCAGGGGCTCGACCGTCGAGGGTGTGAACACCACGACTTTCCTATTCCCTAGGTGTTTTCCTCGTGCTCTCCGGGTCACATCCTGTTTCTGTGACTCCCCGTGCATTTGATTTCCGTCATCCTCTGCAGTGGAGCAGGAGACCGAGGTCCTGACAGGAGAGGGAAGTCACACCGCCAGTGAGGGGGCAGCCAGGATGCTGAGCCCAGCCCTGACCAGGCTGCCACTCTAACAGCGGGGTGCAGAAGGGAGTGGGACATATGGAGCCTCCGGGCAGCGCAGGCCTCCTGGCCGAGGGTGGGACCAATCTCACAAACCCTCACCTTAGAACAGTGCCACGGGGTGGGCTCAGCACCCTGCATCCTAGAAGCTTCAGGTGGCTCGAGGCTGAGCTCCCACCGAATCCCTCTCCGCCTTGAAGCACTTCTGCCGGGTAGAGCCGGCCAGGGACACGAGTCAGGTGAGGTGCCGCTGGCTTCTGCAGCACCGGGAGATCCTGCAAGTCCTGGTGTCATAGTCACGGAGGGGACTGCAGAGGGGGAGGGACATTGGAGTCACCCTGCTGTCCTGCCCACCAGAGAAGGCCACGGCACTAATGCTAGTGACAGCAACAGTAAGGCTGTATTTCCTTGCATTTGCCTGGAGCTCCGTGGGTTCAGACAGACGCTGCGTCTGTAATCCCGCCGGAGCCTGCCAGGGACCGAATGTTGATGTGGTAGTGTGGGATGGGGCCTCGGCCAGGTGGCTGGGTCTTTAAGGCGGAGCCCATGCATGGGACGAGCACCCTTATGAAAGAGACCCCCAAGCACTCCCCTGCCCCTTTCCGGACATGTCAGGCTGTGGTGCGGCGTCCCTGTCTGCAGCCCAGAGTGGCCCCCTTCTGGACCCGGCCCCGCTGGCCCTGATCTTGGAGCTCCAGCCTCCAGGACCAGGAGAGATGAAGGGGAGCTGTCTGCACGGTGTTAGAGCAGCTGGAGCTGACAGGCAGGGCTTGGCCGCTGTGCCCTGAGTCCCGTGCCTCTACCCCCGTGACCCGCTGCCCCACCCGAGAGAGCACCCCACACTGGGGCTGGAGCCAAGGTTTTCCGGCCCCTTGTCCATTCAGGCTCCTGGAACCACAGCACCCCCAACACATACACCCTAGAAGAGGGGGAGACACCTGCTTTCAGCCAGCACAGCCGCGGGGAGCTCTTCTCTGTGAACTCACCACATCCACTGGTCGTAGACTATGCTGGGCTTTACAGGAATTGCCGCCGGCTGGCTGAGCCCACCTAATTAACAGAAACAGGCCTGGGCGTGCTGGACAGAAATAAGCCTGGGGAGGGAGTAGCTGCGGCTGCAGCAGGGCACTGTAGGTGCTGGCCCCAAGGTCGTGTCTGTGTGCTCCCACAGCTCATAGAGCTCCTGCTGGCTGCCCCTCCCTCGACGTTTAAACCGTGCTCCACGGACTTCTCCTTCTCCCTCAGGATCCCACATTTCCTCCAGGGAGGACTTGTAAATTGTTGAAACCCTCCATTCTCCAAAAACTGCTATCTTTCTTCCCTTCCGCCCCTGCCGGGCACGGTTCTGGAAGTGTTGCTGAGCCAGGGAGAGTGGACTTGTGGGCACCCGCGGGCCTCTGGGGCAAAACCTCCGCTCTCTTAAGCTGAGGGGCCTCTGAGAGGCTTCTGAGGGGCTGCCCGTTGAAGCCACAGGGGGTCTGAAGAGTCTGGCCCAGAAATTGACCAGAACCAGAGGCGGAGGAGCCCAAGATGGGCTGACAACATGAAAGAGACCCTCCGGGCCAGGCCCCATGGTCAGGGTGGGCAGAGTCCAGCAGCTTCTATGTCTGGGTCCTTCGACGCAGTGTTCTTTTCTGGACAGCGATGCCCACTAGCCTTCTGCCTCTCCCCGACGGGGGACGGTGGGCTCAGACCGGTCCAGCGGAACAGTAACAGACGGCAAGAGCTAAGTCTGCAAGAGGAACATGGAGGCCAAGCATGGAGGCGCACACCTGTCATCCCAGCCGAAGCCGGGGGACTGCGTGTCTGAGCCCAGCCTGAGACACTGTCAAAAAAAGAGAAGGAAAGGAAAATAGACCACTAGGCTGCAGGAAAGTCCACAGAATGTGAGACAGCGGGAACCCGGGCAGAAAGTACTTGACACTCAACTCCAGAATCCTCACCTGGAAGTTCCCACTGCCCAGTTTCACGGGTCGCTCTGTCCCTTCCTCAAAGCCAGCCCTCTCCAGGTGTCAGTCACCAGCCTGAGCATTTCCGGGCTTTCTTCCGTGGAAGAGCAGGGTCTCCTCTCCCACTCTTCCAGTGCTTGGAACCATCCAAACCACCTTCAACTGCTTTGTCTATTAAACAAAAACATTAAAGGGCTGGGATGAGTAGATATTTCCTATGTTGTGTGTTGAGTTATGTCCCTCAAACAGATACACTAAAGTCCCAACCCCTGGTACCTATGAATACGACCTTGTGGAAACAGGGTCTTTGTGGATGTCATCCAGGTAGGACAGGTCACTGGGCGGGTCCTTATCTGATACGATGGTGTCTGGATAGAAGGAGGGGACGCCTTGTGATCCCAGGAGCAGAGACTGAGAGGCAGAGGCGGGGAGGAACTAACTCTTTCCTATACCCTTGGAGGGACCCTGCATGCCAGCACCTTGATTTCAGACTTCTAACCTCCAGACCTTGAAGACAATACACATCCATCCTCTAAGCAGTTGGCGGTACTGTGTTATGGCAGCTGGAAGGGACTAGCAGATCGCTAATCTTAGCAGTGCAAAGCTGTAGGAAAGGGATGCATCAGACTCTGTGTTTATTTTATTTTTATTTTTTTCATTGTCAGGAATTGAACTCAAGACCCTGTGCTAAGCCCCCAGCTTTATGTATTTCTTTTTTCTTCTCTTTTTTAATGTGTTTCTTGTAACAAAGTGAAAAGAGCAAGACTTCCAACTCTGGAGTAACTGTAAGATCATCTCAGTGGGTTCCGTTTTGTAGATGGGGAAACTGAGGCTCAAAGAGGCTACATGATTTGTCCAAGGTATGCAGCTAGAAAGAGGCAGAGACTGAACTTGAACTTGGGTCTTGGGACCCCAAGGCTTATTTTACCATCCTCTCTGTGAGTCTGTGGTTATAAATCGCACATCTGTTTGTGAAGAGCCCCCAAATCCTAGCTCCAAGTGTCACTTTTCTTTTTCACATGAGCTCAGAATTTTGCAATATGCTTGTCCTTACGGGGACTACCTGCTCTGGCCACATTTTCATAACACAGGACTCTGTAAAGCACACCTTCCTTCCCTGGTGATTTTCGTTTTTGGTTTTCTTTGGTTTTTGTTTTTGGGGGGGTCTCACTATGTAGTTCAGATTGGCCTTAAACTCACACTTGTGCCCCAGGCTGGTCTTGAACTCATGGCAACCCTCCTGCCTCAGCCTCCTGAGTGCTGGGATTACAGACATGCACCACCACGCCCAGCTATTTCAAAACTGAGATGCATTCCCACCAAAATCATCTCCCAGTAGAGCCAAGAAAAAACGTTTGGCAAAGAGGGGATTCATTGATAAACAGCTCTAGTACACAAATTCGTAGTGTCTGCCTGGAATGTGTTGCAACACTTTGGAAACTCCAGCATTACAATTCCAGAGCAAGCTGTTTATTTCAGGCTGTTAAGCCACACACATGCTTCACAGGCTTGGGAATCCGCTGGCTTCACTCTCAGCGTCCAGGAGGGAGCCCGGTTTTCCCTCTTGGGTGAGCGTTTATTCCAGCTGATAGAGCAGGGCTGCAATACCTGAGCAGTCCAGCAGGGGTCTTCTAGCGGAGAAAGGGCGCAGGCCTGAAGACTGCTCAAATCCAGGCTTTGGGTCCTAGAAAATAACCATTCCTTTGGGAGGAAATCCACTTGCCTTAGGATATGTGTTAGCCACCTGGCAAGTTGCTTAGCCCTGAGAATGGAAGAAGAAAAGATGTGAAAAAGCCCGACTTTTCCCCCACCCCTCCCCAGACAGACCCCTGTCCCAGGGAGCATCTGGCCTGGGGCCAGAGTGCTGGGAACAGTCTCTCCAACCGAGTGTGAGGAGGAAAAGCAAACTTCGCTTCTCACAATGGAAAGAAAAACCAGAACAGCAGGCTGGCTTGGTTTCTCTTGTAAACTGTTTACCTCAAGAGGACCAGATGGCTTGTCTCCTCTCAGGGTTGAACCCTTGACCAGTTCCCAGCTGTGAGCGGCCTCCACAGCAAACAGACCCGGCTCTGCGCCCCGAGCCTGGGGGCCCCGGGTGGGGGGTGGGGTGCAGGGCTGTGACTCCATCACCCGGGTTGGGTTCCGGAGCCTCAGGAACACACAGCAGCCGGGACCGGGTGAGGCAGGCAGTCTCGGTGGCAGGAACAGGGGCACCTGCCGTGGATGACCTTGAACTGTGGCCCTGGCCTCTCACCAGCCACCCACAGCGGGCCTTTGGCAGCTCACATGCTTTGAATGCCAGCGTCCCCTCTGCTGCTCTTTGTCCGTGTGCCAGGATGGTGAAGGACTGCAGGCTCCGGA
Source organism: Fukomys damarensis (assembly GCF_012274545.1). Classification (NCBI taxonomy): domain Eukaryota; kingdom Metazoa; phylum Chordata; class Mammalia; order Rodentia; family Bathyergidae; genus Fukomys; species Fukomys damarensis. Next base: position 10,789,084 of record NW_022900934.1, read on the forward strand.
CACACAGTACCCCACTTCCCCCTGGACGCCACCCACTGTGACCCACGCTGAGCGGAACAGGGTCACCGCGGTGTTGTGCCACCTGCAGTGGCTGCCCTGTCTTGGTTCCTGCATTAGTCATTGTAGGCTGAGGCCTTTCACACCTGTTTTTCTTCCTCTACTTCTTTTTGTTTTGTTTTGTTTTGTTTTTTGAGACAGGGTCTCACTATGTAGTGAGACTGACCTGGAACTCACTATGTAGCCCAGGCTGGTCCTGAACTCACAGCGATCCTCCTGCCTCAGCCTCCCGAGTGCTGGGATTACAGGCATGCGCCACCACACCTGGCTTCCTCTACTTCTTTATAAAAAGAAATAAGGAGGCACCAGGGATGTAGTTCAGAGGTTCCACCACCTGCCTCCCGAGTTCGATCCCCAGTGTGAAAAAAAAGAAAGAAATGAGGAAATGCCCAATCTAGGTCATACAAATCATGACATGTATAGGTTAAACAAATGAATATTTTTTTTCTCAATGAATGCTTTGAGCATATACATATACATTGTCCCTCCCCTCATCTCCTGCCTTGACAAACCCAAAGCACTAATTTATCTCTCTGCATAAAAAAGCTTTGGAGGAGGTATTTGTTGCATTTTTTGTTTTTGTGGTACTGGGGATTAAGCCCAGGGCCTTCACACTGAACTACATACCCAATCCTTTACTTATTTATTTTTATTTTTTTGAGGCAGGGTCTCCCTTTGTAGTTCAGGTTGGCCCTGAACTCACTGCGTAGCTCAGTCTGACCTCAAACTTGCAGCGATCCTGCCTCAGCCTCCTGAGTTCTGGGATCATAACGTGTGCCATCACATCAGCCTTTTTCTATTTCTTGAGACAAGGTCTTGCTAAGATGCCCAGGCTGAGCTTGAACTTTCCATCCTCTTGCCTCAGCCTCCTGAGTAGCTGGGATTACAGGCATGCACCATTATACCTGATGGATGTATTTGTTGGAACAGATGTAAAATATCACCTTCCGAGTGTCAAGAATGTCCCTTAAGAATTTTTGACAAAACAGAGGCCCTTACCTTCCTTACCCCATACCTTAGTTACATGACAGACTCGGTTCTGTCGGGGTTGGGTTTATTGTTTAACCAGCGTCCTCTGCCCGCCTGTGGTACAGCATTTACAAGGGTGTCCAGTGGAAAGGTTGCCTCTGCCCCCCGCACACTCCCCACAGCCACCTTCCACAGAGTTACACCGTAGATGTCCCTCCACCCGTGTGGCGGGTGCCCTGCAGTGACCTTGTTCAGAAGCAGTGATTAAAAGTGCAGCTTCATCCTGGGTCACGGCGCCGACCAGAGGGGACGGGGTACCTGCTGGGCTGTGTGAAGGAGGGCCCAGGAGGAGGGGGGATGTGGCCTGGGTGTCACAGGCCTGCTGGGCACTGTGAGAGAGTCACCCTGCTCTCAGGCGGGCGAGGTGGAGTGGGACAGACGCGGGATCCCTGAGGAGCAAGGCAGGTGTGGCGTCCGACAGAGGCCTGCGTGGAGGGGAGGGGACAGATGAAGTCTGCGGGGAAGGCAAGGGCCTCACCAGGCAGCGCTCTCAGCCCCAGGATGGAAGGGGGACAGATTCGGCCACGTGAAGCATCAGTCACACGCAGGGCTCCACACACACCCAGAAGAGCGGATGGAAAGGTCTAGACAGCGCCGAGGAGAACAGAAAAGGGGCTGCTGCCCAGGATTTCCCGGGGAGATCAGCGAGCAGCAGGGAGGCGGGTGGGTGGAGGGCGGTGGAAAAGAGACTCCCGACCCTGGGCAGAAGGAGGGAAACGCTGACAGAGGTCAGCAAGGAGGGGCGGCAGTGCCCAAGCTGGCCTGGGGCTGGGGGCTCTCGCCAGGCTGGACATGAGCAGGCCTACCTGTCCAGGGCGATGGGGCCGTGGGGGCTGAGATGACACACTGTGATGTGGGAGTGGCACAAAGGCACAGGTGTGGCTCCCGTGTGGGGGCCCCCAGCCCACGTCAGAGGCCCGGGGCCACCGTGCAGCTGGCGGTCACATGGGGTAAGAAGGAGGGTCACGTGGGGTAAGGAGGGTCACGTGGGGTAAGAAGTAGGGTCACGTGGGGTAAGGAGGGTCACATGGGGTAAGAAGGAGGGTCATGTGGGGTAAGAAGCAGAGTCACGTGGGGTAAGGAGGATCACACCGAGGCTCCCAGCTGGGCCGGCTGCCAGATGAGCCGGGAGCCAGAGTGGGGGACAAAACCAGGCAAAGGGCACAAAGGAGAGAAAAGTGAGGAGAGGGCATCTGGAGGAGGGGCAGACCCATGGGCACGGGCAGGGCCAGGGCTGGGCTGCAGGGTGACTGTCCATTACGGCACCACTGCCTTGGCCTCCTTGACCATAGACAAGAACTTTTTTATTTGTTTTTCATTTGATTTTGTAGTACTGGGGTTTGAACCACACAGTGCCTTCATGCTGAGCTGCATGCCCCCCGCCTTCTTCCGTTTGAGACAGGATCTCACTATGCAGTTCAGCCTGGTCTTGAACTCCATAGGTAACCCAGGCTGGCCTCAAACTCACTGCCATCTTCCTGCCTCAGCCTCCCGAGCGCTGGGATTTAGGTATGTGCCAACACGTCCAGGAAAAGATTATGTAGTAATGCTAATGCTGCTATACAGACCAATCTATTAACATTATACAGTAGTTTCTGTTTGTTTATTTGAGACAGGGTCTGAGACTAGGGAACCCTGCTGTCTGTCATTAGCACAGTGCTTCTCACAGGGTGTGTGTGTGTGTGTGTGTGTGTGTGAGAGAGAGAGAGAGAGAGAGAGAGAGAGAGAGA
>NW_022900934.1:10791929-10803278 GCF_012274545.1 Fukomys damarensis
GAGAGAGAGAGAGAGAGAGAGAGAGAGAGACGTGGCCCCAAGGGACACATTTGGAGACATTCCTGATTGTCACAGTGGGGGCCGCGCTTCCGGTGTATGACAGGCCGCTGCATACACGGGCAGCCCCACAACAAGGCTGGCTCAGCCCCGAGCTCCAGCCTTGCTGAGGAAGAGCCCCCCAGAACCTTCTCCTGAGGTCCTGGGCTCCATGCCTCCATGCCCCCGGTGGGCTGTGGGTCAAGCGGGCACAGGCCCCAGCCAAGCGTCTGAAGCTGGGGTGTTGAAAGGAGACGATGCTGCCACTTGATCTCTGTGAGCCTCCATTTCGCCATCTGTTAAATGAGGAGCCAACAGCACCCTCCTCAGAGTGCCGTGGGACACAGCAAGATGCTGCACATCCAGCCCTCAACCAGGCGTCTGGGACACAGAAGGGGGCACTTAGAGGGCCGAGGGCGCAGGCTCAGGCCAGACCTTCTGGTGCCAGGACTAATGAGCACGTTCCCAGGACCAGCTGGGCACAGCAGGTCCTGCAGGGGCGTCGCCTGTCATGGGCTCTGGTACTGTTTGCATTTGGCAACCAGAGGCGCTCGGACAGCAGCCACCGGGCCACCTCCCCTTCCTCCCATGACCACAGTGTCAGGAGGGTCTCTGACTCTGCCCTGCCCCGGGCTCTCTCTTCACCTCCCTCCCAGCTGCTCCACCTGAGCTCTGCTGGCTGATAGCCGAAGCCAAAAGCTCCGCTTTCATCCTCTGCCCCCGGCTCCCCTGTGCTCCGGCCACCTCGCCCACCCACCCTGCAGGCTGGTCTTGGGGGAGACCCCTGGGTAACCGGCGGTGGTGGGAGGGAGGGGTGACGGCCCGGCCGGTGAAATGCCCGGATGTTGTGCGGAAAGCCGTGGTCGTCTGCCTCGCAGAACCCAGCAGCATTAGCGGGGATGGAGGCAATGTTGGTAAGAGAAAACTCTTTAAGAGAGAACTTTCTCTTCCAATTCCAGTTCATCCTGAAAAGCAGCATCCTCTACCTCAAAGGACACCTAGAGTCCACCTGAAGCCTTCATTACTGTACGGCTGAGGACAGCTCAGTCAACTTCTGCTTTCTTCAAACTAACATTTCTGATTATGAAGGAGCTTATGTCCGTTGTAGAACCTTCCCTCCCTCCCTTCCTTCTCTTCTTCCTTCGTTTTCCTTATGGTACTAGAGATTGAACCCAGGCCCTCACACTGAGCTACATCCCCAGCCCATTTTTTTTTTTTTTACAAAGTTATTCTGAGGCGGGTTCTTGTTAAATTGCCCTGGTGTGACTTAGACTTGCGATCTTTTTGACGCATTCTTCCAAGTGCTGAGATTACAGGTACCGCTGGCTCCATTGTAGAACATTGCAAGTAGCATTTCAAAGATAAAATCCAGGTCACTTTGTACAGTCTACCTTTTGCTCCTTTTTGTTCAACATCTTGGAGCTCCCTCCTACAGTGGTGATTGTTCCTCGAAGTTATGTCCCTAATGGCCACACAAACTCCTCTGCAGGGCTGAATCATGGATGACTTAACTTTTCCTTGTGCTTGGCCATTGGAAACTGTGCCCAGCATTCTCATCTGGGAAACAGACACAGCACCACCTGCCCGTGAATGTGATGTTTGTTTGGTTGGTTGGTTTTTTGGGGACAGGGTCTCACTATGTAGTCCAGCTGGTCTCAAACTTACAGCGATCCTCCTGACTCAGCCTCCCGAGTGCTGGGATTACAGGCGTGCACCACCATGCTGGGCCCAGTGAATGTGACTGGCACTTGCTGTGTACCAGCCTTAGAGTCACAGGTCAGGCACAGCTTCAAGCAGGGCAGGAGCCTCCCAGAGCATCTGCCCCAGCCAGGAGGGATGTAGGAGCTGTTGGCAATGTGATGGCCGGCGAGCCCTCCCGGACGCAGATGCCAACTCTCGTGCTGCTGCCTGGCTGTCTTGGGACAGTGGACCTGGAGGGGTGACTGGGGCTCCCAGGAAGCGGCTCCTAAGCAAGACACCAGGGCCACCTGCCCACAGGCTCTGCCCGGAAGGCCACTGGCTTCTGCAGAGGCCACCTTGGTGCCCTTGCTGGTTGCTTCCAGGTGGTTCTGAGGGTGGCAGGTTCAGGCAGTGAGGCCCAGGACCAAGCAGGGTCTCCCTGCTCCACTTTAACCCAGGTCCTTTATTTAAAAACACTAATTTATAACACATGGAAGACAGCGCCCTAAGTGGTTATCCTCAAGTCAACAAAACAAAACAACCTGATTCAGTTCAAACTCTACCCTCTGCCTGGGGCTAGTGCTGGTCTGGGGTAGAAAGAGCTACTCAGGGCCCTGGGTTCATCCCACCCCACTGCACAAGGACAAGGGGGGATAAAGAAGAAAGGACTACAGGGTCTTGGCAGGGAGGGGCCGCCCAACGGTCAGCTCCTGGTAGGTGCCGCGGAGAGGTCTTGTGGGGGCAGGGGCAGAGGCCAAGCCCTGGCTCCTGGGCTGCTCTCAGGGCGTTTGTGCTGGCCCCGGAGACACAGGCCTTGGCCACATGAACAGAGGCCCCCAGGGCACCGGGGTTCCCAGCAGGCACTCAGCAGTGCTGGTTCATGGAGACCTGGCCCCTGGGCCAGGCGGGTGCTGGCTCTGTGAGTGGCTGACGAGCACTGGGCACCTGCAGGCCTTTCTTACTGCAGTTTAAACACACCTGTCGTGGGATCTGGGGTGCCCTGCTGACCCTGGTGCTCCAGCCGGGAAACGCGTTCCTCCAGCTGATCCTACCCTTCCACCCCGAGCCCTGCACATCTGTGCCCACTTCCCGGCACACACTGCCCTCCCGCCTTCCTTGACCGGCCAATTCCCTCTCCTAGTTTAGACTGTAACGTGAGTAGTCCCTTCTCTCGGGGGCCATCTGAAGTCCTCCCTTGCCTGCGGATGAGCCAGGGTCCCTTCGCTGCTCCGCGGGCCTCAGCTTACTCCCCTTCAGGGCACAGCCCCATCTGCCCTGACTGCCACCGAGTCTCCTGGGATAGTCCACAGCTGTGTGCCCCGTGCCTGCATCCAGTAGGCACTCAGAACCCACGAGCCCCTCCAGGGGAGGACTCGGGCAGGGCTCTGAGGAAACAGCTCTGTCCCTCATTCATTCAGTCAATTACCGGCCCAGCCTCTGCCCAGAGCTGCGAATAAGACAGAGTGAGCCGCTGCCCCTGCAGCTGGGTGCTCACAAGGGGCGACTTCCCCAGCAGTGAGAGCAAGACAGCTGGGAAATGCCCAAGGCCGCGGCACAGGGGGAGCTCTCTTGGGGGAGGACTCCAGGTTCTGCTGCTCTCTCTTCGCTGTGGCGGGACCCAGGTGAGGCCTGTGAGCGGTGACACCAGGGGTTGGAGCAGGCTCCCTCTGGCGCCCCTGTGCCGACAGCCTGGTTCCAGAGCTCTCTCCCATAAGTGCACATTCCTTATCCAGGGCTATTTTGCCATTTCCTTTCATTCTAAACTCAAGAAGCTATTTTGGAAACTCCTATAAGCAAACGAATCCCTGGCAGGCATTTGAGAGGGAGAAAAAAGAGCCTTAAGTGAGGGAGTCAGGCATAAAAGCCACCCAGCCCCAAAAGCCCACAATGCTAAATTTAGAGGCTTCACCTCTAAATGAGGTGAAATTGCAGGTTCCTTTGGCCGGTGGCGGCAGCTGAGACGCAGGGCAGCTGTGAGCAGTGAGCGGGACAGGTTTGGGGTGGAGGTGGCTCTGCTTCCTCCAGCCACACCTTGGGGGCAGAGGCCCAGTGTCTGGAGCAGCCGCCCATGTGAGGAGCCCCCTGCAGTCAGCCTGCTGATTCCAACAGCGCCAGTCTCAAGTGTGGGCTCCCTGGGTGCCAGGCCAGAGAGAGGCAGCGAGGGACACAGGAGCACAAGAGGCAGCCTGTCTGCTACCAAAGGTTTGGGAACTGCATGACCGCTATGCCTCCCTCCTCTGCCCCGGGCCCAGCAGGGTCTCTGGCCCAACTCAGATGCCCTGCTGAGCCCTGGCTGCCAGGGCTCCCTGAGCTCCTGGTGTCCCTCCCCATGACCCTGTCCTCTTCCAGGCTCTCCCTACGTGTGCTCACAGTCCTGCAGCTAGCAGTCCACGCCAGCCGCTGCAGGGGAGGGTGCTGTCAGAGGGAGGGCACCCCAGTCTCGGCAGCTTCCCTTTCCTGAGACTGGTGCCCCTGCTAGGCTGTGCTTAAACATCCGGGGGATTGTGGCCACCGAGGCTCTCAAGATTCCCACTCCGCCTGCCATCCCATCCCCAAACCTGCTTCTATCCCACAAGAAACCCAGCTGGGTGGGATTGTCACCTGGTTACACAGGACCAGCCCCACCAGGGCCGGCCAGGAGGGGGCGCTGGACGCTGCTTCATCCCTCCTCCCCACAGGAGCCCCTTCTCTCCCCCTCAGTCTGGGTCTGGTTCCCAGGCAGGGTGAGTCCTGGGGGTGGGTGGGGGAGCAAGCACAGCCTAGTGTGCGTTGCCAGGCTTTGCAGCCCAGGGTGCCCAGGTTCAAATCCCAGTTCTGGTGTTTCCTGAGTGATCTGGATTTTGAAGGAGGCATCTCTCCCACTCCAGGTCTCAGTTGCTTTATCTGCAAAATGGGGATATATCATGGTCCCTGCCTCATGTGGTGTTGGAGATTCAAATGATATCCTTTAAAGCCCTTAAAGAAAGGAGGAGCAGGGTGCTGGCTCCCAGAAGAGGGTTGTGCAAAGCAGGGCTATGTATCAGGAGCAGCTGCATCTGTGATAAAGTTTCATTGGGACACGGACACTGCCACTCATTTGCATATCATCTGTGGCTACCTTTGACCTAAAAGGGTAGAACTGAGTACAGTAGTTGTGACCCAAAAAAAAAAAAATACGATCTGCAAAACCAGAACCATTTACCACCTGGTCCTTTACGGGAAGCTCTGTCCACCACGCTTCAGGGCCTAGCGCTTGGTGACGGTAATTATTAGCACCGCTGGGCTCTGGGTCGGTGCTGTGAAGGAGGCGGCTTTGCTTCCTGGCTCCCAGTTTCCCAAAGATGTGCCTGGCATCTCCCATGCACTGAGCACTCCCCTGGCCCCTACTTGGTGGGGAGAGAGTTCACGCTGATGGTAGGGAGTCAGGGCCTGCGACGCCAGGGGGGACCCCCGAGGCAAAGAGAGCAAGGAAGTGTGGGGCAAGGCTCTGCGGGCGGCCACCTCGGGGTGGGAGAGGAGGGATGGCTGGCGTCTTAGTTACTGTTCCTGCTGAGACAAACTACCCAACACCCAAAGTGAAGGGAGGAAAGGTTTATTTCGGCTCGCGGTTTGTAGTGGTTTCAGTCCATGATCCATCGTCTCCAGGGCAGGGTTGGATGGCAGAGGGGCCTCTCAGAGAAGAAACAGTTCATAGCAAGCAGAAGACAGCAAAAGCAAGTGACCAGCGACAAGCTTCTCTCTGCCCCTTCTGTCTTATCCACGGCTGGCTAGCACACACACCCTTAACCCTGCTGCCCCTAAACCTAGCACTGCACCTGAGTCAGTCCCAGGGGCACACACTCTAGATCCAGCCTCTTCTGAGAAAGCCCCACCTATGACTGCGCGAGGCCGTGCGGGGACATCTGGACACAGCCACACAGCCGGGAAGCCGAGCCCATAGGAAGCTCAGCTGCTATTTGAGGTCTAGGCACACAGGGCCTGGGCTCTCCCCGCTGCCCTCCTCTGACCCTAAGCGGGGATGTGCACAGCTGCCCCTGGCTTGGCGGCCGTTTCGTATGGTCCTTCTCTTTCTCCCGGAGTGGGTGACCTGTGGGCGGTGGTGGCTCCTTCTCCATTTCCTTGCCCACCCCGGGGTGGGAAGGTGCCTGGCGCACCCTGGGTGCACACTGGTGAGGTTCACTACCAGCGGGGCGGCAGCCGGGCAGCAGCCCCCAGGGGAGCCTCTGCCAGAGTCCACCATGATGCTGAGACTCCTTCAGGGCCGATGCAGCTCCCTCGGGACTATCTGCTGGCTCACAACATCTCTAAAAATTTACAAGTTGACTCTGGTGAGCAGGTGTGAGCCAGTGGCACAGGTGGGGGCTATGTGGGGTTGGAGCCTGGCATGCGAGTTGAGTCCCTAAGCCAGGTGAGACCACTTACAGCAACCAGCGCTGAAGTGGCCATAAGAGACACCTGGCTTCATGACACCTGCGGGCTTTGGGAGCCAATCTTGCATCCTATCTGAGCCTCAGTTTCTTCATCTATCCAGTGGGAGCATCAGTAGCTCCTGTCCCCTGGGGGGTTGTGTGGCTTTAGTAAGATAATTTGCATTTGGCATTTAGCATGGGGTCAGTTTAATAATGACCAGTGCAGAAACGATGCTTCTGTTGCAAGCATGCCTCAACTTCTCCACCTGTTCTCGGGGTTCATCATGGCCCCCAGCTCCAGGGCGGCCACCCAGCAGGCGCTCAGTGAATGGTTTCACCTTCTTCCATCAGGTGAAGTTGCTCACCTGCCTCCCCTGCCTTACCCGGCTCCCTTGCTCACCTGGTCGGTCACCTCCAGCGTGAGGTCTCCATCAGCCAGGTGCACATGCAGCCAGCCAGCTCTTTGTGGGTGACGTTTACACACTGTGGGCTCTGGGTACACTGTGTCCTCTGTCTTTCTGTGGAGTGAGGTCTCTTCTGAGTTCCCATTTCACAGTTGTGATCACGGAAGCCTGGAGCCAGCTGGGGGCCCAGTGGGCCTTGAACCCGGGTCCAGCTTCCTTGTTTCTGATGCTTCTCCATGCTGCAGACGGGGACTGAGGGGGACACAGATGTGTTGGGGGTGCTGAGTGAAGGCTCAGCCCTGTGGGCAGCTGATATCGGGATGCAGGACTGACTCCTGGGTGGCTGTGGCCGCGGTGGGGGTGCAGGGCCCGCCTGGGCGTGGTGGCGCTGTCTGTGGTTTGGTCCGGCCAGCAGGATCCCCACAATCCTTGGACGGACAGCACCCTGGCTGAGGAGGATGAAACTGTAGCTGCAGAGATTTAGATTAGATATGGAGGGGAACTTTCCAACTGCCCAGGCTAGAAGGAGCTGGCCAGAGGGGCTATGTTCCCAAGGGATGTGGGGCATTTTTCCAGCCTAGTGTAGCTCAGAAAAAAGGAAAGACAGCCAGGGTCCTGGGCTGGCCTCACTGCAGCTTGGGTCAGAGATGGTCAGTGGGTTCGGGGTCAACAGCAGCCCCTGCTCTGAGGAGGCTGTGACCTAGGCTTTGTCCCCCTGCCCAAAGCCCTCCCAGGGCTCTCAGCTCTGTTTGCCGAGCTGCAAGGCCAAAGCCACCCTGGGGCTCCCGAGGCTGCCTGGGATCTGTGCTCTGCCATCTTCTTTGCCCCCCAACTCCTTTATGCTTCTGGTCCATCATCTTTCTGTACCCCACCCAGACCTGTGCCCCAGGCTGCTCAGCCTTCCCAGCTCTGGTCACCGCAGCAGGGTTAGAGCGGGACCTCGGCACTGCACTACACACCCTGGACCATAACGGTCCCTGGTGTGTCTCCGCTGGGCCGGGAGCCCCTGAGGGCCGGCGCTGCCTGAGTGGCTATAGTGCATGTTGCCAGAGCAGCATCTGGAACACAGCGGATAGAGGCTGAGCAGCAGGGTCAGGGAGGGGAGAGGGCTCGGCCCGGAGTCGCAGTTCCACGACTCCTGCTTTCGGGGCAGCAGGAAACACCTGCACGCAGAGCACAGTGACCTCGGGGAGACTGTCTCTCTGCTGTGAGTCCGAGGCTGTACCAGCTGCCCCATGCGGTGGGGCTGTGCTGAGACTCGGAGAGGACAGCAGAAGGATGGGTCCCACAGTCAGCATTTGAGAGGTGGCTGTGCCAGGCTGACCGTCCTGTCCTCTCCTTCCAGGTGACAGCCATGTCGGTGAGGGTGCGGTTCCTGTACCCTGGGGACGCCGGGGCCGTGGGGGCTGTGGGCCGCAGCGCCTCCTTTGCGGGCTTCAGCGGCACACAGAGCTGGAGGATTGCGTAAGTGCCCCCCATCATGCAGTGTCCTGTATGCGGGTGGGGATTATTGGGGGGACAGAAAAGACGGGGCCACCAGTGACCCGAGGCTCCCTTTCATGTCCCGATCGGAGCCGGGAGAATGGAGGGATAGGCAGAGAGACATTCAGACACACTCAGGGCTGCAAGAAACATATAATTTCCTTGAGATCGGGCAGTTACCATCGCAAATGCTCCGAAGTCAATCTGGCTGAGCATGTCAGGTGTACGTGGCAAAATGAACTCAGAGCAGTGAGTCCCCTAGCCCAAGGTCACATAGTACATCTGCTCCAGAGATGGGACTCTGTCTCCTGAGGGCGGGTTTAGGAAGGAATGTTCTTCCTGTTTGGTACCCTGGGAAGAATGGGGCTCTCCTAGCTCTGTAACCTGGGGCAAGTGACTTCATGTCTCTGAGCCCTGGCTTCCTCATCTGAAAACTGGGAGTCATACATGCCCTTCCCTCCCGTGTTGTCACCACAGCCATGAGCTCACCCCATAGATCTGGGGTGAGAAGTCCCTTGGGAAGGGGGCACTGCAGCCCATGACCCAGCCTGGCCGCCCAGAGTCTCGTGTGGGCACTGTGTTACTTTTCTCTCGTTGCTGAGACAAAATACCTGACACCCAAAGTTAAAGGAGGAAAGGTTTATGCAGTTCAGTGTGTATAGGTTTGAGTCCCTAATCGGCTGGCTCCAAGGCAGGGTCCATCACAGAGGAGAAACAGTCCACGGCAGGCAGAAGGCAGCAAAAGCAAGCAAACAAGGGGCCTTAACAGCATCTCCCTGCCCCTCTTGTCTTATCCAGGCTGCTTGGGGCAGGGAGCACTCATACCTTTAATCCCAGGGCCCACGAATCAATCCCAGCGTCACACACTCCAGACCCAGCCACCTCTGAACAAGCCCCAGTCATGCTGCATGAGGCTTTGGGGGGACATCCGGACACAGCCATCACAGGCGCTGTGCCAGCCTCCAGGGAACCATCCCCCAGCTGGCGAGCCTGGGGGCTCCAAGCCTTCACCTGTCTAACAGGATGGGTGACAAGTGGGGTCCCCAGCCACAGCAGGGTGCAGAGCCTGACTGGTCAGTGAGTGGGCAACAAGCATGTCCCCTGCTGCCACAGCCCTGCTTGGAGCCCCCAGTGTCCCCTACTACTTAGGTCAGTTACATTTTATTGTTTTGGGTGCCAGAGATTGTTATGCTGGTGAGGTGGGTGGAGGCGCCACTGAGCTGAATCTCCGGCCCCTCCCCCAACTACTTAGGAAGCAGCCCACGCCCTCCGCGGCCAGCCGAGGCCCCATGAACGCCCCCAGCCGTATTCCTGCTCCTGCACACCAGGCAATGACCTCCCCTCGGGTCTTACCTGGAGCCTTTGTCCTGCTGCTGCTGCTTCTGCAGGCCCCGGTGTCCTGCAGGCCCCAGGGGAGGACCCTGAGCCCCTTTCCACGTTCCCTGAGCTCTGGGTTCCATGGCTGCATGATGGACCCTCCCTAGGGGCCCAGGCCTGAGGTCTCCCCGACTCACTCACCTGGCACAGGCCGCCCATACCCAGGTGTGCCCGAGAGACTGCCACACCTCCATCCGGCTGGAATGTTGGTACCTCAGCTGGGAGCGCCCTGCGTCCTCAGCAGATGTGTAAGGAGACCTAGGCCATGCCAGGCTCTGGGGACAGAGCCCACCTCCTAGTGAGGGGTGGGTAGCAACCATAAGAATACAATGATGAAGACAGATTCGGCCTCAGCAAGGGGTACACGGGACCAAGAAGAAGGTGTGGGGAGGATGGCCAGCCTCCCAGCAGGGCTGGGCAGGGACATGAAAGGGCAGAAGAAATAGGTCCTGAATAGGTAGGGGTAGGGAACCCTTTAGGTGGACAGGAGGTCCTTCAGGTGCTGAGGTCCTGAGGCAAATGGACCTTGAGAGACAGCAAGCGAATGTGTGGCCGGCACCTGGAACCCTGCTCAGAAAAGAAGAGGGACCCATGGACCTTGTGGCTGCAGAGAACTGAAACATGTTCTCAGTCGAGGGGCCACGAAGGGCTTCGGTGGAGACTTTGGGCGGGATAAGATGCAGTCAAGGACCCAGAGGGAGGAACACCCAGTGTCCCAGAGTTCAGGCACGGAAAGGAAGTGTGGGGCTCCTGTGATGGAGCCACTCAGCCAGCACCCTGTTAGGTGGGAGGGCGGCGGTACGGCGCTGGGGTCACACTGCTTCTGAGCTGCCTCTTCGGGGACTCCCGGTGTCCTCACCCTGGGGGTCCACTTCAGGGCTGGGGGCCAGCTGTGCAGCCCCGCGGTCCCTAGGGGGAGCCCCATGCTCTCAGCACTCTGGGGGAAAGAGGACAGAGTGACCTGGTCCCCGACACTCAGGCTCAAGGGCCACCATCCCAGGCCAGCATTGTCCATGTCCCAGACCAAGCCCTTCCTTGTGCTTCCTTAAGGGAGCTAGAAAAGGCCGGGGCCAGCTGGTCCGGGGTCCCTGAGGGGCCACCTTGGGGCCTCCACCCCTGCTGTCCCCCCGCCCAGGGGTAAGAAAGGAAGCGACGGAAGGAAAAGCGTCTGTTTGTACTTCTGTCCGCATCCACTCCCTGGGTCTGGATCCTTGGCACTGCCCCTGGCTCCAGCTGGGCTGCCTGGCTTGGGTATCAGGGTTCACCTTCCGGCCTTATTTCCAGGTAACCTAACCAGGCTGCCCCGGCACTCAGCTCGGGGTGGGTCAGGAAAGTGACTGTGGACAGGGGAGCAGGGCTCTTTTAGATACCAAGGGCTGAGGCCTCCCTCGGTCCAAATGCTCCCCACCCCCATGTTGACTTGGACAGTTTTTTGTTTGTTTATTTGTTTTTCCAGTACCAGGGATCAAACTCAGGCCCTTGCATTTGTGAGGTGGGCACAGGGCTACTGAGCTAAATCCCTGGCCCAGGACAGCTTTTAAATCCACAGAGAATTCACTTGGAAGTAATCTCATAGTAGACTTTTATACTAAGTTGTGCATGATTGCCACAGTAAGGCCATTCCCGTTTTTTAGGCCCTGAGGGAGGGGTGCAGGCAGACCCTGATATTGTCCCCTTCTCCCCCAACTGAGGCACAGCTGCCCTTAACCCCTGTCCTGCCCTGCCCCTTCCCAGGCTGTTGCGTGGACTCCTGCTGAGCCAGGGGCCCCTGCGATGTCCTGGCCTCCCTGGCAATGCTTCTGTTGCGTCTCCTGGCACGTATGGGTGTAAAAACGAAATCTTCAGACAGAGCTCAGGGTCCAATGGCCCCCAGGGCCCTGTGTGTGGAGGAAAGGGCCTCCTGGGCGGGTCTGTCCTCCCCGCCCATCCACTGGAGCCCATCGGTTGCGAGGGCTGGGGCTGGGCGGGTGCGGCGTGGAGCT
>NW_022900934.1:10803489-10848110 GCF_012274545.1 Fukomys damarensis
CCTGACCCGGCCCAGCAGCAGCCTGTGCCAAGGCCTGCGACAGCAGTGGCCGCATGTGAGCGCCGGGCCCCTGGGGCACACGCCCCGTCGGGTGTCGTCAGGCGTGCTGGGTGCTGTTTAATATTTACTGAGTCCTCTTGGGGCTGAGCCAGAGACACATCCGCCCCCAGAGGCTGCGCCCTGCCGGCTGTTGTGAAGTCCGGGCCTGACTCGCAGCTTGATTTCAGCATCTGAGGCTGCGCCCGCATCACTTCGGCATCGCGGCAGCCCGGCCTGCCCTGTGACCCCAGACGGGAGCCCACTCCCTAGGTAGAGGGAAAGGGGGCCGGGCCAGAGCGCCCCCACCCCCACCCCCCGCCAGGGAGCCACCTCTCCTGCGCCCGGGAGATGGCGACCTTGTGGAGGGCGCACTCCAAGAGGTGGGTGATGCGGCCCCAGGGAGGGCGACGGGGTGGGGGGCTCGGAAAGCTCGCTTGTCCCGGGCTCCGTGGACGCCAGTGACAGCAACCCGGCGGTCAGGCTGTGCACCCAGAGCCCGGGCACAGCACCCTGCTCCCCTGCTCCCCTGCTCCGGGCTGGAGGACCTTCCCGGCCACTCTTTCACTTTATCATCTCCCGTCCTCTTTAGGTGGCTTCTACTTGTCACTTGGTGCCATCTGATAAGACTTTCACCCTGACATGCGAGGGGCATTTCTTCGCCAGGCACTGTTGGGCATCCTCTGTGTTTTTTAGCCCACGTAACCTTCACAGCAACACTTGCTCTGGTTCCCACTTTACAGATTAGAAAATGGAAGCACAGAGAGGCTGGATGACTTACCTAAGGTTACACAGCGTCGTTGTGGGAGAGCAGGATGTAGATCTCAGCTTTTCCCCTCCCCTCTGTCGCTCCAGCTGGCCTTCAGTTCACAGGGGGAGGTGACTTCTGTTTTGCTCACTGCCCTGCGTGCGTCCATCGAAGGTACTTTGTAACTGTGTTGGGTGAACGGCTGTGTGATGGCAGCTCCGTGAGAGGCGGGCACTCTCCTGTCCTCACTTTGCAGATGGGGAAACAAGTGCCCAGTGCTCCCATCCTTAACCAACGGGCAGCATGGCTCCCAGAACGGCAAGGCCTATGGCCCCGGTGTGTGGGTTTGTGATCCAGCTGTGCCGCGGTGGGACCATGGCTTGGCTCTTCTGGGGCCCTCTGGGTCAGCAGGGGATGCGGGGACAGCCCCATGCAGAGTAAACAGCAGCATCACGTCTGTGCGCGGAATGCGCAGCATCTGGCCCAGCCGGAAATACAGCCCGGCCGCCCTAGAGCCAGGCAGGGCGGCGGCCCGGTGGCTCTTCTCTCAGGGCTGGCGAAGGAGCCGGAGCTGTGACCCACTGTCCCCTGCCTGGCACTCCAGACCGCTGCCCTCTGCTGCCCCCTGTGGACTGAGCCCCGAGGGCAGGACCCAGGCAGAAATCGTGGCTGAAGACCTGTTTGCGTGACCACCGTGAGGACTCGGGCTCAGCCTCTTTGGTGGGAAGCCATCTGTCCAGTGAAGGCCGGAAGCCCCTTGGGGGCCGTCCAGGGCCCAGGAGGAATGATACGGCCAGGAAGAAGGTAGAAATGCCAAACTTCAGGCCCCCCTTCCGGCCTGCAGGGTCCACACTCTGGGCGGAGGTGAACAAGTCCTCTGGAGTCCTGGTTGAGTCCTTTGGGTCCCAGCTCTGCCACCTATAAGCTTGGACTGAGGATCCCTGCTCACCAATCCCTGTGGCAGGCTCTTTCCCCCCTGTTCAGTTAGTCTTGTATTAACTGAGCACCTAGTACTTCCCAGGCTGGGAGGGAGGGGAAGGAAACAGCGTGCAGGGCCGGGGATGTAGCTCAGCAGCGCTGCGTCTGCCTGGCGAGCACAAGGTCCTGGGTTCAATCCCTGGTACCAAGAAGGAAAACAAAAGAAACAGCAAGCATGTGGTCACTAATGTAACGGCTAACAGGGTGCAGTGGCGCTTGCCTGCCATCCCCGCTACTCGAAGGGCAGAGACAGGAGGATGGACAAGTTCGAGCCCAGCCTGGGCGATTTAGCGAGATCCTGTCTAAAGATAAAAAGGGCTGGGAGGTAGCCCAGTGGTACAGTGCTCACCTAGCACGTGTGAGACCTGGCGTTTATTCCCAGCACTGCAAAATAAAACAGAAAAAAGTCTGAAACAAAGCAAAACATCAACTGACATTTATAAATCAGAAGTGCCTCCTTCGTAACAGTGTCGGACCTGGCATCTCACGGCATCTGTGAAGCCACCCTCGGGTGTCGGGTCTGGGCTTGCCCCGTTCTACAGATGACAGAGCTGAGCTGGGAGTGGTGTCCAGGTGAAGTCACCCTTATGAAAGGCCCCAGATGCGGGTGCCGGAGTAAGGGTGGTCACTCTGCTCTCGGTCTAGCATCCAGGACAGGGGCTGAGGCAGGGTGGGGCCCTGTGCCCTGCTTGCTCCCGGCTTCTGGCACATGCAGAAAGCAGGAGTTGGGAAGGCTGAAGCTCCCCTCTAGGAACTGGCTCCGAACTGTTGGTGAGGACGCAGCCCTGCAGCCACTGGGCAAGGCTGGCTGGGACCCAGACCCATGCACACCCTCAGCTGGGACCCAAAGAACCCAACCAGGATTCTCTGTGCACCGCATCTGGGAACCTCTTCAGAGGACCCAGTGTGGGCTTCTGCACAGCTGTGGGGAGCAAGGACTGCGCCAGCCGGATGCTCAAGCCTACTGCATGAGCTGTGGGGTCCTAGGCAGAGGCCGAGGTGTCACTGAAACCTGACCCCACACTGCTGTGATTCATCCTAAGACAGTGGTATGTCTCTAATGGGCTGTCACTGCTGGAAGATGTTCGTTTTTAGGATCATCCAGTCCACTCTCTCAACTCCAACTGGCTTAATTAAGCCAATAAGAGAGCCAACTGGGTCAAAGATTTACAAATTTCAAAGGCAGGTGCAGCTTCAGGAATAGCTGGATCCAGGAACTCCTTGTCATATGCACGTGGCCTGACTCAATATTCTCCTTTCTGTGTTGGATTTGTTTTCCCTACATGGTGGTGAGAGGACTTTGTTCCCCAAGTTAGCAGGGCCAGCAGAAAGAATCGCTTCCTCTGCTGTGAATCTGAACCAAACCTCTGGCTGGTTATTAGCCAGACTTCTGTCCCACACCTCTCCCTGGGCCAAGGGGTGGAATTTAACTAAACCATCCCTGGGAAGTGGGTTTGCCCCGGGGTGCCCATGTGTGTGTGCAAGTGTTATCAAGAGACAGGCACCTTCTCCCCTAAGCGTGAGTGTAAGGGGCAGAGTTGGGGGGCTGCCTGGACGGTGACCATCCCCGCACAACCCGGGCTGTGGCCTGGCCTCCGAGCTGCTTTGCCAGTCCTGCCAGACCTTGCCAATTGTGTGGCTTGCTTGACTACGAGTTCATTTCAGGTTCCAGTTTTCCACAACTGTTCTTAAACCTCAAATGCAGGCCCCTCATTACAAATGAGGAAACTGAGGCTCAGAGAGCTTCAAGTTACTCAGGAAAGCTGGAGGTACTGGGGATGGGACCCAGCCAGGTCTACTGACTCCCACAGTGCCTCTCCGGGGCCATTGTCCTGACCTCCCCTCCTCATCCCTTCTTGCAGGAAGTCAACCAACAAGAGCTCTGTGCGATCGAGGTCGCCTGCGAAGCACTCCAAGGCATATGGCTCGCTGCGCAAGGCGCCGGCCAGCCTGGACCCCAACCCCCAGCAGGTGAAGAGGATCTTCGAAGCCCTGAAGCATGGCCTCACGTAAGCGGGGCCTGGGGTCCCTCTTGCCGCCCTGTCTCTTCCCAGGAAGCGCAGCAGGTCCACCTGTGAGGCACAAAGGGCTCCCGGCCGCTCCCTTAGTGAGAACAATCCGGGCTCTGCGAGCGGAGAGACTGATGGTTACCACTCACCGGGGAAGAAGCCAGATAGGGGAGTCATTCACACACTTTTCTTCATTGAGGTGCAGGGGACAGGGAAAGAAACAGATAAAAGCCCTGCCTTGGGGGTGCCAACTCCATGAGCCATACAGAGAAGTAAAACACAGGGCATATGGGATGGTGTGAGGGCCATGGAAGAGAAGGAATCCGGGGGGCCGGGGATTTGGCTCACTGGTCCCGCCACCTGCCTCGCAAGTGCAAGGCCCCAAGTTGGATCCCTGGTACCAAAAAAAAAAAAAAAAAAAAAAAAAAAAAAAATGGAATTTGCAGGGAGGCGTGGGGATGGTTTTAAGCCAGGCTGCACTAAGATGTGGGTAAACACTAAAGGGCCCAGAAGCGAACCATACAGCTAACAAGCCAACATTCCAGGCTGCATGAGTCAGTGCAAAGGCCCAGGGGTTAGAGCCTCGCAGAAGTCAGAAGGATGCTGCCGAGCAATGGTTTGGGGCCGTGGGCTGTGGTGAGGCCTCCAATGTTGAGCCTGAAGGAAATGGGAGCCATGGCAGCTTCCATGTGGAGGAAGGATATGAGCCAGCTTTGGTTTTAATAAGATCTCCAGAAAGAGTCGTTTAAAAATTGAATCAGGTTAGGATAAATGGTTTTCAAATTATACTTTTTTTCCCCAAATTTTGGGGATTGAATCCAGGCCTCACATGTGTGGGGCAAGTGCTGCACCACTGAACTATGTTCCTGGCCCTTTTTTATTTCATTTGAGCCAAGATTTTGCCTAATTGCCCAGGCTGGGCTGGGGTCTGTCACCCCCTGCCACACCTGGTGTGTGTCCTTCCCTAACGTAATGTGTGCCGTGATGCAAGAAAGTTAAAATGGAGGGAGGGGCTGTTTTACACTCTGTCTTCACGGTCAAGCGGCCTCACCTTCAGAGAAGCCAGGGGCATCCCAAGTTCTGGACGCAGGCGGGGGTGACCCTGGTCTCGGGGCCACCTGGCCAGGGATCAGCTGAGGAGGCCCCGTCGGGCTTTTGGGGCTGGGTGGCAGCCGGTCTGGGTCCTCCTCACCCCATCCAGGAGAATGGGCGGTCCCCACCGACAGGGACAGGGAAAGGGCACCTACTCGGCAGGCAGGTGGTGGCCCTGTGGCTCATGGCAGCTCCACCCCAACATGGCAGCACCGCAGTGACTGCAGCCGCCCCTGCTGCTTCGTGTTGAATGTCCCCAAACGGGCACACGTCCTGCTCTTCGCAGGCTGGCGCTCTGCTGTGTCCCACCCTACAGTCAGGTCCCACTGAGCAAAGCTAGCCGGCCCGGGTGAGAGTTCCGAGCGGGGACAGGGACTTGGCCACGTGCCACTCCTCAGGGACGCCTGCCGCGTGGTGTCATTGGCAGAAGCGGGCACTCGGCTCACTCTGTCCTCCCCTCAGCGGGGTCCCCACAGCGCCGCCTCTCACCCGTGGTCCGTCTGCTGCAGCCCTCACTGCCCTCACAGTGCCCTCCCTCCTCCGCCCTGCCATCCCCTCTTCTGCTCAGATCTCTTCCATTGCTGCCTCCAGCCCTGGGACAGCTTTTAGGGTCCTTTCGGACCCTGGCCTTTCTAGACTTCCCTTTCATGGTTCCCTTCCTGTTCCCACCGGGGCTCAGCCGTGGGCACCCTACAGCGGGCCGCCCTCCTGCGTGCACCTGTGCCCTGGCTCCCGCTGAGCAGCCCCCCAGGGCAGCACAGGGTCCTCCGTCTCCCTAGCCTGGTGTGTGGCATTTGCTGGACCGAATGCTGCTCCTCCTTTGGGGACCCTTCCCCGCCCTGCACTGAGTGGCCCTTCCCTGTGTCTCTCACTAATGTGCCACAACAACAGCAACGGGCAGCTGCTAGCACTCTGAATGGCTGCCCCTGGAGTCCTGGACCCCACCCCAGGGCATCCTTTGCCCTCCTTCCCCAGCCACACTGACCCCCACGGGATGGACCCCAGCCTGGGGGCAGGCACGACACGGGGTGACGGTGGGGCCTGGGAGGCTGTGGTGTGGTTTCAGCCCTGTGTTCAGCCTCCTGCTGCCGTGAGGCCCCGATCGGGTTACTCACTGCCTGTGAGAGTCGGTTTGCCTGTCCTTAAAATGTGCGACCTAATCGTGGGCATGGGGATGCCTGAGAGCCCTCTGCCAGGTCCAGTGGCGCAGTCAGCTGGCTGCTTTCTTCCTTTCTTCTCCTTTCCCTGCTCTTTCCACTTTAGTCTTCTTTGGTCTCCACCGCAGGGAGCACCTGTGTCTGCAGCAGGCCGAGCTGGACTACCTGTCAGGACGCCACACGGACACCGGGAGGAACTCCAGGCTGGTGAGGCCCCTCCCCAGCAGCCCCAGGCAGCCAGACTCAGAGGCCCGGGGGGGCCTGGGTTTTGAGGAGTGTGGATGCCACGTGGGCCCTGAGAGGCTGAACGGTGCAGGCAGGCGCCACAGTCCCAGGGCGCCTGGCCTTCTCCTCTCGGTTCTAGAAGAGCCCCAGGCAGGCGGGTGAATGGAGATGTGTGTGCTCTAGGCTTCAGGTGGTCCTGTTTTATAGACCTTGGCCATCAGGCACCCGGGATCGAGGCATGTATCACCTGGAAAGGGGCTGTTTCTCTAGGTGTCAGAGTGCCCCAGATGCTGTCCTGGTTGGAGCCTGCGTATTTCCTCCAACATTCATTGCTGTGCACTTTTTCTCCATCACTAGAGCTGTATCTTTGGGAGCCCCGCCGCCCCGCAGTCTAGCTCCAGGCTCACCTGTCCTGGCTTTGGTTACCCCCTTACGGGAGCCAGGTTTAACAACAAAACAAAACAGCGAAAAAACACAACGAACAGTGCCAGGATAATTTGCTTTTCAGACAAAAAACAGGTGATTTTTTATGTGACCTCCGGGAAATACTGTCTTGATACTAAAAAATGATTCATTGTGTATGGGAGCTGCAAATTCCAACTGAGTGTCCTGTGCCTTACCTGGTGACACTGCCGGGGTCCCCTGAGTGGGCACCTGCAGCCCTCCAGTGGGAGGATCGCTCTTTCCAGGCCGTGAAGTTTCCCCAGCCTCCGCTCCTCTCCCCACCTTGTGCAAACCCCACTGACCCTCGTGAATCAGAGCTGGAAACAAAAGCCATGAGCCCCGCTGCCACGCGATCCTCCTCCCCCAGAGCCTGTGGGGCCCTGCAGGCAGCCGGCGTGCTGAGCGGCTGGAAGCCCGGGGAGGGGAACAGAATCTTCCTGTCTCCACCCTAACACCGGGGAGAAGGCCCAGAGGTCAGCAGGGCAGGGGACGCTTGGCCAGAGCCTCATGCCTGTGTCACCCTTGTGGAGCAGCCGCGCCCGGCCAGCTCTGCGCCCCTCGCCCTCGGTGGGTGGCTGGGCAGTGGCCGGTGCGAATGGCAGAGGAGGTGCCGCCTCCACACCAGGAGCCGCCCGTGCCGTGGGGCCCAGGAGTAGCGCACACGTGCGCATGCGCTTCCGCTGCTCCTGCGGCACGGACGAGCACTCCGAGGCCGGGGCGGGCTGACTGTCCTGGGCTGCCCCGTGGAAAGGCTGCCCTGGCAGCAGCTGGTTTGAATTTCACCCCCACACTGGTTTCTGAGAAGCCCATGCAGACGGTCTTCCTTCTCAATCTTGGGATCTTTCTGTTTATTTCTTAAGTGGAGCTTTAACGTCATGATCTCTGAATGCATCCCTGGGAAAACCGCCTCTGGGGGGCTTAGCTCTTTCCCTCTGGGTTGACACCTCCCCGTCTTCTCTGTCCCATCCGTGTAGGCGTCCTTCTTCAACCTACTGTTTACCTTTCTTTTCCCTCTCCCTGGTGACCTAATCATGTCACATATACAAGCGCACAGAGAAGTTTGGGGTCGGCAGCTGACTCACCCCGGCTCCACAGCTTACTTTTCTTTTCCGTGGGTCTCTATCCTCATAAAGCTTACCCCTCTCAGGCACCCAGCAGGTTGTGCGGTGAAACCTGGCCACACCCACTCATTTGCATATAGCCTCTGCCACAGGGGCAGAGTTCTGTGGTCAAAAGCCTTCCAAGCCTGAGATGTTTACTATCTGGCCCTTTGTGGAAAGGTGGGCTGCTCTGATCTTGTCTTTTCTCAGCCACATTTCTGGCAGATACTGCTGAGGCCTGAACTCATGGGGCGATGCTGTCTCCCCAAGTTCTGGCCCTGGCTGGGGTCATGTCACACTCAAAGCATGATAGACCCCACTGAGTTGCCTACAGGCTGCATTCTCTATTCCTGGTAGTCCCCGGTGGAGCAGATACTATCAATGCCCATTTTACATATGAGGATGTGGTGGTTCAGAGAGGTTGAATAACTTGTCCAGAACACACAGCAGGAAAATAGCAGCACCAGGCCTAGAACTGCTTCGTGCAAAGTGTGTGTGTGTGTGTTTAATCATTCTTTCCTCTGGACCTGTCAATGGCCCAGGGTCTACATGCCTTGAAAGACAGAGCAGGCTGGTTGCAGGCCCTAGATTTTTGTCTTCAGAGCACAGGTCTCTCTGCATGTAGCCTGGAGAAGCACCAGGACTCTGACATTTTTTGCCTCCCTCCTCTTCTCCCCTACAGGCCTTCTATTATGACCTGGACAAGGTAAGAGAAACTTCCTGCATCCTGTCCCATCCTCCCGGCTGCTCTGAAGGAAATACTTGGGTTTCTCCCCATTTTACAAATGGGGAAACTGAGGCTTGGTGAGCCTCCCTCAGGGCTGGTGAAGGGCTGAGCCTTGTCCTCTATGCTGGGACCAGATGGAGGCAATAGGGGCTGGAGGGAGGCCCAGGCCACTTTTAAAGCACCTTTTCCCTTCCTGGGAGCAGCAGACACGCTGGGTGGAAAGGCACATCCGGAAGATGGAGTTCCACATCAGCAAGGTGCGTGGCCCTGGGGCATCACAGGCTGGGGGCGGGTGGCCTCGAGGGGCTGACAGGAGCTGGGGGGCTGCAGAGCTGGAGAGGGTTGAGTGCAAGTGGAGACTGCAGAGCCTGGGTGACTTCAGATGCTTGCTGGGCATAAGGGGTGCAGAAAGACCTCATGCTAAACCTTAGAGGCCAGGAGGGCCCAAACACCCACTGCACAGATGAGAAAACAGAGTCAGAAAACAGGGATCGGCCCGAGGTCACACAGGAAGCTCTCCAGAACCACCTTACTCGGCCCACCTTACTCCCCAGAACCCCAGGGAGCTGCTATCAGATCCTCCTCCCCTTGGACAGTCAGAACTGGAGCAGAGAGAGGAAGTGACCTGCTCAGCCGTACACCTTGCTCGATTTTATTAGGCACCAATCACATGTAGTGGGACAGGCACAGAGTGGACCAGCTGGGCCAGGTGGGGGCAGCAGGGCATGTGCTGAAGGGTCAGGTGTCTGGGTAGGGAGCTGTCTGCAGGCAGGGTGGGCCCTGTCCTGTCACCCGCCACAGGTGGAGGAGCTGTACGAGGGCTACTGCGTCCAGTGTCGCCTGCGCGATGGCGCCTGCAACATGCAGCGTGCCTTCTCCCAGTGCCCGCCGAGCCGCGCGTCCCGCGAGAGCCTGCAGGAGCTAGGCCGCAGCCTGCACGAGTCCTCCGAGGTGGGCATCTACCTCCCCAAGCCCTGCTCGGGCTGCAGTGGAGGTGGGCGAAGGCTGAGCCACCTCTGGGGCTTTGCAGGCCATGTGGCTCATCGAGGGGGCGCTGGAGGTCCACCTGGGCGAGTTCCACGTCCGGATGAAAGGTACGTGGTGGCTCGGGGTGTCGGCCCTCCTGAGGGCCCTGGGAGTTCCGCTGGGGGGATGCAGGCCAGAACCCCAGGCCAGCCCCACCTGCGTCTGTCGCGTGACGTTCCTGAGCCCTGCCTGTGAAGGCCCAGCACCCCATCCCACCTGCCACCCATGGCGCTGGCTTCTCCGCCCTGTGCTGACAGACAGCCCATCAAGTCCCCTTTGGAGGGCAGGGGCAGAGACGAACCCGCTTCTGTGTTCCAGGCTTAGTGGGCTATGCTCGCCTCTGCCCTGGGGACCAGTATGAGGTACGGCCACCATCCAGGTCAGCCCTTGGGGACTCAGCCGGGGTGCTGTCTGAGAGGGAGGCCCAGGGCAGGTGGCGAAGGGGACCCCCCTTGGCAACCACCACATCCTCCTGGGCCACGCCTGCAGGTGCTCCTGCGCCTGGGCCGCCAGCGCTGGAGGCTGAAGGGCCGCATCGAGTCTGACGACAGCCAGACCTGGGACTCGGCGGAAAAGGCCTTTGTGCCCACGCTGCGTGAGAACTTGGAGATCAAGGTGGGGGCCGGGCTGGGGCAGGCAGGGGGCCCTGGGGGTGCAGCTCGGACACCACCCTTCAGTCCTCACCCCCAGGTGACCGAGCTTCGGGGCCTGAGCTCACTGGCCATCGGCGCCGTGACTTGCGACATCGCCGACTTCTTTAGGACGCAGCCACAGGTCATCGTGGTGGACATCACGGAGCTGGGCACCATCAAGCTGCAGCTGGAGGTGGTGTGGAAGTGAGTGGTGCCAACCCCAGAGTCCCTCTGCCCTGCCGCACGCCCTGCTGGCCAGACTGTACCCAGGCTTGGTGCTGGGCTGGCAACTCTGTCCTCATTGAGGTCCTCAAGCTTCTGGGCCTCAATCCTCCGCAGCCACACTGTGTGCGGAGTGAGCACAGTGCTAGATGCTCTTAAGGCTGTGAGAGGAACCAGCTGTGGGTCAGCCCTGTCCCCATCAGGGTGACACTGGCCCCAGCAAGCCCCCCCCACCGCCTCAGGGTCTGGTGGTTAGGGTACAACGGATTTGGGTAAAGGACTTGGAAGAGTTGCTTGCCTATGGGATTATTTTGCAGAACAAAGACAACCGTTTGCCACTGCAGAGCCCCCTTGGGTCCCCTGAAGCCCAGGGCCTCCCTCCCAGGTGGCTGCCCAAGACAACCGGCCTCCCTCCTCTCCTCCAGCCCCTTTGACTCCGAGAGCCCCCTGGTGTCACCCAGCCCCATGGGGAAGCTTTCTCTGGGCAGCAGGAAGGGCTCCTTGTACAACTGGACACCCCCGAGCACCCCCAGCTTCCGGGAGAGATACTACCTGGTGAGCAGGCTCTTCCCCGGGTAGGGCCCCGTGGTTGCCCTGGGGGGCAGGCAGTGGGGGCTGGGGGCCCTCCCTCTGGGGTTTTCTGGGTGGCTGCTGTTCCTCTGCTGCCTCTCGACTCCGGGGCCTGTGGAACTGGTCCTGGGCTCAGCTGGTTCTGGACCCCGGGAAGGGGCTCTCTGGAGGCTTCTACCAGCCCAGCCATGGCTTGGCCTCTACTGTTTCAGGCATCCTCGCTGTGTGGCCTGGGTTAGAACAGGGCCACGCTCATGGGGTACAGTGAGGGTTAGTGGGGGACAGGAGGTGGGGTGGGGCCGTGAACACAGACACCAGTGACCTGCCCACACACTGCATGTCAGGCGGGCCCTTTATTCATCACCGCTCACTGCACTCCTTCAAAACTCTGCCAGGCTCTGCTCTCAGCCAGGTCAGCACTGTCTCTTCAGGGAGCCGAAATTCTCGGAGGAAATGGACAATGTCAAAATCGGGGAACTGCGCAGCCAGCCCAAGGGGCAAAAGGACCATGGGAAAACAGGAGAAAGGGAGGGGTGTATGTGTTTAAGGATGTGAGGAGGCAAGGGCACAGGCCAGAAAATGTGTGAAACGGCAGTCTAGGCAGGGTAGTCAATGCAAAGACCCTGAGGCATGAATATGTAAAGCAGCCCAGAGGGTCTGAGAAACAGGGAGGCTGTGGAGGCTGGAGACGGTTGAGGTGGAGATGCTGGGGGATAAGGGCACAGAGGTAACAGGGTCCCCTTGGCAGACTTGTCATCTTGGCACGTGGGCTGGTGGGGAAGCCCTTAGGGGTACTGCTGGTCCCTGGGATGGCTGACGAGGCTGCTCCTGTATCTCCCTCTCCAGTCTGTCCTGCAGCAGCCAGCACAGCGGGCCTTGCTGCTAGGTGGGCCAAAGGCCACCTCCATCCTCAGCTACCTGTCTGACAATGACCTTCAGGGCCCCGGCCTGCGTAGCCAGAGTCAAGAGTTGCCGGAGATGGACTCCTTCAGCTCCGAGGACCCCCGGGACGCCGAGACCAGCACATCGGCGTCCACCTCAGATGGGGGCCTCCTGCCCTTGGCCATCAGCCCCATCGCCTCCACCGAACAGGAGGCACGGGAGGACAGCCCAGCCCTGGGCCTGCTGCCGGCCGTGGCCCCGCTGGCGGGGAGCTCCTTTGTGGAGCAGCCGGGCTGGAGGAACTTGGACATGGAGAGCCCCAGCCTGCCCCAGGGCTTCCCCTCCCATAGCTGCACGGTTCTGAGGAGGCAGAGAGTCCAAGGGGAAGGAGAGCCAGGGGAAGGAGCAGACGGGCCCACGGCAGCCCTGGAGCGGCCTCTGCAGGAGGTCCTGGAGCTACTGAGGTCCACGGGCCCTGCGCAGCCCCAGCTCCGGGAGCTGGAGTACCAGGTCCTTGGCTTCCGGGACCGGCTGAAGGTATGCGTCCCCGCCACACGGTGGCCCTGCCCTGCAGGCCGCGTGAGCACCTGTGCTGGCGTCCTGGCCTCAGCCCTGCGTGAGCCGGGTGACCGATTTCTCCCTGGAACTCAGCTTCCTCCTCTGGCAAGTGGGGGTAGCGACAGCGCCCAGTGCGTTGCGGGGAGGGTGCCACCTTGGGGAGGCCAGGGCTCACCATGGGTAATGCGCTTCAAGACCAGCCAGAGCCGGGCCCCGGCTCGGATCTTCTGACCCAGGTTTGTAGGCTGCAGTTCGGTGTTAAGAACCCAGCCTGGGGGCCCGAGTGGCTCTGTGGAAGGCCCCATGGCCTTCAGGCATGTACCCCACACAGAAGCAGGGCTGCCCCAGGGCGTGGGGCTGCTGAGGTGGCTGGTGGCTCTCAGAGGTGCTGACCCAGCCAGCTCCTGCTCCTTTGTGTGTACATAATTTAAATGTACATAAAATAAAATGCATCTCACCAGCATCTATTTACATATCAATTTATGAAGCCACTCTTTCTGTGTCAGATACATCCTGGCTCTAAATTAGCTAACAACTCTCTCCCAAAGTTAGTTTTGTTTTATTCCCAGCACTTCTACCCTCAACATGAATCAGCACAAGTGAAAGAAAGTTTGAGGTCTCATTTTACATTCAGTAAAAAGAGCATTTGCTGCTTACAGCTCTTTAAAACAAAAGACCTCCCCAGGGTGCAATGGCACTCACCTGTAATCCCAGCACTCAGGAGGCTGAGGCAGGAGGATCCCTGTGAGTTCAAGACCAGCCTGGGCTACATAGTGAATTCCAGGTCAGTCTCAACTACATAGTGAAACTCTGTCTCAAACAAATAAACAAAGAGAAATAAACAAAAGACCTACCTGAAATATTTAAGGAAAAAAATTCTACAAAGAATGTCATCTTTTTTTGTACTTTTTCAGTTTCTTTATGTGGGATGGGTTGAGTCAGACACACACAGCTTCTATCCTATATTTACATTTTGAAGAATTGGACTCACTTTACACAATCTTAAGATAATACCCTAATGAGGAAATTTTCTGTTTCTGGCTAACCAAGCAAGAGCAGAAAAATAATGACGGGTCCCGACTTTGAAGTCACAGACTCACATCCGCTGTGATGCACACAAATGTGTGTGCGTGTGCGATGGACTAGGTATGGATGTGCACACGGGTCCTTGCTCTTTATGGGTTTACCTCCTTGCTCATGAATTCCAGCAGTCTCAACTACATAGTGAAACTCTGTCTCAAACAAATAAACAAAGAGAAATAAACAAAAGACCTACCTGAAATATTTAAGGAAAAAAATTCTACAAAGAATGTCATCTTTTTTTGTACTTTTTCAGTTTCTTTATGTGGGATGGGTTGAGTCAGACACACACAGCTTCTATCCTATATTTACATTTTGAAGAATTGGACTCACTTTACACAATCTTAAGATAATACCCTAATGAGGAAATTTTCTGTTTCTGGCTAACCAAGCAAGAGCAGAAAAATAATGACGGGTCCCGACTTTGAAGTCACAGACTCACATCCGCTGTGATGCACACAAATGTGTGTGCGTGTGCGATGGACTAGGTATGGATGTGCACACGGGTCCTTGCTCTTTATGGGTTTACCTCCTTGCTCCGATGAACAAGTGTCCCCCAATCCATGCGCAGGGTGCGGCCCAGGTCCTTTTCAGGAGCTGCAGAGTAGCAGAAAACCAGAGCGGCCAGTGTGTGTGTTCCCAGCCAGGGTCACACAGGGTGATCTCCGCCTTTGCGCTCACCTTTCGCGTGGGTCGCGTTCCTGGTCCAGTTAGAGCCACAGTTTCCAGACGTCTTGTGCATTTTGTCAGCGGCTTCACTGTGTAAGTGGCCCCCAAGTGCAGAGCCAAGCACAGCTTCTGAGCACAAATGTACGTGTTCAACGAGGCTCATTCAGGTAGGGGCTGCAGGCTGTTAGGTGGAGGTTCAAGGTTAATACATCGGCAATAACTATTAAGGTGTGTGGGTTTTTTTGTTTGTTTGTTTGTTGTTTTGGGGGTTTTGTTTTTGTTTTTGTTTTTCTTGCAGTACTGGACTGGGGTTTGAACATAGGGTTGCTCTATTTTTTTTTTTTAATTTTAAGTTTTGAGATAGGATCTCACTAAGTTGTCCAGACTGGCTTCAAACTTGCAGTTCTCCTGCCTCAGCCTCCCAAGTAGCTATGATTACAGCCATTTGCTATTGCACCTGCCTCATAAGGTGTCCTAACACATTCTCATTGGCTTGGTACATGCATGACTATCCCATCAGGTGGCTGGTACCACTGGTGGTAGAAGTAGTTCTCATACATGGGACAGTCCTGCATGCATCGTGAACATGTTAAACAGACACACACAAGGTTTTTGTATTAATTAATTGGGGAAAATGCCAAGCATTGTCTGCAGAAAACTAACCCAGTGTTTTCCTTAGGAGCATGTTCTGGTGCTTTCTAACTCCGCTGCTTTCTGTGACTTGGTA
This sequence comes from Fukomys damarensis, assembly GCF_012274545.1. Taxonomy (NCBI): domain Eukaryota; kingdom Metazoa; phylum Chordata; class Mammalia; order Rodentia; family Bathyergidae; genus Fukomys; species Fukomys damarensis. The sequence goes on from NW_022900934.1 coordinate 10,818,372, forward strand.
GGATGACAGTAATCAGCTGTGTTTGTGCACACATACACAGATACCCACGTTTTTGTTCCATCTGGAAATGAAATTTCTGTAACCAGCCTTATTGATCTCTTGTTGCTTAGGATTTTCCTCTCTGGCCTCAACTTTTAGGAGCCTCTGCCTGGGCTGTGTCTTGGGTGTAGTTTGTAGAAGATGAGGCCTGGGTATTCTGGCTGTAGAGATGGAAATGTCCAGGAATGGCACTGCCACTGGAGGCCCTGGCGCTTTGGCCAGTGGCGGGACGGTGGCCCCAGAGCAACTCCCCTCCTTCCAGGGCTCCCTGAGAATCCTGAACCCCACCAGCTGGGCAGCCTCCTGAGTGAGTGGGTGTGGCCCGGCCTTCACTATAATTCAAACTAGTTTGAAATTCATTGTTGATATGTAAAAATTTGGGGGTTTCCCACAGACCCCAGGAGTCTGGACTCAATACTGCACCATTGACAGCCTGGTCCCGTGTCCCCAAGTCCCCACGTGGCAAGTAACTGGGCGGAGCAGCAGCTTCTGTAGGGGGCAGCTGCTCTCCATGGTCCCCATGGTCTTGTCGTTCGCCCTGTCCCACGAGTGTTGGGACGCAGATGAGGCTTTTTAGGTCAGTCTCCCTTCAGATTTTGCCAAGTCTTGGCCCAGGCCCCTTGGGCAGGACCTCGGGAGTGTGTATGCTGCCTGCGCAGGCATCGCCTGACAAGGTGCCGGAGGACAGGCGGGGCTGTGGCCAGGACTGGGGAGGCCTGCAGGGAGCCCTTGGGCAGTGGCCTGACTCGCAGGGCTGCCCTCAGGTGGCTGCTTGTCCACAGCCGTGCGGAGCTCGGCAAGAGCACACCTCCACCGAGAGTCTGACGGAGCGCATCCTGGAGAGCTTCGCCTTCCTCAACGCCGACCTCGCTGCCGACCAGCTGTCCCTGTTTGGGGGCTCCCAGGGCCCCCGGTGAGCACCCCGCGCCCTCTCCAGGCTCCCTTGGCACCACCGCCCCTCAGCCTCCCGGCCCACCGTGTCCTTGGCCCCGCTATTCATGGCGCCTCCTCTCCCCTCCCCGCCTGTGCTGGCTACCAAGGGAGTGACAATGGCCTGCCCGCCCTCAGCTTCCTGCTCCCGGAGCCTAACAGTAACAGTCCGCGGTAGAGACTCCCTGACCTTGACTTACACACCACAGTGACCCGAGCTCACCCGCTAGGACCCTGTCTGGTTTGCCTGCGGCACCGGCCGCCCCAGCACACGGGGCCCGAGGGCCTCTCCTGCCCCCACGTCTCCCAGCCCGAGCGCAGCCTCCATGTCCCCTCACCTCGGCTCACGCTGCCCCTCCGGGGTGCCAGCCTGACGCCCTTCCTGATGGCAGGTGCTGGCAGGGCCTCGGGTTTGGTCTCTGTCCAGAACTTCACTGACCCCTCATGCCCCGAGCTTGTTGCACTGCACAGAGGAGTAAACCGAGGCTCAGATGTGTCCAGTTAAGGAGATGGGATTAGTTTGAACCTCAGGTTTCTGAGTCCAGATCGTCCCGCCCAGCCTGGGTTCATAGGCCCCGCCTCCCCAGCGCTACCTGTGTTGCTGCCCCTCCTGCTCCTTTCTTTGGCTCTTGGGTTTTCTTCTGTTTCACCCCGTCTCCCTGGGACCCGGGTTGGCCTCCCTGATCCCAGGCTCTGCAGGGAGGGAAGGTTGCCTCTACCCTCGCAGGCAGCTGAACTGCTAACCAGAGTGGTCTCTTCTCCACCCAACTCAGAAAGGACAGGATGACACCCCCGCCACCATCACTGAAAGTGTCACCCAGGGAGCTCACAGCCGGTGCCCCGGAGCTGGATGTGCTACTCACGGTCCACCTCCAAGTCTGCAAGGCCCTGCTGCAGGTGGCTGGGTTGGGCTAGAGCTGGAGTCCTCTTAGGCTGGGCCCTGCAAGGCAGTGGAAACAAGGCAGGAACAAGGAGCCGCCCCCTGAGAGCCAACATGTCCCCTAAGAAGGTACAGGCAGGGATGAGAGTCACCATGTGGCTCCTACCCAAGCCCCAAACCAAGGGCTATGGCTGTGACTGTCATTTGTAGATGCCAGGACCCAATCCAAACTGGCTCGGCCAGCAGGAGAATGTGTTGAAAGCCTCAGAAGTGGGCTTCAGGTCCAGCTGTATCCAGAGGTTGAAATGCCACCATGACTGGGTCCCTCCCTCAGTCTCCCATGGTTTGCAGTGTATTTTGGCTGTGCTTTCAGGAAAGCTGGTCCCTTTGGTGGCAGAGGTGGTCCCCAGCAGCTCACTGATCACTGCCCCTTCTTAGCTCAGCTTGGTGGAAGGGATCTCGGGGTGCGAAAAAGGAGCCACCACTGGGATGGAAGGGACAGGCATGAGGCTAGGTCATAGCACAATGGTGGCACTCAGAGGCCATTTCTGGGCTAACCTGAAACCTCACGGCCACTTGCAGAAACTGGCCTCACCTAATCTGTCCAGGATGGTCAAGGACTGCCTTGTGGAAGAGGCCACACAACAAAAGCAGGTTCTGGAGGTGCTTTCTGACCTGGATTTTGAGAAGGCCAGCCAGGCGACGTCCGTGGAGGAAAGTAAGTAACTGCCAGGAGCCCCCCTGTGCTCGGTGGACGGCACAGGGCAATGGGGCCAGAGTCCCAGCTGCTCCCCCAACCCACGTGCAGAGTTGCCGACCTGGTCGGTGGATCAGAGACCTGGGGTGGATCCGAGGTGCACTGTGAGGGAGGTGACCGTCTTGGACTAGCAGGAGCCTCCGTCAGCCGTGTGACTCTGGGCATCCACCTCTCAGCCTCAGTGTCCTTTCTACACACTGGGTGGCCACTGCCTAGGGTTCAGTGTAGTAACTGCCAGGCCACATTTGGGGTATACAGCTGGCCCACAAAGAACAGTGCCTGTGACCCCAGTTCTGCCTCTGGCCCTGAGGTGATCTCTCTCTGATGCCCTGTCCGTGAGGAGCTGGGGACAGCTGCTGCCCCTGAGGCATCGTGGGGCCCGCAGGCTGTGACCTGGGAAAGGCGCTCGGAGCCCAAGCTCCTCGATTTGTGCCACATGGATGTGGCGGGAGGGACCCCGCATAGGTCACACCTGACCTCCTGACCTCTCAGGTCCCCTTCCCCACCTCGCTGGTCTCTGAGTCCGGATTTCAGTCCTCCCGCAGGCCTCTCGCAGGAAGGGCTGCCTGAAACTGTGGCGGGGGTGCACCGACCCCGGCGGCGTCCTGACCTGCCCCGCCACCAGGCTCCTGAGCCAGCTCAAGAAAACGTTCCTGCACAGAGTCCGTGGGAAGTACCCGGGACAGCTGGAAATAGGTAGCTTCCTCCTATCCCGTCCTGTCCCACAAGAAGGGCTGGGCTGAGCTGGGGCCCTCAGTTTCTCCTCACGACCCCTCCCTCTGGCCAGTGTGCCGCAGGCTACTGGAGCAGGTGCTGAGCTGTGGCGGGCTGCTCCCTCCAGCCGGGCTCCCCGAAGAACAGACCGTCACCTGGTTCCAGTTCTACCGCTACCTGCAGAGGCAGAGTGTGTCAGACCTGGAGAAGCATTTTGAGCAGCTCACCAAGGAAGGTAGAGCCAGCCAGGCGCTGTGTCCTCATAGCGGAGTTCCCACAAAGGAGTGTCCTTGGGCCCCACTCTGTCCCCCTCCTGAAAGCCAGGCAGTTTCCGAGGTTACTTTCCGAACCTCTTTGGTTTCTCCTCCAGCTGTTGTTTTTGAGAACCCACATTGAATAAGATTGCACATTCAGCTGACACAGGGGAATAAACCCCAAGGGGGGGTGACTTTAAAAAGCACAGGGGGAGAAAAAGCAAGGACAACTACAAAAACAAACAAAAAGAAGAAGAAAAAAAACACATCTGTAATCCCTCCTACTCAGTAGGCTGAGGCAGGAAGATTGCGGATTCTGAGTTCAAGGCCAGCCTGGGTAACTTAATGAGACCCTGTCCCACAAAACAAAAAAAAGGCACAGTCAGAGTTGGGTAGGAGGGTGATGCTTGGCTGGCCAGAGTCCCTAGAATTTGGGGTGTCAGCTTTGTGCATTTTCAGGATGTATCTGATCCTCTGCTAGAAAGCCTCCCAGTTTGGGGAGGTCCCCTGTGAAACCTGCCAGGTCAGGGCCCTGGCGATGCCTCCGTTCCGGGAGCTGCTTCTCTGCAGACCATGGCAGCCATGCCGCCCAACCCTGAGCTGGAGCCCCGGGCCGCTTCCTCCCTGTCTTCCAGTCACACTCATCGAGGAGCTGCACTGCACCGGGCAGGTCAAGGCTGTCAGGAAGCTGCAGGGGAAGCGGCTGGGCCAGCTCCAGCCCCTGCCCCAGACCCTGCGTGCCTGGGCGCTGCTGCAGCTGGATGGGCCCCCAAGGGTGTGCAGAGTGGCCGGCTCGCGTCTGGCCAGTGCAGTGAGGAACAGAAGTTTCCGGGAAAAGGTACAGCGTGCAGGGCAGCGGTGGGTGTGGAAAGTTGGTGTTCTTCATGGACAAGTGCAGAGCGGGTGACCGTGGCTGTGGCCGCTGGGAGAGATTTGGGGGTAGGGAGGCTTAGAGGAGGCCACACAGGACCTCGAGGCAGGGGCTGCCGGGCCACCTGAGGAGCACACTTGACCCTGACTGCACACCCAGGGTGCTCAGCTGTGCCCTCCTGTTTTAAAGCAACGTGTCGGGTTGGCTGCTGAGACGTTACCAGCACAGCGGATGTCTTTTTTAGTCTCCATGCACATCCTCTTGGTGCCAGCTGGCAATGGCTCACTTTGTCCAAGCCATTTGAACCAAGAGATCGGACCCCTCTGCTGTTTCCGGTTCTGGGTCCGTGGGACTATTCTAACTTTCAGGTGACAGCCCCTGAGGAGGGGAGGGGAGGGGAGGTTGATGGTGGGGCCATGCTCTGTACCTCGGGCTCGGCTGCAGACTGGAGAGGAAATCGCCAGTAACACTGCTGACGTACCCTGGAGCACTTTCCCTTGTGGTGGTGGTGAACTACTTGGACTTCTGAACACTCATAAAAGCAGACAGAATGGCACAGTGACATGTACCAGCCGTCCAAGTCCAGCCTCCATCTGTCAGTCCATCCCACCCCGTGGTATTTTTGAAGCAATCTCAGATGTCCTAGTCAACTTGTGAATAGTTCAGTGTGTGTGTGAGTCAAAAGATAAGAATGCGTTTTAAAATCCTTAAACTACAATACCATTATTCCGTCTTTAAAAAGTTAACCTTTTGCTCCTTAGTATCATCTATTCAATGGTCGCATTTCCAGCTCTCCAATATCGTAGCATAGCAGTTTGTTTTTGCTAAACAGATTTGCATAGGCACAGTGATTGGCTGGTGTCTTAAATTTCATTTAACCTGAGGTTCCAGCTTTTTTCCCCTCGCAACCCACTTGTAGAAGGTGCTGCATTGCCCACTACAATCTTGGCTGCTGACTATCTAATAGAGTATAACATATTCCTCTGTCTTCGATGGTTCCTGAAAGTGAGTGGCTGGCCTTAAGAGGCTTCGCTGGTTTACTTTGGTTTTCTTGGTGCAGGTATTTCGTGCACCTCCTCACGGTGGAGGCCCCAGGTACCTCGAGTTTGGGACGCTGTGTTCCCTTAGCAACAGACACATCCAGCAGATGTGTGACATCTCCACTGCTGTCCCAAGGGCTCTGTCCAGTGTCCTGCTTTGGGATTTTGGCACCTTACTCTGGCCTCCCTTTTGCCAAGCGGCCTTTTATTTTTGGGTGCTCAGGATGGGACCCTGGGCCTCATGCATGCTAAGCACATGCTCCACCGAGCCACACCTTGGCCCCACAATTTTTTTCAGAAAGAGCCACGTGCAGCTGGAGAGTCAGCCAGGTCCCTCAGCACCAAACCTGTGCCCGGGCCCTGTGACCTCACTCCTGTGGTTGACAAGGTGGCCACATCTTCGTTGTGGACACCGGGCTCCCCTGGGAACAGCACACCTCCCCCTGCCCTTAACTCCTGATGCACCTGACAAGTGGCAAAACAAGCGTCAGCCTCACTGTGAGCCGTGGTTCGGCTGTGGTTGTGTGAGGGTGGCGGGGTCAGAGCTGGGACCAGGGAAGGGAGGATGAGGGACAGAGACATCCTGGTCTCCAGGCCAGGGCAACAGCCCTGCCCATTTTGAACCCACGAGGAAGTCTCCCTTCGTGTTCAATTCTCTTCTTGTTCTACACCAGATGTGTGGCTTCTCTGATTTAGCATTTTATAGGACAGCAATCTGGGAAAGCCTTTCTGAGACATTATCAGACAAAAAGAGCTTTCCCCATTTTGTTTCTGCCAGCCCCAGGATCAGGTCTGGGGCTAAGGTAAGCCCTGTGGCACACATCTTGGGCATGCACTCCCACCCGGAGACTGCCAGGCCCATCCCTGGCCTTGTTTGGAGATGGGAAGAGCTTCCTTCCTGCTGGCACTGGCAGGCACAGCCCCAGCCACGAGCTCTGCTTTGTAGGGCCCCGCCTTCACTCTGTCCCTTTCCTCCCAGGCCCTGCTCTTCTACACCGACGCCCTGACCGAGGGCGACGCCAGACTCCAGCAGGCCTCGTGCATGGCGCTGCAGCAGCTCCAGGTGCGTCCTCGCGGTGGCTGACGGGCACCTTAGAGTGATTCACTGGGACTAAACAGGGGAGCACAATGGCCAACAAGCGGTACAGTAGCCCTCAACAGACCCCGACAGCAGAGGCCCCCTAGCGCGGATCCAACATCTACTAGACTGGGGGTGGGGGCACAGGTGGCCCCAGGGCCTCACTTCTGAGCCCTTGGGTTATTTGCTTTAAAATTCTCAACATACTCCAAGTATACCAAACTCACTGGGAAAGAAAAAAACACAGAAACGTGAGTTACTCATCATTCTAGCATTTAGCAATGTCAACAATGTTGACATTCTGGCATATTTCCCTTTCAGGGAGTATGCAAGCATTTAAAATGGTTGATCACATGAAACAGGTGAACGCCAGGTGCAGTGTCCCCGCTTGTATTCCCAGTACTCTGGGGAGCTAAGGCAGGAGGCTCCTAAAGTGAAGCCTAGCCTGGATAATACAGGGACTTAGCAAGTCCTTTTCTCAAAAGGTGGGGGAGCTAGGGGTGTAGCTCAGTGTGAGGTTTCAGCCACACAGTGCTGCACGCACACACACTTGTACATACACACAGTTTAAAAAGTGAACAAAATAAGAACTTTTTGTGTTAGGCCAGGAGCTCTTTAGAATTCTTCGAGAAGTCTATCAAGTGTAAACCTTAATTTAACTGACTTATCTGCTCAGAGAAAAAATAGGGTTTTTATCCATTCTAAAAATCATAATATCGTTATGTGCATTTTTGTGTATAACATTTTCAAAAAAACTTTTCAGGGTTCTGGATTCCCTCCCTAGGCTGGACTCCCCAGGTGTCTGTCCAGGGCCAGAAAACACAAGCAGCTCTGAGACTCCTCAGGGCTCCTACCAGCACCCCTGCAGAAGCCCCCTTTACCTCTACCTCACCTGCATTTGGATGTGTCATTTTAAGACACGACTGCCCTCAGGTTAAGGAGGGGCATGCAGTACTTTCTGAGATGAAGGGAGAGGGTATCCCAGGAGTGAGTGCCTGGTTAGGGTCAGCAGCCCAGTGGGAGGTAGGAGCCCAGCAGAGGGCGCTGTGGGGCAGGGCCTAAGGGACGGCCACCTCCTGTGGGCCCTGGTTCTCCCCACAGCTGCCAGCGAGCGGGGGTCAGGAGAGCCAGCAGGAAGCAGCAAGATATAGGAGTTCAACTTGAGTCTTTCAGGTGCCTCACTAGTAAGTGTAGGGGCTGAAGACTCACCGCCAGAGGTGCTTCTGTGGGGCCTGGGGCCGCTTGGGCGAGTCTCACAGGACTGACAGAAGTGGATTCTACTTCCTATTTCTTTTTTTTCCCCCGCTTCCCTCCATCTCTGTCTTTCGTGGTGCTGGGGATGAAAGCCAGGCAGGTGTGATACCACGGAGCCACACTCCAAACCTGCTACTCCTTACCTAAAATGTCCAACGGAGCTTTGTTTTCCTAACCTCACACAGGGCATTGAAAGCATCGACCAGATTGCCAGCCTGTGCCAGTCTGACCTGGAGGCCGTGCGAGCAGCAGCCCGGGAAGCCACTCTGTCGTTTGGTAGAGCATGGGTCTCATCTAGCACATGGGGTCCCTGGGGTTCTTAGTAGAGGCCGCCTGTGGCCCTCAGACCTTGAGCAGACCCTGCACGGGGCAGATGTCCTGCACAGCAGCGTGGCAAGTGCTTACTCTTCACTTCAGTCACGGTGCTCGGTGAACACAGAGAGGCGAGGAAGGGCTAGATAGCCCGGCAGACTTTGTCAGACTGTCACCGCTGTAGGGGGTGGCTCAGTCCACAAGTCGCCAGGTGGGAGACCCCCAAACTCTCATGTCTTAAGTACTAAGGTCACCTTGGCCTAGCACAGCAGGGCACCAAGGTGGGAGACAATCCCCTGACAGATTGTTCACTTTTCTATTTCAGGAGAAAAAGGGCGTTTAGCTTTTGAGAAGATGGACAAACTTCGCAAAGAACAAAGACAAGACTTTTGCCAGGAGGCAGATGTTGAAATCACAATATTCTAAAAAGCCCCAGCGGATGAGCCCAAACCTGGTTTACAGAATTTCCTTGCTACTGCCCAGCCCAGCACAATGCAGGGCTTTTGTGCTCCCCAAGTGTGAGCAGGCCAGAGCCTGAGGCTTGGAGCACCCACCCACAAAGCCCCGGGCACAAGTGGCGCTGCGGGAAGCAGAGCCGGGGACACAGCATGCCCGAGGCTGCAGCCCGCCACTAAGCATTCCATCTTCACCTCCAGGAATCTATCTGAGCCTTCTCAGGATGCAGCTGGCGCCAGCCAGCCACGTACAAAAGGGTTGAGGCCAGACAAGGCCTGGGACTGTGTGTGTGTGTGTGTGTGTGTGTGTGTGTGTGTGTGTGTGTGTGTGTGAGTGTGTGCGCGCGCGCGCGCGCGTGTGTGTGTGTGTGTGTGTGTGTGTGTGTTCACATGTGCGCATGCGCATGCAGCACAGCTTCCCAGTACTGAGGAGGTGGCTCGTGGGCCAGCTGGCGGGCTGTGCCGAGACTGGTGGCTCCGTCACTCTGGTGAGCTGGAGAAAGTGGGAGGCCCAAAGCCAGGATTTCTATAACCCACACTCGGCCTGGCCTACAGCCCAAACGCCAGCGGAGCTCGACAGCGAGCCTTCTTTTCACCATGTTCAACGGCATGAAGCAAAGAGGACAAGAGTGTCCAGGCTGTCTGCTGTGGCCCTGTGAATCGAAAGGGAATCCAACTTTTGAAACACGTCAACTATGGTCAATTAAATTGCTCTAGAAGCCAGAGCTGGGTTGAAGAAAGATTCCACTGAAGAGCATGTTGTTTTAAAGAAAGAAAATTTGTTTCCTGTATAAGTGTGTTTTAAAAAAGAGTCCTGTGTCCTGAGATGCCCGTTAGTAAGGTGGAGCTAAGTAGGGATTTGAGCGCTGCTGTCAACAATGGCATTGGAAAGCTTTGTAACTTAAACATCTTCATTTAAGCTTCCTGTGTATATATTTTGTGCCTTTGGTTTAACTTAGTATTTATTTGCCGTGTTCATATGTTCTAAGTTCCGAAATTACAATTAAAAAGTGATTTTAATGGTAGTTTCATTTCACCTGAATTCCCCAGCCGTGTGCCGGGGGAGTCAGCCCTGCATCCTGGTGCCCACTGCGTGACATGAGAGGATGCGGGTAGGTGGCCTCAGCCTGTCCGGCTCCCAGGCTGCCCTCTCCCAGTGCACGTCTATCCCGGAGCTCAGCCTTTTGCCCCCCTTGATTTCTGTCCCGAAGTCATAAATTTAGATCTTTTTGTCCCACACTGCCGTTTTCCACATCTGAACCCCAAGGGGGCGGTGGACAGACACACTGCTGCCAGCGCCCAGGCTGCCCGGCGATCTGAGGTTTCGGGGCCACAGCAGTATTTGTGTCCCTGCCCTTGGGGCCCTGCTGGGAGGTCACAGCCCGGAACCTTGGAGGATGGGAGTTCTTGGCTATTTTTGCAACACTGTGCAAATCTGAAACTTCAGAACAGGAAGTCAGAACATCCCTTTGGGGAGATTTATTGTTTAGTTTTATCCACAAAAACCTATACTAATTCTTGCATATTTTTAATTTCAAGGTCCATCCTCTATCAGGTGTGACTGCTACTCAGACAGCCATACAGAGACACGGGACCACTGTGTTTGACAGGCAGCTGGCTAAGGTGGGCTGTGAGGTTAGACGGGGTCCTCCAACCCCTCGTCAGGTCCTGTGAAGGTAGCCCAGCACCCTATACACTCAGGGGTGGGATTCTGAAGGCCATGGGTGGAGGCCTGAACTGGTCAACGAACACTCTCCAGCCCGGGCACTCAGAACCCCAGGAGAATGCTGACCGCTTCACCAACGCATCTAACACACATCAGCGGGGATGGAGGGGAACACTGGCCCGCTCTGGTTCAGGTCTATTAAGCAAAGGAATGGGAAGCACCTCAAAGCCATGTTCTTTACAAAAAAAAGTTTTTATTGCAACTAAAATGCAAACCCATCATTTATATGGCAAGTTGGAAAACTGTACAGTATAACAGTTCTGTGAGGTCACAGAAGACCCTGAGACACGCCCCCCACCCACCCAGTCATGCGTCCACGTATACACACTCCTGAAAAGGTATTATACCGAACACCTCACTTTTTTTGTTTTTATTTTTGTAAAAATGGTTTATTCCATGGCCATTGTAAAAAACAATGGCCAGATGAGTAAATATTGGCTTAAGGCATATAGCAGAGCAGCTCGCTACCTCTCTAACATATGCATAACGAGATGGAGAGCCATCTGTCCCCAAGGACAGGAGCTGAGACCAGGACAGCCACCGGAAGGCTGCTGTATACACACCCAGACGACTATGCACAGATACAGGACTTTAAGAAAACAAGCCCAACTCAAAAATGCTTGCAGCCCGGCACCGAGCCGTACCCACACCTCACCAAGGCTCTGCCGTGAATGTTCCCACTCTGTACTGGCTTCTCCCACGTGAAAGGCAAAATGTGAAAATGCTGGCAAGAGAGCAGCTCAGGAGCTACAGCTGCCTTTTTGTTTCTTGTTAAAAAAAAAAAGCCACCGAATGTGGAGGTCTTCAATTCCTCTGGAGGAAGAGTCGTGAGCACCATCAGCCCCCACGGGGCTCAAGGGCAGGCAGACACCTCGGGGCAAGGCGAACCTTACGGATATGGGGCAGGCGCAGGCTGACTCCAGGGACCGTCACCCGGGTTGTTCCAGGGAGGGGGCTCCCGTGGCTGCCGCTTCCACGCCACGGTCTGCTCCAGGAGGGCGTAGGCTTGGGGTGGAAGAGGCCGATCCCAGAGGAGGGCGGGAACCTCGCCTGCCGAAATGTCCAGAGCGTGAGGTGTGCATATGGCCGGCCATACCCTTGGAATGTCTGTTACAGCGAGCCCGGCTGGACAGGGTGGGCCGGGCCTCGCCAGGAAGTGACCAGAGCGTCACGCCAGGAATTAGGCCATGATGTGCCACTGGAAAACATCACTGCTCTCCTTCAGCAACAGCCTTAGGAACCACAGCCACGTGATGGTCAGATCACGCAGAGGGGGACCGGACTCAGACACGGGCACATTAGTAAGCAGGAACCTAAGTTTCTTGATTCAAGCACATGGTATCTCATGGGGACACAGAAGGCTGTACATGCATTCTAATACACACAGGGGAAGCGGTGACTGAGAACAAGATTCTAGCGGATAAGGGGGGAGGAGAAGACCCGGGACAAAGTCATCTCGCATCGCGTATCTTATTAAATACCCAAGTGTTCATTATATATTATAGCACTGTTCTATCTTCACACGGTACCCACAACATCACTACACAATGACTGCTTACGACCATCCTACTTCCCAGCACTGGGCTCACGCAGCAGGCTCACGGCAAAGTCTTGCATTCCCAGTACTACCTGAGGATTTATTATTGTACTTTTTTGATAAAGCCCCTGATGCAGGCTGACATCAAAAAATTTTAATACATTATTGGTTTAAGAAAATGCTAGTGCAGTATGGATGCCCTTGGGGGGGAAAATTAAAAATAAATAAAGAGTGGAGAGGCAACATGGAGACCTCCAGGGGGAAGGTGGTGTGTGGCCCTCCGGTACTCAGCTGGGAGAGCCACCACCCCCTGTGACACCAGCACGGTCCTCTCCTTCGCTCTTTCCAAAAAATTGTTGTGGCTCCAGGACTCACAGAAGAGGAAGGGGGAGCAAAAGGAGCGGGGGACACACACAGCCCGGGGAGGGGGTCTGAGTGCAGAGCAAGCCCTTCCGGCCCGGCTGTCTACAACGGCTGTCCGGCGGCCCTTACCTACCGCAGCAGGCCTACGAGCAGCGGCGGGCACTGGGTGAGGTGGATGGAGGAGGGTCAGGTTATGTGTTGTTGCGGTTGAACAGGAACTGGAATGAAACCAAACATTTTGGATGAGTCCAGACCCACACGGCAGAGCTGCGTGACTCGTGCATGACCCCGGCCACTCCCACCAAGGGGGCCACCTGGGGGATTTGGGTATTTTTCCAATGACCTCCTCCCCAAAAGTCACCCCTAAGGAAAAAATGTTTGCATTCTACTAAACCATCCGACACACTCAAAGATGGCCACCTGGAAAGAGGTACAATATTTCGATGGATGAAAAAAGCCCTAGGAGACACTTTCCATGGTTGCTAAGGCTGTCACACCTCTCCCCTTCCCGTAACAGCAGCACACTTCTAAGGTGTGCAGTTTTACCAAAACGGCACCTATTCTCTAAATGACGTGGAAACCATGAGGTAAAATGCCAGCAGCCAGCCTGGGGCGAGCCTGACCCTGAGCAGGGGCCTGCAGGAACGGGGCGATGAGGGCCGGTGCATGAGCGAGATGGCTGTCACGGGGGCCGGGCGGTGGGGAAATGAGCAGGGACACCCCGAGCGGAGCGGAAGTTGGGCTGTGTTTCCAGAGGTGCCCTGTCGTGTTCTCTTCTAGGAACAGGAAAGCTCGCAGGCACTGTCCAGGCTCAGGGTGCACGCGGAGGGGGCCGCAGTGTCCTGACCCTCTTCTCCAAGGAAGTGTACATTCGTAAAAAATTGGGGTTCTTTCCCTGGGAAATCAAAAATAAACTATGTATCTCATTATACCACCTGGTAAGGGTACAAGAAGGTTTTGTAAGTGCCTAGTCTTTCTTTCCAGAAATAACAAAAAGCTGCTTTTTATAAAGGTTAAAAACAACAATGTGTTGTAATTCTGTTTTGTCAAAAACAAAGAAACAACAAAAGAAGAGAAAGCGACAGAGAGAGAGGAGGTGGAGAAGAAGAGAGGGAAGGAGGGAGAGAGAGGAAGAGAGACGCGTATTTGGCATTTTCTCTACTTACTCCTGAATAGGTTAAGGCCCTGAGATTAGACTCTTATATTCTTGGGACCACAGGGCTCCTTAAAACCCCAGTGCAGCAATCCTTACTTCTCTCTTTAGCCCTTCCACAGTTGCAGACTTGAAACACCCTTGATCCGTGCCTTCTGAGACCGGCTCAGACGCGCCGCAGCGGTGCGTCCTAACACCGAGCTGCGGCCAGTGCTTCCCGCGCTCGCTGCGCCTCGCCGTGGCCGTCAGTGGAAACACACCCTGTAGCACAGGTACGCGCCGGCCGTGAGCACCGCGGCCATGCACACGTGGACCAGGAAGGGCTTCCAGGGCGGGGGCGCGTGCTCCTGCTCCTCCGCCTCCTTGGGTGGCGGCGCCTGGCCCTGGGCCGGGAAGGCGGCTTGGGTGTTTCGCAGACCTCCGCCCGCCGTCCGACTTCTGATCTCAGTGTCTTGACTCCTGTGGAGGAGGAGGGAGACGGGTCAGTCACCTTGGAAGCCACAGACGCAAGGACACTGCTATTCTGGAGCCTTCTGCGCAGGAACGTGATGGTGACGCTGACCCGGCCTCAAGCCAGCCGCCCTGAGGCCCACTTGTCACCCCGAGTCCCCTGCGCCCCAGGCAGCCCGTGTGCCTGGGAGGGTGTGGGGGCGCCCGGTAATCAGTGAACATGCGGCTCAGCCCCTGGCGCGGGCGGTGTGCGGTGCTCCCACAGCCGCCAGTCTCCTCTCCTGTCCGGGTGCCCCAGCTGTCTGCTTTCTCACCGCTGCCAAGTCTGCCACCCCCAGGTGTGTGTGCTTGTCTGAGAACCGCTGCGAGTTACATGTGGGGCGCGCCCCACTCCCGAGCCGAAGCGCACCACCTACACTTCCCTCCAGGAAGGAGGCACCAGGGCACTCCCAGCCATTCTTCAAGCTTCCCGTCAGCGCCTCTTCCCACAGGCAGCTTCTCTGACCGCCTCAGCACCCTCCACAAAACACCCCAACAGGCTGGCTACAGACCAGACACGCTCCACTTTTATCTCAGCACTCTGTGCACCAACAGGTGCTCAGGGAGGCCTGTGTCCGTGTAAGGAAGCAGAAGGCAATGAATTTAATCACAAGGTCCCATGGGGACTGAAGCTGGGTGGTCCCTTGGGTTATCCCTGGGCGAAAGGCCCTACTGTTAGGCTGAGCCAATTTCAGTGAGCACCGCAAGGTGGCGCTAGAGCCCAGTGAAAGCAGGTGGCCGCCTCCAGCCACCCTGGACTGGACCGGAGAGGGCACCCTCCATCCAGACAGGGGCAGCTCTCCAAGGGGGTGGCAATTCCCAAGGATGTGGACGCAGGGCTTGCAGAGGGGGAGGCTGCAGCCCAGGTTCTCACGACCAGCATGTATTTCTTGCTCTCAAACCTCACATTACCTGTTCACGCCGCAAGGGATACTTAAGGGGGCTCTGGTTTCTTCCTTGATGGGGCCATCTTTATCCTCCGCTGTCTCATCCTTTACCCACTGGTGGTTTGAGAAGAACTCCTTGCATTTGCCATTATGTGGCTCCGGGATCCGTTTGGGGGGCCGGGGAGGAGGGGGCACGTGCTCGGGTGGGGGCTCCAGGTCCTCGTGGGAAAGCTGCTTCCACTGATCCTTGAAGAGCAGAAGGAGCCCATTAGTGTTCACTTCCGGCCGACTGACAGGAAACCCACCCTCCACAGGTGAGCTGTGCTATTGGGTCGGCAAAGGGCCTTCGACTTCTCCATCCCAGTCGCACACTTGGAAGCTTAAACCTTTGGAAAATCAAGTCTGTGTCCAGTCAGTGCCTTCTAGGTGAGCACTTCAAAGGCAGAGTTGGGACTCGGTGAACGTCTAGGCAACTTTTCAGCTAATTTAAATACGAAGGACAGCTATTTCCTCGGACACCTGACAGAGAGTGAAATTGCAACTGACAGCCCTCTTCAAACACAAAGCTAGGGTCGGGTGTGTGGCTCAGCCTGGCACGCAGAGGCCTGGATTTGGTCCTCAGCACCACAAAACAAACAACAAAAAGACAAAACTGCAACCCCTGCACTTGGACCTGGGGGAAGCAAAGCTGACCTGCACCGAGGAGTCTCCCATGATGAATTTGGCACCTTCGATCACAGCCAGGTAGGAGAAGCGCAGCTGGTCGGCTGTCTGGATCAGCCCCATCCGGAATTTCCTCATTTCCAACAGCACTTTCTTGATGTCCACGGACGAAGGGTCTTTCCTCTTGTCCATCTGAAAGTCAGACAGGAGACAAGACTAAGCCAGCTCCAACTCTGGTGCAATGCAAGTTCACACTTTCTGCAGGAGAAGCGCTCTGGTTTCTAACCAGGAAAATCATGGAGGGGCAGGCAGAGGAATTCCAGAAAATGTGGCAAAGTTGGGACCCTTTGGGTAACAGGGCTGAAACAATTTTGAACAAGGGAGAAAGCCTCTGGCTACCTGGATCCTACTTTAAAATTGGAAGCAGCCTGTAAAAAGAGCTATTTAAGGCAAAGCCACGTTACTGTGCAGAAGTTGTTAAAAAGCAAGAGTCAAAGCTTGGTGTAGTGACACATGCAGGCGTCTCAGAACTTTGGGAGGCCGAGACAGGAAGGCCACAAATTCAAGCCCAGCCTGGGAAACTAGTAACTTTATAAGACTGTCTCAAAAATAAAAACTAAAAAGATGCTTGGGAAGGTTTTTTTTTTTTTCCTTTTGGTACCAGGGATCGAACTCAGGTCTTTGTGCTTGCAAGGCAGGTGGCAGAACCACTGAGCTAAATCCCTGGCCATAAAAACTAAAAAGAAAGGGCTAAGGATGTAGCTCAGCCTGCAGGCTCTGGGTTCAATCCCTAGTACTGAAGAAAAATAAGAAGCAAAGGTCCAAGCTAGTTGTTGCCTGAGGAATGCACACGTGGGGACAGCAGACAGACAGCTGTGGCCGGGCAGGGTGGGGATCAATGCGTCTCTTTCTTGGCGCCTCAGAGGCTTCCTCACCAGCAAGAGGCAGGTGTCAGCCAGACAGAAGGTCCCCGACCTGCCGATGCCGGCGCTGCAGTGCACCACAATGGGGCCGTGCTCTGCGCTGAGAGACCCCGACTCGCGAACTTTGAAAAGAAAGTTCAGGAATGAGGCTGGTGACTCAGGGACTCCAAAGTCAGGCCATGTGGTATAGTGGAAGTGTAAGATCTCTCGAGTTTCTTGAGTCTGAAAGAGAAAAACATTCACGATGCTGCGAAGAGTGACACATCTGTACAGAAACGTCACGAAACGCCAAGTGCATGACCCAGCTGTTTGCTCTGTCCAGCAAACCTCTTGTGCTCCGTCTGCATTCTGTTCACCCAGCGAGCACGCCTCCAGAGCTTCCCAGAAGGCACTCTTCACGTCAGGTTTGCAAATGATAACAAGCCCGACACGGGTCTGCCACACAATCCCCAAACACACTGCCACGTGGGGCCACGTATTCCCGACACCCCTCTGAGGGCCGCCCCGCACCGCCACACACAGGGCCCCTCTGCCCGGCCATGCAGCCAGGGTGGCGGAAAGCACTGGAGACAGCTGGCCCTTGGCACACCTCAGGACCATGCAGCCTCAGCCTTTCTTAGCCGGCAGCAAGGTCTCTCTTTAACTATTAGCTGAGCAACAGGGACCCCATGAGCTCTAAAGCAGGAGGTGAACCTCACCCAGAAGCTGAGCCCACGCAGCAGCACAGCCCAGTGGGCCCCACTCCAGGGCGCCTGCTCCTCCTTCCCTGCTGACTGTTGCTGGACCACTCCCCAGGCAACATCATGGTGCTGCACCCAGGGGGCTGATTCCTGCCCACAAGTGACCTCCTGGAGCCCTGCAAAGCCTCAGTGACATAAGAGATGGAGACACATGGTGATGTCCCTTGCTCCAAGTCTGACGGCCCGAAAGGAAAGGCCCGGACTCCAGCCTGGCCAGTTTGGGTTCACGAGCTGCTGGCTGGCCAGCTCATCTATTCATTTTGGGGGGTTTTTTTCTTCTGGTACTGGGGATGGAACTCAGGAGCGTGCACTTGTGAGGCAGGCAGGGTGCCACTGAGTGAAATCCCCGGTGCAGCAGGTCTATCAGGGTCCCCCAGGGCTGTCTGAGCCCTGTCTACTCCTCAGAGTCACGGCTCCTGCTGAAGTTTTCTGAATGCTCACGGGCAGGGCCTTCTGGGGCGTGGCTTCTTAACACAGTGCCCCACCATGTTCTAAGACCATCTTGCAGTGACAGCAAGCAGCTGGTGTTACAGATCCTACAGCAGATGAATGGAGGCCTCGCTCAGAACACCTCCACTGGCGGAGGAAGAGGGGTGAGCCCACAAGGGACGCTGGGTCAGAAAAAAGGTAGCACGCTGTGCTGGCACTTAACTTGCAGGCCACCACTTCAGTGCTTCACACCACAGTCGCACAGGCAAGGACAGGTTGCTTTTACTTGGGAAGCTGCCTTTTCCCCAAGAAAAGGGGACAGAGGAGGAGGAGGAGACACGCATGACCTCCCGCTTCCCAGGCACCCTGACCACCCATGTGCAGGTGAGGACCGTCCCCCAGGGAAGGGGCCGCCCAGGCAGCACCCCGCCGAGTATCTAAGTGCACAGCACACTTACTGTAAGGTTTTCCAGTTCTAGCTGTCGGACTGTATAATATGACTTGATGTCTTCTGAGATCAATGTTAACTTCAGATTTGTGTCATCAAAGATCATCTCTTTTTGTTCTTTTTCTGGCCAGTACTGTGCACATTTTAACTAGGGAAGGAAATAACACTGGGTTATTGTAAGCAATTGTTTTCTTAGACAGGAGGCTTGCGGCGCATACCATGGCTCTCTGACAGCGTGAAGCCGGAGGCTCCGTGTGTGCAGGACAGGGTCAGCACCTCGGGCTGCCTCTCGGGAGAAGGGGAGTGGAGATGCTGACCAGGCTGCTGTCACCGCCTGCCTGGCACCTCCTGGCTTCCACAGCAGTGGGCCACCACCGGGCTCTAGCTCACCAGCTACGACAGATGCTGGGCGGCACAAAATGTTGTGCTTCTCACCAAGTGACTTTATGGGACCTTTTCTGACATTAGCAAGACTGGCTCGAGCCCCCAGCACAGCGCACAGACACCTCCCCCAGGAAGAAACCTACGGGCAACGAAAACAGGTCTGAAGACACTGCTGGCTGAACACTTCCAAAAGGCTGAAGGCTGGGATCAGATGCAAACTAATCTAGGGCGTCCTGAGGGGCTGGGGCTCAGCTTTGACTTGGTTTAGTTCATAAAAATACTTTGATGCTCTCCCTTGATAACTTCAAAAACTACTTAATGATCTTGATTTAAATGCAGATCACGAAAGCTTTCTTGAAAATCAGCAAACCCACAAAGCCTTGGTTGCACCGGAGGAAAGGAATGACTCGCATTCAGTGGCATACTCTGCATGAACCAGACAGGCAGTACACAGATACTTCTACCTGTGCTGATCGTGCTGGATACACAGGGCCGGCGGGCAGGGCTACACGGCCAGTCTGCCAGCAGGACCACGGGAACCCAAGGATGGCAGTGCGTGTGCTGCGGACGGCTCTTCGGTAAGCGACACTTGTAATTCACATGCATTGACCCGCTGGCTACCCCTCTGGGCAGGGGACAGCACGGGTGAAGGGCACCGCTTCGTGGCCGGGCCCAGCAGTGACAAGCTAGACAGTGGGGAGTGTGCGGGGGCAGATGCTCTGGCCACGGGACTCCGAGGCTGGCCCAGGTTACAAGAAAGAGGAGGGCCCCGTGGGGGCCCCAAGTACAGCGATGCTGGCCCTGTGCCCAGGAACCGGCCACACTGTCTGGGGACAGAGGAGAAGCTGAGCAGCTCTTGAGGAGGCTGAATCCAGAGTCGCAGATGCCTCCTCATCCTGCTCTCCTGAGGCTGAAAGCTGGCCCCAAACAAAACTAAATCGAACAGCAGAACAGGAGAGAAACTAATGACGAAATCCCTGGGTGCGATGCCAATGTAGCAGCGAGCTCCACAGCCCCAGGACAGATGCCAGCAGGCTTTCTTGAGGCCCAGCAGTTCCTTTGAAAGGCCCGGCCTGTTCCCCACACTGATCCTGAGCCGCCACTGACGAGCCCCTCAGACGGATCCACCTGTCCACGCGGGCGCCGTCGAGAGTAGGACTTCAGGAGAACTGAAAGATGCATTTCGTCCCACCTTTCGACCGTCAGACTTTGTCTGTCAGCTTTTCTTTTCTTCTTTTTTCCAGTACCAGGGATTGAACTCAGAACCTCGTGCTTGTGAGGCAGGCGCAGCACCACTGAGCTAAATCCCCAGCCCTCGACAGTTAGACTTAGTAACACTTCAAGATTCCAGAAACAAAGAGTCTGACCTGACAGCAGAGAGAGAAGGAAGTAAAATGCAGAACGGCTGTCGCTACAGAGGTGGAGGCTGGCACTTCTCTCCTCATGCGCAGGGCAGACGAGCTTTTACCTGTCTCCCTTCCATCCGGCGAACACCGTCAGAAGCAAATGTAAAGCTTCATCTTGTGAGCTGGGTAAACACTAAGATTATGGAGAAATTCTGGCATACAACCAAGGACCGGTCGATCAGTATTTAATCTGAAGAACTTCCTAGGCACGGTGGCAGACACCTATAATCAGCTACTTGGGAAGCTGAGGCAGAAGGGTGGTGAAGTTTAAGGCAACCTGTGCAACTCAGGGCGATCCTGCCTCAAGGTGAAAACAATAAAAAGTAAGCAGAAGATCACTGCTTCTCACTGACACGCTGACACACACGACCTGAGCAGGAGACTGACTCTTAGTGCAAAGCGGTCCACAGGGCTGAGGGTGTAGCTCGGTGGTAGAGGGCTAGACGGCGATACATCTTCAGGACCCTCCTTGGCCCACCCCAGACAGGAATGTGGCACTGCCAACATGCTGGTGTCACCAGAGTCCCCATGTCCACCACGAAGGCAGAGTTTAGCAAGAGCCCTTGGGGACTTTCAAAGCAAACAGCGAGGCAACCTTAAGAAGAACTCATGCGAGTCATCTGCGTGGTCCTGAAACAGATGATTTGGCTTCCCCAAAGAATCCTTAACACAGAGAATGCAGCGGGCAGAGTCTGAGAGATGTGTGAACCCTAAAGTGCCTAACGCTAACCCAAAACAGTGTCTTGTGCGTGAAGGCACCTGAACTCCAGCGGGCCGTGTACTGCAGTGGCAAATTCAACAAGCCCGGCTGACTTTCCCTGTGTAAGCGACACCTCGGCCCCATGCACACAAGCACCTCCATGTTGACATGTCTGAGGTCAGTTTTAAAACTGAACCAATGAGAACTTTGGCCATTTGGATGACCCCAAGAAAACACCAAATCACCTGCACAACGGGTTTCCAGGAAGCACACACAAGGTCCTATGAGGTAACAGGCAGGTTTCCCAGAAGCAGCAGCGGGACAGCCTATACTATTAGGTGAAGGAAGGGGACCAGCAAGCAAATGTGCACCAAGGGAAGTCTCAGCAAGCTGCCTGGAGTGCAGGCTGCGGGGACCCTTTAGTCAGGAGAGCTCCTCAGAGTTCTTCCCAGCCGCCCTTTGGGAGCGGAATGCTGATGCAGCATTAAAAATGTTGATGCCAAAGAAACTTGAAGACTCAAACCATATTCCTTCTTCCTTCCTTCCTCTCCCTCTCCCTCCTTCTCCCTCCCTCCCCCCCCCTCTCATTTTTTGCAGGTACTGGGTATTGAACTCAGGACCTTGTGCTTGCGAGGCAGGCATAGGGCCACGGAGCTAAATCTCTGGCCCCCCATACACTGTTTTTCATGCCAATTTGTATGCTTGAATAGCCCTGCGAGCCGTGGAGTAGTCACCAGGGAAAACAAGAACTATCGCCCATCTTCAGGGTAAACTGCAGCAGAGCCACCATTCACGGCTTTCATGGCCGAAACTGTAACCCCGGGGCAGAGGCGGTGGTCTATTTATGGGCAACCCTGGGTGTGAGACAATAGGCACAGGGCCTGGTGACGAAGTGCCCTGTGACAACAGTTGCTAAAGCAAACTGTGCGCTAACAGCAAAGAGCCTTACTGCAACTTCCAGCAATAAACAAATCAGTAAATAAAAGGCAAACCCTACATCTGATGGTTTCTGAGTAAATATGTTGGCTTTAAATTCCCGACCTTCCATATCATCTAGAGCAGTGGTTCCCAGTCAGGGCAACCTGCCTGCAGCAGACAGTGGACAGGGAGTGGAGCCCAGCCAAGGAGGGATGCGTGACCGCCGCTTCGGGGGCTGGGGTGCTCCTGGGTAGTGGCCAGGACCCTCCTCCTCCACAGTGCAGGGCCCAGTCGAATGCCAGAAGCCCAGAGGGGAGCACTTGCTATTTCGACAGCACACGTGTCGGGCTGCCTGCAGCGTGAGTGCAGGCCGCAGGACCCCAGTGGTTTGGGTCTTTATTCGTAACTGCCGACAGCAGTGGTGCAGGACAGGGGCTCGCTTTACATCTCTGTCTCCACGTTTTACTCATCAAGCCGCAGAAGCAGAGAGAAAATAATGAAGTCACTTTCACCGAAAAAGTATTTCCTAAAATAAGAAGCATCTCTTCCTCAGCTGAACATGGAAGCAGGATCCATATCCGTTCCCACAGCGCAACGTACACATTCATGTTTCACACTGTGGGCAGAGGCAAAACTGTGAACCTGGGAGCTCCTGTGTGCCCTGTCCTGGGAGGGCTGCTTCTGTGAGGGATGGTGTGGGGAGGGAGAGCGGGAAACAGTTTCGCAGTCAGTGCTGCAAGGGAAGTTCCCTGGGAAGAGCTCCTTCTCTGCCCTTATACTTTTCCCGCTCCGGGGCCGCGCCTGGGCTCCCTTGGGGGTGGCTTCTCCGGAGGCCTCGAGCTCTCTGGAAGGCTGGAGGCGGCCAGGACAGCTGAGTGAGCGGTGCTCCGGCTGGCCCCAGAGGGCACAACAGTGCCGGGACCCGGCGAGCCCCGGGGACGTCCAGTCTTCTGCTCCAGCCTGCAGTTCCTGATGGGGCCCCACAACCATAGCCCCCCTTCTCCTGGGCTTCACCTTTGAGGCTGGAACCCCCAGGCATGCTGGCAGAGCCTAGGGAGGGATAAGGAGCCCGCTGGTGCTGCTGAACGCCAGCCTGGGGCCCTGCCCACAGCGTCCTCCTCCCAGAAGAGAGGCTGTGAAGGGGTAGGCACGGGAGGGAGGAGGGCGAAGGGAGAACGGCTGGGCGACGGCCTGTAGCAGCCTGGGGGTCAGGGACGTGGGACGCAGGTGGGCGCTGTGATGGAGACTCTTGGCCCAGGGAAGAGGTTAAGAAAGAAAGCTCGTCCTGGCTGGAGGCGGAGAGTCGGGGGTGGGGGGAGCAGGAGCAGACGCACACGCTTCTGCAAGCCACACCACGTGACCCCGAGAGCAGCGGGCAGAGGAGCAGGGTGGCGAGAGGGGGCAGATTCAAGAGTAGCGAAGAACTAGAAATGATACAAGCCCTGAAGGGCACCTGTCTGCACCCAGAGACAGCACCACAGTGACGCACCGGGGCCTTTGAGGGCACAAGTCTGACCCAGGGGCGGCCGTTCCCACGGCTGGGCAGAGCCGCCTGTGTGTGTCACCAGGAGGCACACGGCGCCCGGCCAAGCGAGTGGGTACGAGGAAGACGGACCCACTGAAGCAGCGCTTTTCAAGAACTACGTTGACCCAACTGCTAGACCACCATGACTTCGGCTCAGAAAGTGCAGGGAGAGCGGCACAGAATCACGCATCAAGCTCTGTGAGCCCGGTGTGTGAGCCCGGGTAACGAGTCGGGAAAGCTTACTCATTCCTCCCTTTTTATTCCTTTAATTGACTTGCTTGCTACAAACATGTATTGATATATTGTTGCTTCAAATTTTAAGTAAAACAAGAAAAGGAAACCACGTGAGGGAAGTACAGAAGAGATAAGAGACTACGGGAACTGCGATGACAGCGTAAGCGCACGGGCAGCACACAGTGCGGCGGGAAGAGGCGCTCACTTACCGATCCCTTCTCCATCACCCGGTTGAGCATGACCACGCCCCTGCTCCTCTGCTCCCACACCATCTCCCAGAAGTGCCCGCACGTATTGGGCAGAGGGCCCTGCAAACACACAATTCCACAGCGTGTGACAATCATTGCAAGTCGCCAGCTCCCCTCGGCGGGTGTCGGGTGACAGTGCCCAGGCAGCAGTGGCCTCTCCCTGCCCAGGGAGCGGCCACAGCAGCTCTAACATCTACCAGGCAGGGAGAGCTGATTCTCGCCGCTTCGGCCTCCCGTGTGGGCAGCCGGCCGTGGGGCCCCTGCCTAACAGCAGATGGAAAGCGGAGCAGAACCGGGCAGGGCGGGGCGGGGGGGACGGGGCAGTGATCGACGGCGAGGCTCTTGGCGGCTCCCTTCCCACTCTGACCACTGAGCATCTCGCCGTCTCAGGCCAGCCTCCTCACCGCTCCACGCCTCGGTTTCCCATCTGTCTCACCTGACTCAACACAGTTCTCTTCACAGGGCTGTGCAAATCGAGCTCTATTCACACACGTGCAGGACTTAGTGCAGCCCCTGGAATGACGCGCCCAGCGCACCGTGAGCTGTGCTCTTGCTGCTGCGGAAGGACCTGACCACATGCAGCCTCCATCCTCATCCTCCAGCACATCAGGGATGTGAACGCAGGTGGCCCAAGGGGTGAGGAGCCAGGCAGGCTAAGTCCGCCCACCGGGTGCTGCTGGGACACAGCCCGTGAACGCCTTGCATCCCTCCCAGCTGTGGGCACTGCCCGGGAACAAGGTCACTCCTACCCTCCCTGCCCCTCTGGAGACCAGGGCTTGGCACAGCCTTGGCCAGTGCCACTGCTAGCATGGTTTCCGTTCTCACCTATTTTCACCCCTCGGTCACTCGATTTTTCCCTTTACTTTCACACACTTTCCCTGGCCACGCCAGCCTGCAGCACCCTCTCACTTTCTTCCTGGACTCGTCTCAAGGCAACTACCTTGACCTGTGTCTCAGGAAGCGCCCTGGGGACTCAGACAACAGTGACCCCAGCACGCCGAAAGCAGAGACGGCGCCGGACAGGCAGACATTCACGTGGCACCTCGCTGGCCACCTGGCTTTTCATCCTCTGCCTTGGCGAGAAGACCCCAGTCGCCAGGCCCTGCACAGGGGCAGCTCTCTGACCTCTCAGTTACTCACCTGTTGCCCTGTCCCAACACCACCCAGTTTAGAATGGGTCTGAAGGATTAAACCCAGCTACAGGCTGAAAGATGCACGCCACATTCAGCTGACACTCCTGGAGGAGGTAGGAGGGCCCCTCTGGCACACTACTCTAAGAAGGAGAACACAGACTCATGCTATCTGCACAATGAACAACACTGAAACTAAAAACAGGAAGGGTTTCCTTGGTTTGGTGGCTTAGAAAACATCTCAGTCACTTTGTCTAGAAGTGCTATTTTGGATCCAGACTGCTAATTCCTCCTGAAAGCCCCAGGGCAAAAGGGATACATAAGCAGCTTTCAAACGGCCATGGTACCACATCACAAAAGGGATGGACGTCACAGTTCCAAGTGATTGCTAGGGGCACAGGGGTGGGGAAGACAGCACTGCAAACTTCCATGTAATTTCTTCCTCCTCCTCCTTTCCTTCCTTCCTTCCTCTCCCCTCCCTTCCTTCCTTGACCTGTGTCCTGTCCTTCCTTCCCTCCTTCTGTCTGTCTTTCTTCCATATTGGGGATTGAACTCAGGACCTTGCTCTTGCCAGACAGGCACGGCACCTCCGAGCTAAATCCCCAGCCCATTCCATGTAATTTCTTACGGCTCCATTTGATACAAAATACCCCATTGTGGGTATAGAAAGGGCTTCCTGACCTCACACCAAAGCTAAACGGCTGAAATCAGGAAGAAATCTGACCCTCTAAAAAGAGAAGTCATCGGTGCCTCAACCTCTTCCTACCAGCTCTGTCACCAGCAGGCGGCTCCTTCCTTACGAACCCCAGCCCCAGCAGCCCACCCCAAAGATCCAGGGGTGCAGAGAGGGCCAGGCAGGGAAAAACTGGGGTGGGACAAGAAGGGGAACAAAGGGGACACTGCTGGTCCAGCTGCCTGCCCAGAGCAGCCTTTGTTCACAAAGCTTTCTGCTTGACTAGACTTCTAATTTCCAGATAGCAAGCAGAATTACGATGTTTAAAATCACTCTTGCCTAAGCCACACACAAGACTGGAAAACCAATATGAACTTGAAAAAACAGCAATTATGATGCAAAACAAAACAAAACAAGAAACTCAAGTTTAAACTAACTTACAGGTAACAAGTTATAACTGGAGAAAATTAATTAGAACTGCTTTGTCCATTTCCCCAGATACTCATGGTCTTTCGGTCTCCTATCATTAAGTGTTTTCTAAGAGGCTTGATTATTAAACCATTTTCATAACTTTTTATTCCCAGAAAAATGCCAAAAGCCAATAGGAATGTTAAGTGACTTTTCGTGCTTGTTCGTGTCCTCTGATGATGCTTATCTTTTTTCTGGGCCGAGGAATGTGGCCCGCGATGAGGAATTCTAAGTGCTCTCTGGGCAGAGATGCGTGGCCTCCTGCCATCCTCCGAGATCTAGGCAGAGACAAACCCTTCTGGGGTCAGCCCGCCCAGGCCCCCTAGTCTCGGCTCCACTGCCCCTGTTCCAGACCCCTGCGGCTCAGTGCCGCTTCCTGGATGCCCCTCGCTCATTTCTTTCTCTGTTTTTGTGGTTTTTTGCGAGGGTCTCGCCGTGTAGTTCAGGCCGGCCTGGAGCGCTGGGGTCACACATGTGAGCCCCATGCCGGCCCGTCAGGCCTTTCATACTTCCCAGAAAATATCCGTGTTGCAACCACACTGATCTCTGCAGGACAAGTTTTTTTCCTTGTCTTGTAAGTTTTTAGTCTGTTATCAACCTGACTTCCTAAAGCACATGGTAGATTTTATTTGCAGTATAGACAAAAAGCATTCTAAAACTTTTTAAAGTGATGTTTAAAATAAATTCAGATAATTTGTTTACCTGGGTGAGAATGTAACTCCTCTGAGCTTCGTCCATTTTTATCAAACTAGCATTGATATAGTCATTATCTTCTTGATGCAGTTTAATCCGACTGTGGTCAACTGAAAGCCAGCAGAACTCGGTTAATGCTTGGAGGGTCGGAGCGTCTCCCCTCAGGCCCCACACCCACAGGAAAGCAGGTAAGGGGAGCCCACACCACCTAGGCGTTCACACCAGCGGTGTGAAGGGTCAGGTGACATTCATCATCTACGAGGGATGACCATCATTTCCAGAAAGCTTTCTCTGAAGCATGTGAAAGACATCAGCACAGCACCAGCAATAAACCACAGTGAAGCCTGGATCACGCCCCATTAGAAAGTCTGTCCTTGGGCCCTCCCTCCCTGTGGCTCCTCTGGCTCTCTCCACAGGTGGCAGGCCATAGGGGGGCATCAGAGGCTCCGTTCTCTGGAGCCCAAAACAAACTGCTATAGGGCAAAAAAGCAGAGTGGGTTCCATCTTTAAAAGGAAACAAAGTTCTCCCACATCCCATTGGCGGCCGGCAGGATAGCCAGCAGGTAGGCTTTATGATGGCAACTCAACCTCAACTATGGTCAGTGGTCTGAGGGGCAAAGGACACACACACCCAGCAGCGTGAACAGCCAGACCCGGAGCTCTCTTACACAGCTGTTCTGTTCTTTTTAAGTTCAAATATAATGAGCTTAAATGATTCTAAATCTTTCAAATGTCATCAGCAAAGAAATTTACAAGAGAATTTAAATGTTCTGGAAAATTCTCTAAACCCCAAGCACTGAACTTATGTAAATGTAACTTTGAGGTTAGTTTTTAGAATTCAATTTCATTTGGAAGTTCTGCCCCAGGTTATTTAAAAACCAAAACCACTTCTTTCCCCTTTATCACTACCTTGTCACAAAAGCAGTGGTCCCTGAAGGATATTTTTCTTCGCCTGTGGGCTAAGAAGAGCAGGTGGGTACTTTCATTTCTGGCACAAAATAAGGGACAATGGACTCGGGTGACTTCCCAGAAACAGTACCACCTCCCTGAGACCAACGGGAGGGAAAAGATTAGTTACTGGGAATAAGTGATGTGGGGCTTTTGTTCCAAGTCCAAAGAGAGGTATTCTTAAAAAATAAGATACCCTTGAATACGATTTCTCACCATGGAGGATTAATAAAAACTGAGATACTTGGGTGATTTTGAAGGGTATCAAGGTGATAAAAAAAATCTAAGAAAAAAAATGTAAATGACCAGTACTGGTGGGCTGCGTGGATACAAACAGCACTGGGCGACCTCGGGCAAACCACTTGTCCTCTGGGCCTTGTTTTCAATGCCAAATGCAAGGTAACCGGAGGGCTGTGGAAGAGCCAGTGAGTCACTGGGTACCAAGCCTAGCTCAGCAGCAGGCGCGAGGTATCGAGGCCACGGGCACCGTGCACCGGACAGCAGGTTACCTCTGACCCGAGCCACGCTCCCCTCTCCCTCACAATATGAATGGCAAATTATTTTTTCTACTGGAGGGCATGGGTAGGAGACCAAACAAAAAAGGTATGAAGAATGAGATTGGGGGTGAAAATTTTGGGGATTATTTCTGAGGAAGAATATTTTAAATGCTGTAAAACTGGCTCCAAAACTTTTTTTTTTTTTTTAGGTAGGGACTGTCTTTGTAGTTCAGGCTGGCTCTGAATTCACTATGTAGCCCAGGCTGGCCTCAAACTCACGGCAGTCCTCCTGCCTCAGCCTCCCTAGTGCTGGGATTACAGGCGTGCACCACTACATCCAGCACAGGCTCCAAAACTATTTAGGCGAGAAATTATAAAAACCATAGCAAAGGAATATCGCTGTCAGTGCTACTCCTCAATTCAGAACAGTACAGCTGCAGCAAGCAACCTGGGCGTCCCAGTGCTGCGCTGTGTGAAAGAGGTGAGCAGTGGCTGTTCTGCCACACACAGATCCTCAGGCAGAAGCCTTCTTCAGCCAGGACTCCAGCCAGGACTTCACAGTAGACTCACCCAGGATTTCTGTTTTTGTTGCTGTTTTTTAAATAAATATATATGTGGTGCCTCAGCCTAGACATGTTAAATCAAAGGCACCAGGCACTGAGCACACTCAAGCATCACCTGAGCAGCTAGTACTGCACTTCAGATGTCCTGGTGGCCAGTATTTACTGAGTAGTGGCTGCATCTGGGCTACGTGCTTGTGCTGTTTCACCTCATCTCCACACGCTCCTACTGGGTGTGACTCCTGCTGTATGCACAGAGAAGAGAACAACACAGTTCTAAGGGGCCGCGCTGAGACATAAACTCAGGCAGGGAATCAGGAGACACCGGCTCTGTGCCCTTTCCAGGTCCAATTTAACATCTCCCGGGGAATGTGAGCAAACGCCACGGAGACGTCACAGCCACTGGCTCAGGTCCACCCTCCCTCGAGGAGAGTTCGAAAGGCCTGGTGGCCTAGTGGAGACGGCAAAGCTCAGGTCTCGAATTCAGCTCGGGTTTTTCTTGCTTCGTACAAATTCTAACATGGTCAGCTATTGACTTGCAAGGTGTCTGAGCCAATCCTTAGCAGGCAGGAGGCTCCCCGAGGGCAGCGGTCGCGCTGACCGTCATGGGAAGGTGTGCTCATGGCAGCGAAGGGCAGAGTGTGCAGAGGTGGCAGGGGAGGGCGACGTCTGCGGAGGGGCACAGAGCTCTGCCTCTGGTGCCCATGCAGGGCGTCGCTGTGGTTCCACACAGTGCTGGGGGCTAACAATACTGCTGCTGAGTCACCAAGAAAAGTTTACATTATGCCTGCTACACTCTGTTTCAGCTGGCAGGAAAATGATTCATCACAAAATAGCCAAAGCTAAGAAAAATAGTGCTTTGAACTTGGCTGAATTTTCCAGAAAATGAAACCTTACCCCTTGTACAAGGGTGGAAAAAATGAACATGTATAAGTCTCTAATGCCCACTTCATAGGAAACAACCAAGTCATAAACCTCTAACTGCTGCGCATTTATCGCCAAACCCTGGGGTGATGGGGTCAGGGCAGAGTGGGCCTGGGCACAGGGGCGAGCCCAGGAAGCTGTGTGGATACTTACAGGGACTGACGTCTCGGTACCTGTTTCGGTTTTTGTTCATAGGAAGCTTGGCCACTTTACAGGGGAAGTCACTGGCTTCATGTCGGATGTCCTACAAGAAAGGATAAAGAGTTCCCTCTTCCAGTCTCTGGCATCAGGAATCCATCCAGGCATTTAACTGAACACTGGCTTCCCGCCAGGTACTAAGGGCAAAAACAGACATCAAAGAGGGCCAGGCAGTGTAGGAGGGGCAAGGTGATAATTCAGAGGTATGTGCAAGGTCAGGGAGGAAGGCAGAAGAGGAACAACCAAAGGCTGGGGTCAGAGGCAGTGACGCAGGAGGAGGAGGAGGCGGCG
>NW_022900934.1:10848207-10877102 GCF_012274545.1 Fukomys damarensis
AGCCGTCATGAGCCAGGAACAGTGAGTGGGCAGCGGGAGGAACGGCAGATGGCGGGAGGACATGGGTGGGCAGGCCCGAGAGCTCCAACTGCAACCTTCGGGGGCCGTTTATGCCAACACACTATCCAACTGCTCTCCCAGGAGGGAAACAAATCCCACCGTGGAGCCCCGCGCCTGCCTCTGCTCTCTCCTCAAACAGCCCGACACTCCTGCAACAATCCCTACACGAAATCTGTCATTATCACCAGACAAGCACATGGAACAGAGCAGAATGTACTTACCGACACTAAACTGTGTATCTAAAAATGGTTGCAATGGTAAATTTTGTTTCATCAATCTCACCACAACTTAAAATAAAAATTAAAAAAAGACAAATCCACAAGGGGAGAATAGGAGAAGAGATTCTGGAGGCCGGAAATCAGGCTGTTTAGTAGTTAGTTCGGCAGGCCAGCTCCAATCCGTGGAGGGAAAGCCAAGAACTGCCCCACACGTCCAGGCCAGAGGCCTCCGGGGCTCCGGAAGCAGCTCCGAAACGGAAGGAGGGGTGGGAGACTCCGTGGGTGTGTGCGGCTGAGGAGGGCCAGATACCCCGCCCCTCCCAACTGCGGAGCCAACTCACACTTCTGCAGAAATCTGGAGAGCTACTCTTTGGAAAAAGTAAATCAAAAGGTCTCTGGACTGGACTGCAAGATGGCACAGCAGAAAGTGTAAACACTGCACCAAAACCAGGGTGTAAGCGGCTCTGCTATGTACACACTGCCCACAGGGACTCCCAGGCTTCCTATGTTTCTGTGATGACAAGCAGTTCACTTTCAAAGGAAAAGGTGAGTATAATGGTTTCGAACTTTATAAGAACCGCACCAGACACTGGCCAGCAAGGGAGCACTGCCTTCAAGATTCCGAAGAAAGGGCTGGGGATTTCGCTCAGTGTTCTGCCACCTGCCTCACAACTGCAAGCACCTGAGTTCAATCCCCGGTACCCCCCCCATACTAAAGATTCTGAAGGAAAATGACTTCCAGACTAGAGTTCTACACCCTGCGGAACAGGCATCAAGCGAGAAGGGACAGTGAAAACACCTCCTGCCGCCCAGTCTCACAAACCCTACCGTCCACGCTCCCTCACTTTAGCATGTCTTTCACCTGAGGGAAAAAACAACCCAGGCTCTGCAAGAGGACGCATGGGAACAGGGAACAGAAAAGATGCGACATGAGAATGGAGGCAAAGGCAACTGCTACAACATTTGTGGAACCTGACAGGTCCCCTGCAGCGTGACTCTAGAGATCAGTGTCTGCAACGAGCCCTCTTCCTCACTCTAACTGTGAATGAGAAGCCCTCATGTTCAGGAAGGCCGGCAGCGGGTCTAAGGGGCAGTCAGAGCGGCAGGGCTACAGGTGGATGGAGGTCGTGTGCGCGAACCAGGCGGCACCTGACACGCGCCTGAGCTCTGTCCAGCTCAGCGGGCACATGGGGCTGGTGTGTAAAGAGATGAGGACGCTCTCCAAGTGTGAGAGCCACAGCAGAGTCGGGAGAGTCGGCACCACGAGAAGAGAGTGAAGTTGTCATGGTTTTCAAGGACTGGTATTTGTCAAAATAACAATTTGAACAAATTGGGTTAAATAAGATGTAACATTAATTTCATCTGTTTCTTTTTGCTCTATGGTGGCTACAAGGAAAGGTTAAATGACAAACGTGGGATGCATTATATATATTTTTGGACAGTGCACACTGACCTTGTAGAAATTTGTTCTAAGAGGCTTATAAGAAGGTATGCAAGAATCATAAACAGGTATACAGAAACTGTATGAAGGAAAAAAGGCAGTTATTAAGAGGGAAAAATTCTGAAAAGGAAACACAGTACACTATCCGTGACTATGTATACAGGCAAGTAAACAACAAATGCTGATTTAATCAAACAGCGTAGAAGAACTGGGGAAGGGAGCAGAAGGGCTGACAGCAAAGAGTTGGCTGGTGAAGAAAATGAAATCTATTACTAAATACAGGAAACGTTTAATGAATCAAAAGATAGACATTTGGAAACATGGATCTATAAAAGCTAGAATTAGCACCGCTTCAAGAAGATGGCTGTCTGTGAGGAGAACAAAGTTTGGGGAAATGGCCTGAGGTAGAAGGCAGCAAACAGCTGGATTTCACGGCAACACTGTTATGAAATTACTTGACTTCCTGAGCCATGAGGATATTCAACTTAAGATTTAAAAAAGCAGAAAAGAAGGCTGGGGATTTGTCTCAGTGGTGCCGCACCTGCCTCCCAAGCTCAAGGTCCTGAGTTCGATCCCTGGTGCCACACACGCACGCACACCCACATTCTGCTGCTCTACTTATTTATTTATAAAAGTATAAAATGGCAGGCAGGGGTTTCTGACTTCTATTAGAGTCTAGCTAATAACTTAAAAGCACATCAACATAGACTTAGATCAAACAAATTAACCCAGCAGGCAAACATCTGACCCATCATTTATGGACGAGGGGAAGCGAGCAGGGAAATGCTACAGACCCAGCGTGGAGAGACAGAGGGGAAATAAATCTAAGTCTCAGTGTTTTTCTACTTATTCTTGGAAGCATTTAGCCACAGGTACAAAGTTCTCCCGTAAAGTGAAATAATCCGGTGAGTCCCAAGCGCCCAGACGAAGATGGAAGAAATCCTCTACGGGGAGAGAAGTCCCAGGAGAAACAATGTGCGCTCCGAGCAAAGGAAGCCAAACACCCACAGAGTCACAGCTGACTTCATTCAGACGGGGGTTATTAGTATGTATTTTTCTTGCGGGTGGGAGGGCATTTTGGAGATGTCATTTAATAAAGATCCTGGGCAAGTAAGAGGTGTTCACATATTAATTTTAAAATAGATTTTGCAATTATACTCATAAAACGCACAGATCTTTTTTTTCCCCCACTGAGTTTATTGGTGCTTTTTAGGTAGACAGTACAGTTACAGTCATCACTGGGATCGTGTACCTTTCCGTGACAGGTCTTGGTTCTCATTTTTCCCCCACACCCCTACCCTCCCTCACCCTAATGCACAGATCCTAAGTTTTCCTCACTAACTCTGAAGTATGATTTACGTATTAAAAACAGCCACACTGTAAGTGTTGAGTTTGGTGAATTTTAAGCAATGTTTTACCCACCTAATAATCAGCGCAACCATGTCTATCACCCCAGCAAGCTCCCGAGTGCTGCTGTCCCCATCAACAAACCCCTGCCCTGGCTGTCGCCAAAGCAAACACGGACCTGCTTTGTGCCCATCAGGTGGTTCACAGTCATGGAGCCCAATCTGTTTTCACAAAGCTGTTCTTAATACTCCTTACGATGGGGGGGTTCCCTTCTTTCCTACAGATAAAGCTGATAATTGGTGTCTTTTCTTCCTTGACCAGTTCAGCTAGAGATTAATCAGTTTTACTGATCTTTACTGGCTGATTTTCTTATCTGCTTTGTGTTTCACAGATTTCGACCCATATCTTTATAATTTCTTCCCTTCTTATCTGTGGATTTGATTTTTTCTAATCTCTCAAGATAAAAGCCTAGATATCAGAACTTTGTTTTTTGTTCGTTTGTTTTTAGTACCGGGGATCAAACTTGGAACCTTGCGCTTGCAAGGCAGACAGTGGAACCACTGAGCTAAATCACTGGCTCCACTTTTTTTTAAAAGTATAAATATTTAGTACTATAAAATTTCCTCTAACATTGCTTTGGCTGCATCCTACCAGTTGATTTCCATTTACTTCAAAATGTATTCTATTTGTGCGTGCGTGTGGGGGGGGGTTTAAGGTTATCTAGAAGTATACCAATTTCTAAATATTTGGAGTATTTCCTAGATAATGTGATTGATTTCTAATTGAATTATGGTGGGTCATAAAATTTTATTTGCTCAGAGCCATCCTTTAAAATTTATTAAGACTTCTATAAACACAGAAGTGCTCTAAAAAGAAAGCATTAATATCTTTATTGAGATTGGTTTCATGATACACAATATGGTCTATGTTTAAATATTTCGAAGTGCAATTTAAAAAGCGTTGTTTGAGTGCTTTCTCAATGTCAGGTTAAGAAGCAGGGTGATGGTATTAAGCCCACCAAGTCTCACCAACATCGTTTTATTGACTGCTGAGAGAAGCACGTCGAGACCCATTTCATTACCAGTGCTGGACTTTCCTTCCCGTCGTCCTGCTGGTTTCCGCTTCACTTACTTGGAAGTTTTGCTGTGAGGTGAGGTGAATGTTTAGGACTGCATGTCTGCTTTAGGAACCGAGCCCTTCTCATCGTCATGAAACCTCTCCCTTTATCTAAGAATCTACTGTGAGAGAAACAGAGCAGCTGTTCACCTTTCTTGATCAGAGTACCTGTGATTTATCTTCTTTATCCTTATACCTAGACTTAACCAATAAATTACTTTCAAAGTGACATTCTCA
The DNA here is from genome assembly GCF_012274545.1 of Fukomys damarensis. NCBI lineage: Eukaryota > Metazoa > Chordata > Mammalia > Rodentia > Bathyergidae > Fukomys > Fukomys damarensis. The sequence continues at coordinate 10,852,627 of NW_022900934.1, forward strand.
TAGCATATAGTTTGGTCATGCTTATGTCTAATTTTACAATCCTCATTCTTTAATTCAGTTATTTAGATCTTTCGCATTTAATACAGTCATTGACACAGCTGGATTTAAATTTACCATTTTGCTAACTGTTTAGTTGTTTTGTATTTGGCCCATTTGATCTTTGTTCCTTTTTTCCTGCCTTCTTTTCCCTTCTCCCTTGCTTCTACCTTCCCTTCCTTTCTTTGTATTACAGCTTATCTTCACTGGTGGCAGTTAGCCTTTTTCTTTTCTTCTTTCTTTCTTTTTTTTTTTTTTTTTTTTTTTTTTTTTTTTTTTGTGATTTTTTTTTTTTTTTTTTTTTTTTTTTCTTTTTTTTTTGGTAGGCACCGGCACTACTGAGCTAAATCCCCGGCCCAGTTAGACTTTTTCTTACATTTCAAGCAGTTCAATAGGGTTTACAAAATAGATTTAATACCTAATGGTCCACCTTCAGATAATAATCACACCCATGAACAAGGTAAGGAAAGTGTGTTCTGTTCCCTCCCACTAATTCTTCCTGCTACGGCTATGTTTTACTTGTTAAAAAATCACAATATATTTTGTTTTGTTTTTGTTTTTTGAGACAGGGTCTCACTACGTAGTTGAGACTGACCTGGAACGCACTGTGTAGCCCAGGCTGGTCTCAAACTCACAGCGATCCTCCTGCCTCAGCCTCCCAAGTGCCGGGATTACAGGCGTGCACCATCACACCCGGCTCACGATATATTTTTATTTTTGCTTCAAACTATTATCTCTTGTACTTGTAAAGTGAGGGAAGTGTACTTCACGCTGCCCCTTGGGTAGCACTGCTCAGGCATTTGCATAGATCTAAATTTTCATCTTTATCATTTCCTTTCTGCTTCAAGGACTTCCTTTAGTATTACTAGCCTGCTGGCAAAACAACTATTCTGGTTTTTTCCTTCCTCAAAAAAAATGGTTTGCTTTCATTTTTAAAAGCTTTTCATTGGATAGACTTGTGATGGGTTTTTTTTTTTTTCAGCATTTTCAAGATGTCATTCCACTGTTTTTGCATTTGAAGTATTGGATACAAAGCTGGAGCTATTTTTACCCTGGCTTCCCTATGTCAAATATATATGACTTCCTTCCTGTGGTGCTTTTAAGACCCTCTTCTTATCACTGGTCTGCAGCAATTTGATTATGCTGTGCTTTATTGTGGTTTCCTTTCTCTATTTTGCTTAGGGTTCACTGAAATTCTTGAGTCTGTATGTTTATAGCTTTCACTGCCTGTGAGGGAAATGTAGACATTATTCCTTTGGACACCTTTTAATTATACAGGTTATGTTAATCACAGATTTTAACGTCTTAACATCAGTCCACACATCACTGAGACCCCCACCCCATCCCCACGTTCCCCTCCTCTGCGCCCCTGTTGGGGACCCTCATTTGTACGTCTTCGATGTCACAGGTCGTTTTTATGCACTGCCTAAACTATGACTCCCACTCAGTGAAAATGCCAAGTAAGATATCGTATTTTTCTTCCCTTTAAGTACTGCTCAGTTTTCTTCCATTTATTCTCAAATTGTTTTCTTTAAATCTTTAAACATATTGATCTGTTTATACTAGCTATTTTAATGTCCTTATCTGCTAATCTATCTTGTTTTCTAGATTTGTTTCTGCTATCTGATTTTTCTCCTGGCTATGAATCTGATAATTTTTCTTGGATGTTGTTACTGAATGACACACATATTACAAAGAACTCTCCGTTATGGCTGGTATGAACCTGAATGGATACTGAGAACTGTACTTTTTCCAACACTTCTTTATCTGGGATTATAGAATTTTACCTGTTTTGTATTTTGGCTGAGACAGCATCTCACTGTGTAGTTCAGGCTTGCCTTAAACTCACTGCAACTTAGGCTGCCCTTGAACTTGTGAGAATCCTAAAATGCACACTGTATTCAGTCAGACTCAAGATGCGCGCTCTTTCTAGATTTCTAGAACTCTTACTTGGCATAGCTTTCACCTCCAGTGCTGCATTCTGCAAATTCTGGCCAGTAAGGCCTCTCTGAATTCCAATCTGCCTCCTACCCTGGGCGACTGTCAGGCAGAAAGTTAATCACAGGGCTCATCTTCGGTCCCTCCAGTCTATCCAGGTAATACTTTTCATATCTCTCTAGAGTTTTCAGTGTTAGTCATGAAAGGAACATTAGGCTTTAAACCGCTAACACTTACTCAACAAATATTAAGGGCCCACTCTGTGTGTCCGGGATTGTTCTGGACCTTGGGGCAACAGCAAAGAACCAAATAAAATAAAGCAAATAAAAACTGACCTTCTACAAAGGAAAGAGTGATAAATAAGCATGCATCAGTCAGTTAAGTGCTAAATTGAAAAAAATAAAGCAGAAAAGTGGGGAGAGAGTCAGGAAGATTGTTTTCCTCTGGGTTAAGTGACCCTGGAGCCAGGATGGGTGGAGGTGATGGTTGTGTGGGGGAAACACTCCAGGCAGTCAGAGAAGAACAGGAAGCTACTCTGCAGGAGAGAGGGATAAGCCTGGAGCCCAGGGACACCATGTTGGAGCCTAGCAGCAATCCTGGGCTTTCCGGCTTTTATCTGAGTCAAATGGAAGTCGCGGAGGATTTCTGAGTGCAGTGGCAGGATCCCTCCCACTGCTCTATGCAGAGAAGACCGCAGGGGGTCAGTGGTAGAAGGGAGGAAAGAATGCAGAAACGAATGCTACAATCCAGGCAAAAGATGTTGTCTGGCAGTTTCTGAATCCCTAGGAGTCACTGTCTTTTTGGTAATTCCTTTAGAATGGCATATGGAAAGTACATGCATCCTCTGAGGACAATTAGACAATTTAGTAATTTAGTAATACAAAATGCCAGGATCAGAGTCTTAAAACAAAGGAGTGAAACAATCAAAGGTAACTAGCATGAGTGCCCAGAAGACAATAAGTAAACTCTACAGATTTACAGCAAGATTTCTGTATTCTCAAACTGTACCAAAGGTAGCTAACTTTCCAACGGCTACAGAAAAGGCAAATTCTTAACTGATGCATGAATTTAATTAGACTTCCAGAGCAAGCATAAAACATCCCTGGAGCATTGTTTTTTATTATGCTGACCAAAGATTAAGTAAATATTTCTAATCTACTGTGTAACACTTCCATGGAGAAAATGAAATGAAATGAAGGCCTTAAAACTGATGATGAGACTGATGGGTAAATTAGGAGCCAAGCGAAAAAGGAAATAATGCACTTGCCATGAAACAGGTTCCCAGAAGCGTCCAATAAACAAAAACACTGAACATGTCAGGAATCATTCAGTGCACATCCCAGCATTTCAGGGCTGGATTACACCAAATGAGAAATCCTGCTGGCAGGAAATAAATATGCCAAATATGAAAATTCTTTTTTTCTCTTTTGGTACTGGGGATCGAATTTGGGACCTTGTCTTGCAAGGTAGGTGGTGGCACTGCTGAGCTGAATCCCAGGCCCCAAATACACGATTCCTTACCTCTTTTTTCCTTACTCTTTCTTCACTGGTTTTCAAAAGCCTTCATGCCCTTCGTAGTGTAGATTTCAAAATGTGATGAACATGCCTGGTAACAGACGCCAAATATGTGTGTTCTGGTAATCCTGACACTGCTCTGGAAGCAAGTTTACCTTTGGCCAAAGTTTACAGGTAAATGACTCAGATTTCATGTATTATTTTATGTTGGCTTCAGACAGCCAAGGGAACTGTCTAACGAGAAAGAAAGCAAGTTCTCCCAAAGTTATGGTTTAGGTGGGCTACAAAGGTACATAAATACTTGATAAAGTTTAAACAAAGCATCTGCTGAGCTGCAGATCTTAAGAGCTAAGAAAGGAAGTATGGCAGAAACCACGCTAGCTAAGAATTCTGAAGGCACAGTTCCTGACTTCTCATCCTCCCAGCCTCAGTTAATAAGATCACAGATGCCCTCTCAGCAAGTACAAAGGCACAGCTTTGTAAGTAATAAAAATCTGGTAACAATGCATTAAGGCCCAAGTGAGTCCATTTTTTTGTATTTATTCTGAAATGAAAGCTCACAATCTATTACTCAAATATCTCCCAAATCCAACTAGGCAAGAATTAAAACTTGGTAAAATGCTGACAAGTTTTGATTTGAGATGTTTCTTTCTCTTAAAAAGATAAGAGACATAAAAGCCAATCCCGACTCGTAGAACTGTTTTCGTGGTTTTATTGAGCACTTCATTAAATGGAACATCGCAATCTTGGCTTTAGCATCCTCCTCCCCGCTCTCGCAACTGGGGGAAATGACTGTTACTGGCTCCACGGTAAAACGCATTACTCATTTTATAACAATTTGCTAAGGGAGAAGGTAGAGTGAGCGTCCCTGCCAGCATCAGGAGTCTGATAAAAAGGGCCTAGGGCTGCTTACCTGACACCTCCTAGCACAGACCCAGGAGAGCACTCGATATAACTGTCCACTCAGTGACCGGAGGCCCCAGCACACGCTGAGCCTTTCCTTATCTGTGGACCAGCGAGCTTCACTTCGCAGAACAGAAGGGAGTAAAGACAGAATCCCAATTGTTTTCTCAACTGCTACAAGATGGAAATTCTTTGAGTTTTTGTTTTGTTTTTGCAATTGGCCCACACAGCGTCCTGATAAGATAGTGCCAAAATAGTTACTACAACACATCCAAAGCAGAAAGGGTAATTTATGAATGGTTCTGACAAACCCTGACAAGTAGCCTTTAAGTCTAAAGAAAGAAAAAAACTCCAGTGCTACCTGTTAGTTGCTAGAATTTTGGGAACTGCACAGTCCCTAAGCACCTACCGCATCTTCCAAGAACCTCCCCAAGGCCCCTCTCCTACAAGCGGTTATCTAATCTGATTTGCTCAAATTGTTGCCTAGTACTTTAGGGAAGCTACTAATTCTCAGAAATGGAGAGGCAGAGACAGACTGAAGGAATGCAGAAGTATAGTAAAGGCAATAATTTAAAACAGCGAGTGAACAGCAGGACACATGCTTCCTGGAACTCTTGCAGTCATCACTGAATGAGGAGACGCATAGAGGGATGGAGGTTTGTGTGGGGCTCACCTAAGATTTTGGACATGAGATCTTCGGAGCAATCTGTGGGGAACAAATTTTGCTAATCATAAGTCTCATAAACGAGAGCATAAAATTTCCATGTAACAAAGTATATTCTAAGAAATAAAATTATTAGATGTTAAATATCTTTCAAATAAAAAGCAACGCTGCATGCTTTTAACATAAGTTAATGGAACACAAAACTTACTACAAAAACTTCAGAATAGGGCTGGGGGTGGAGCTCAATGGTAAAGTGGCTGCCGAACATGGGGAGGCCCTGGTTTCCATCCCCCGCACCTCAAAAAGCAGGCAAGTGAAACCCTTAGGAAAATATTTTTATTTTATTTATGCATTTATAATCAATATACAAGAAATAATACGTTCAATTATCATTAAATTTTAAGATAAACTACAATGTTTAAATAGTAAAGGAAAAGCTTAAATTTTAGCTAATCAATACCAAGCAGGTCTTGATATAAATTTTAAATGACTATGTATTGAATAAAAATAGATGCTACAAAGTAAATCAACCATCTAAGAATCTGACATGGTAACTGAAAGGAGGAGGAGGGAGGATCAAAACTGGTCAGCCCTAGAAAGGCAGAAGAATATATGCAAGGAATAATCAAACTGTACGATGAATGTTTAAACTTTAAAAATGTATTACAGTAAATGATACACTGCCATTAATTCCCCTTAAACACCACCCCCCACACACACACTCAGAACTCACTATCACATCATGCTTGGCACTGTGTATTTTACTGGAGTAAAGTCTTTTTTTTTTTTTAACATTCACCATATTTTTCAATCACCCAGCACGCAATCACCATCCCTACGAGCTCCAGGTGCTGGGTCCTGCTGCACGGTGGTCTGGGCTAAGGGTAAGTGAAAACAGACCCACAAATCACTAACAGAACAATTATGCGCATGGAAGAAAAATCAAGTCACTTTACAAATTTCCTCACAAGCCGGGATGAGGGCAGGAATGAGGGTGTGGAGTGTCCTTCACAGAGCTGGCAAGGGGAACTTCTGGGGGTGACAGCAGGGCCAGTTTTCATGCTCTGATGAACACTCTCTGCCCTAAACATAAAGAATGATCATTAAGTTTAGGAAAAACCACAAAGGCACAGCTAGGTTAAAAAACCAACAAGAACAAATGAGAAATGACCTACAAGTAGGGTATCAAAAACAGAAGACAACTAGTTCTAAAAGAGGTAACCAACAAGTCAACTAGAACATAAATCCACTCCACACAAAGTTTATTGTACTGCCTGTCAGGGATTATAAAGATAAATATATTTAAGATCAAGGATGAATGAACAAATCATGCAGGAAAAGATATTAAGAATAAAAAGGAGGAAGAAATAAAACCAGAACGAGGAGACAGAACAAATAGGAAATCTTAGTCATGAAAGTGATGATCACTGAACATTTTTAAAAAGCTCGACAGACCTCATAAGCTGGATGATGAATACAGTCAGAGGATTAGAAAACTGCAGAGGAGGGAACCCGGGCAGTAGCATGGAGAAGCAGGAAACTCAAGGGAGCAGTTTAGAGACAGGACAGACAGCTTCAGCCCAACCTGGACATACACCTGCGCCAGGACACGTGAGGGGAGGAACAAAGCTCCGGATAACAAAGATAAAGAAGCTTTATAGGAAGTTGTAATGTTATTCAGAAACTTAATAGAGCTTTAATATGGTCAATCACTTAATTTTTTAAAAACGCTGTGGTTATACAGCCACCCAAAATGCAAAATCCTTAAAAATATAAAAAGGGGGACCACTGTCCTTGGTGGGGACCCTAAGTCACTTACAAACCCAAGCTGCTTTCCATAATTACGTTAATAGGTTTGCTGATCCCCCAGGTCTGGCGTAGAACTGCAGACTGCCTTCCAGCTGCAGTAAGTGACTGGTCTGAAATGGAGCACCCTGCCTTAAAAAGAACACTGCAGGGTCGAAAGCTAGAATTCAGAAATGGCATGCTGAGTTCAGTATAGTAAGCCACTGGAGCCTTCGTTCATATTATATACAGAAAATTAGGATGGAATCATGAGCAAAGAGATATAAAAGTGCTTTCACAAATGTCCTTTTAAACCTTATTTTTACAGTCCCGAGTGGTGTCTGTTTGGAAAAAAAATTGCTTATGTTTTCTGTTAAATGTCACGAATTTCACCTTGGGGAAAAAAATCAATAGGCAGAAAATGAATCAGACTTACGGTAATTGATGTCAATAAAACATATTGGAACCAGTATCTTTTTAAATGCTGAGAACCACAAAACTATTCCTGTAAGAGGACAGTCTAAAAAAATTAAATCTACTTTCACTTCTGTTTTGTTCACCTTCTGCCCATAAGGACAGCTGAAGACTCTCGGCCCCGGGCCTCTCGCTCTCCCTGGAGGGCAGAGGCCAGCAGCTGACGGACGGACGGCGGGTAGTTGCCTAATAACACACATCTGAAAGTGGAAGGCTCACAGCTTCCCTTACCGGAACCAAACTACCAGTTTCCTCCCTCCAAGGTCCCAGGGAGGGAGGAAGGCAGCACAGAAAGCCATGCAATGATTCTCCAAGCATCCTTAGAAAATACTTTTCTGTCTAACTTAGCAGTGTAAATGGGAGGAAAACAGAATGTCGAAATGAAAATGGCTTTGGTTAAGAATTTCTTTCGTTTTCCAAGCGCAGTTCAAGCTCCTGCTAACAAGAACCAAGGAAAAGGCAGAGGTACTATTATCATTAACTAATGAGTTTATAAAGTACCTTTTAGGTGGGTGTACTTTGCTTTACACCATTTGAGAGACCCAGAGTGAAGAGGGGACAAAAAGACAGGCATGACCAGAAGCACTGGAGGTGACGGTTCTTCTGTGAAACCACAGTGTGGGCAAGAGAGGAAGCAGGTGACCGAGCTCTGCCAAGGGATTCTGTGCACACAGGTTACGGACGCAGGTTGGAGTCGAGGTCTGAGCCCCTTCCATCCATGCGAACACTAACTGCGCCGAGGACATGAGGATAAGCAGGGCCGACAAGCTCTGCCACAGCGGAGCCTGCAGTCCAGAGAACCAGCCAGCCCAACAGGCTCGGAGGAGGTGCGGCCACAGGCAGCCCCCACAGACAGATCGTGACTGTGCAGCAAAGTTACAGAGGACGAGGAACACAGCGGAACAGCGTGTCTGGAGCAGGCGGACAGGGGACCTAAACCCACCCCGCCCTCTCGAGCCAGGGAGCCCTCACTCTCGTAAAGCAGAATCAACAGGTCGGAGGCCTCTCCCTGCTTCCTCCTGGGGAGTAAATGAAGGTCTCCGGCACTGCATCGTGCCTAAGAGCCATGGTACCGGGTTGCACGCATACAATCTGAAGACCCCTGTGCTCCATGCACTCCACCCTCCCTCCAAGCTCATGGCCTGGGATCTTTTTGATTGCCTGTGACTTTGCCTTTTCCAGAAGGTCATATAGTTGGAATCATACAGTATGCAACCTTTGCCCAACGTTTCAATTAGGTTGTCTGAATTTTTCTTAAGGATACACAATTTCCTTAAGTATTCTGGGCGTAAGTCCTTTGCTTGTCATATATATTGCAAGTATCTTAGTATATCAGCTTTTATTGTGTATCAAACTATTCTAAAACACAGTGGCTACTTATTTGCTCATGATCTGACAGCCTCGGGCTGTTTAGGTGGGGTGGCTGCTACCTGGATGTAATGTTGGCTGGGCTCACGCTGGCACTGGTGACCAGCTGGTGGCCCAAGAGCCCCCTATATATCTGATGCTTGGTAACTGGGCCTCGTGCTGCTCACCCTCCAACAGGCCAGTGCGGACTTGTTCACAGGCCACAACCACAGAATATGCCACAGGGACAAGGACGCAAGCCAGTGCTCCAGTACTGATCACCACCATTCCTCTGGCCAAGCAAATCACGTGGCCAAGCACAAATGAAAGACGCAGAAGAGGTTCCGCCTCTGGAAAGGAGCTTGTAGATGGGGCAGAAAAATCCGTGACTGCTTCTACAAATAACCTAATGAATGTTAATGGTGTCTTCTGATGAACCGGGCTTAATTTAAATGTTGTTCAAATTATCAATCTTTTCTGATAGCTTTTTGGAGGTATCACATTTAAGAAACATGGCCTATTTCCAAGTTCATAAATACATTTTCTTACATTACCTTGTTGTTTTTTTTTTGTCCCAAGATATTTTCTATACATTTAACTTTATAAGTTGATTAATCTACTTTTAAGTGTCTAATAAAATAATACAGATGATACTGTGTAAGATATACGTGTTCTTAATGATTTAATTTTTAATAGATCCATGCCACGTATTTAGACTTTTTTTTTTTTTTAAGACAGGGTCTCACTATGTAGCTGAGAATGACCTAGAACTCACTACGTAGCCCAGGCTGGTCTTGAACTCAGGCGATCCTCCTGCCTCAGCCTCCTGAGTGCTGGGATGACAGGCGTGCACCACCATGCCCAGCTTGCTTCTCGAACTATTCTGAGAACAGGTGCCATGGTCTGGTCAGCTGAATGGCTCTGCCATATTCTCTGTCACCCATTTGTGTATTATAGTAGCTCCAAAGGCCACATCCTCTTCCCTCTCTTTGGATTCCAACAGTAACAAAATGCAGCTGCATCTGGCCGTTCTGGGTTCAGAATGCACAAGTCACTACTTTTCGGAGACAGACAGACCCTTGCAATTAGTTGGACTTGTTTCTCAAGGTGACACAGGCTGCTTCATTCTTCACACATATTTAGCAAACTCATCAAGGGAAACACAAGGGATTAACGTGTAGGGAAATTTCTTTAATTTACAATAGTACTACCTTAAAATGAACTCTATTACTCTGTTCTTCCTCCCTAAGGAACGAATGGGCAGAATGGCTCTGGCACAGATACTGGTTTCCCATATTTGTCTGGCATATATTGCTCTGTGTATAAACTTGCGGCAAAATACAAGAAAACAGTTAAAACATTAAGTCATTTTTGTTCACTATGTTCATAGCAGATTTTTAATTTGAAGAAAAAAAACAGTTCTAAATACAGGTAAAGCAAATTTTATTAAGTATGTTTAATTAAAAAGCTACATTCAGAGTAACTACTTCAAATAATATGCAGCATAAAACAGCTAAATCTGAACAGGTTAGCAGGCCTTACCACCTCCTCGACACGTTTGGTAAAATGGGAGTTTTAGGGTTCTCGCTCTGCACCCGCTCTAGTCAAGTCACACCCCTCGGGCAACAGCTGCTTATCTTTTGGTTATCTGCCTTCTTAGAGCTGAACACACAAAAAGCACATTTTATCTACAATAAAACCTTTGCTAATAACATACGATCAATTTTAGGAAGCTTGTGAAAGCTGACGGATGCTAAATCCTTCCTTTAAGAGGGTTTGTTCAATATCTCAACGCCACACTCAAATTACAGAGGAACCAAAATCCATACACATATAACTAGATACAGAGCTGGGGTCACTACTGTTACACAAATAACTTAGGCCTCCAAACAGCTGCAGCAGAGGTGATATCCTCTAAAGTTATTACAAATCAGCTATGTACCTCCAAGGCTCGTGGAATGACAACATCCAAGTCAGACTAGCAAGAAAATAAATCCCTAGAAGCAGGAAGAACAAACTTTAGAAACTCTAAATGTAGTCACATTTCATGCAGCAGCAATTCATAAACTTGAAATAAAATCACTATTAAAAAGCATTTTTCTGCCGGGCATGGTGGCGCATGCCTGTAATCTCAGCACTCAAGAGGCTGAGGCAGGAGAATTGTTCAAGACCAGCCTGGGCTACGTAGTGAGTTCCAGGTCAGTCTCAACTACATAGTGAAGACCCTGTCTCAAAAAAAAAGAAAAAAAAATAGATGTATTTTTCTGTTGTGCTAAACAATTTTCGCAAGATTACGCAAAACAAATAGTATAAAATTTCACTAATATATATTTACTAGAGGACAGGATAGCTAAAAGGCCAGAACACGAAACTCTTGGAAGTAACTGGTTTTACCACGCAAGTACATCTTTAAGATAGATGATAGTAAGACACCAAAGCCAGGTTTCGAGGATCACCAACAGAATCAAGACCATGGCGGATCATGAAGCCTGCAGCCCCTTCCAGGTGCGCCAGGTGTTGATGGCAGGTGGTTACATGAGGGTCCCCGTCCTCAACGAGCTCCCATCTGGGGAGGGGGCGGGGGGGAATGGCTGTGGCCACAACCAGACAGTGTTGAGTAGGAAGCTCTGATCAGAGAGGCAGTCTGTTCTACAGGAAGAAGGGAAAGGCATCAAGGTTGGTTAGAAAACACGAAAGCAGCGAATTCAGAAGTAGCCTGGAGGAGTCCCATCTAGGGCAACAGAAAGGGCGAGCTTAGAGTCAGTAGTGACAGTCGCCTGTCCTTGCAGACTTGGTTGGCATCAATGGGAGGAAACAGATCACACAGCTCTGTCCAAGCTGTTTCCTCTCATCTGTTCCGGCGCTGCTGCTTAAAAGGAAGCCCCAGCAAGGAGCACCAGGGAGGAGGAGGTATGTACTATGTATAAGCACAAACTGAGGCCTGCTGCCCGGCTCTCTCGCGAGCTCTCTCTTGTCATCAACAAAGAAGGTGAGAGAGAAGAGCAAGCTTGCACCGGCGGCCCTGCTGAGCTCCTAGCTGCTGCTGCAGAGGGCTGGAGACACTTTCCAGAGAGAGAGAAACGAGCCTTCCACACCGCTCAGAGGAGCAGACCCTTGAAGGTCTAGCAGGTTCACAGGTGCACAATCCCTGCTGACGGTCGGGAGTCACTGAATGAGCTGAACAGGTCGGGAAGAAGGGAGTGAACGCTGTGGGTTTGGATTGAGGACGGCGGTGGAAAACAAATTAATAACTGGGTAAGAAAGTACCACACCCGCTGTGAGAGCTCTGCTCTCTGACCTCTCCAACAGCAAGCCTATGGGTCATTGGGCCCTGAGTAATTTCCTGCTGTGAGATGGGGGGGGGGATGGCTGGGTGTGAATGCGCCTCTTCCCCTCTACTCCCCGTAGGCAACATCCTTTTCTGATGTGGCACATTCCTGGAGGAGGCCACGTTCTGTGACACGGGATCTAGGCTCCCCACAGCCTCCCTCTATACCGCGGCTGGGACAACAGGGGAGCCTGGAGCGCAGCTGACTGACCAGCGCAGGACACAAGGGCCCAGCCAGGACTCCCGCAGTGAATGCTGCTAAGCAACGCAGGCGCGGTCTCTTCAGCTCCTCCGGCACAGAAGGCGGCTCTCCACCGATCGGCTCCCGGAAGTGGACTCCGACTGCATCTCCAGGCCGATGCATCTTGGCCCAGACGCTGGACGGTAGCATCTCTGTCCGTGATATTTTGTCTTCTTCCCCGAATCCAACACTAGAAACTGGCTGGTCCCTCTGATCCACAGCACTCAATTTTTTGTTTTTTAAAAAAAAGCACTTGTTATGATACTAGGAGAGGGCAATAGGTGTGTGGAGGGTACATATGAAAAAAGGTGGACCATGAGCTCATAATTATTGAAAGTAATGAATTTATGTGTGTGTGTATACATACATATGTATATTATGAGGATATTACACTAAAGCTCTTTACTTCTGTATATTTCAAAGTTCTCAAAGGAAAGCCTTAAAAAGTCTTAAGCAGGGAAATGCGACAATCACATACGTCTGGAGTGATCACTCTGGCTTTATGGTCCTGAGAAGATGGTGGCAGTGGTGGCAGCTTGGGACCTTGCCCAAGGCACTGTAGGGCCTGTGCCCCCCAGGACTCTCATAACAGCGACGGAAATGCCAGGCTAGGACACAGCTCTGTGCTGAAAAGAAACGGGAGCGCAAAAGAATGAGCAAGATAAACAAAAAGAAGCAGCACAGGAGGGGGAACTCGCTGAGATAAAAGATGGGATAGGAGTGGGACAAGGCAGATCTTACGCAGGGCAAGGCCGTTTTAAAGTCACAAAGTCACTGAAGACGGAATTTCAGGTCCTGGGCTGTAATATCCATCTTGACCCACCCTTTCCTTCCTAAAACTTCTGGGGAACTCTTCACTTAAAAATGGGCAGCAGAAGAGGAGTAGCTGAGATCCACACATTATAAGAAAGAGAACAAAGGAAAAACAATATCCCTATAAAACAGAAAAGAAAGCTAGAGATGTCCACAACTGATAATTATTGAAAGTAATGATTTTATATATGTGTGTGTGTGATGAAAAAAAATCAAACAGCAAAAAGAAATTAAGAAAATGATAGAAGCTATAGAAAAACAACCTAAATCAGAATGAGAAATCAAAGAATTAAAGTGATTGGTAAAAGAAAGATTTAAAGACAGGAACAGAAATTAGTGAAACATTAAAAATGAGAAAAATACTTTCAGAAATGAGAACAAGGAGGATGAGAGCAAATAAACCAAAATTTAATGCCTTAAAAGAAACAGAAAAATGGGAAATCTCTTAAGTAAAAGAAATTGGTTCCTTATACTCCTGGTTTTCCTATAGTTTAAAATTCTATGAAAAAACAAATGAATGAAGATTTTTTTTAAAAAATGAGTGGAAGTGAAAGCAACAGTTGATAGGCAAAGAAGATCAAACATACACATAATAGGCTGAGTTCCCAAACAGGGAACTGAAGCAATGTAACACCAAAGTGACAACTAATTCAAGACTTCTCTGAATTTAAAAAAAGAAGATTTGAAACTACGTCATGAAAGAACTAGGTACTGATGGGAGGAGAGTGACCCAAAATGGCCAATGCCAAGACAGTTTTGTTTAAGCCAAGCACTTGCTATACAAGTACTCAGGCTGGCTCAGAGGTTACCAAAAGATTCCATCACTTATAAAATTCCTCCTTGGAAATTGAAAAATAACACGCTCAATGTACAACACACAAAATATAATCTTAAAATAACAATGTTAATAGAAAGTTTCTGCTGTCCTATTTTTTCTTCAAAAACATACAAGCATAAATAATGAGCTCTTCTGGTTTGTTTTATACAGAAAGGATAACACTATGCACATCACCCTGTAATTTGGGGGGAGCGGGAAGTAAGACAGGGTCTCACTATGTAGTTCAGGTTGGTCTTGAACTCATTATGTAGTACAGGCTGGCCTCAAACTCGAAGCAATCCTCCTGCCTCAGCTTCCAGAGTGCTGCAATTACAGATATGCACTACCATGCCTGGGTACCAATATAATTTTCTTATCCATCCATTTAACCTACTTTCATCTAGGTATATTAGCTGGCAAACAGAAGTTTTTTCTCTCCCAGCTTTCTTGTCTTATTACTTTAACTAGACTCTCCAAAGCAATGTTCAAGGGCTGGGGATTTAGCTTAGTGGTTCCATCGCCTGCCTCACAAGCGCAAGGTCCCGAGTTCGATCCCCAGTACCAAAAAACAAAAAAAAACCAAAGCAATGTTCAATAAAAGCTAGATATCTAATTAGTTTTTCTTCTATGTCCTTTCTTTAGCTCAGAGGGAGCCCCGGTCGTGTGTGTGTGTGTGTGTGTGTGTGTGTGTGTGTGTGTGTGGTTATTACTGCACATCAGTGACACAGAATAGTGAGGTTCATTTTGGGAAACTGGTATATGCATAGAATATATCCTGCTTCTTTTCCATCCATTACACACTTCTCCCTTTCCATTCCCTCCAACCCCTTCCCCATCTTAGAATTCTATCTTCTAGTTTCCTGTTATCTCCATTTTTATACATTGGGTTTCTCGTATACGAGAAAATATACAAATATTAAACTTTCTGAGACCAGCACATTTTGTTTGATCTCTTGCCTTTGACATTTTCCAGCCAACATGGATGCACTTCCAGCCACCCCACGCAACCTGACAACCAGTGTCTCTCCTGTGCTCTTCCTGCTTTCTCAGCTTCTATTATGTACTGTAAAACAGCTTCCCTTTTACTTTTCAGATCTACTGTTTCTTTCCCTTCCATATCCTCCAACTGAAAATTGGGGATGTTTCTTATTATAAAGGCACTATACTTCCAATTAGAAAATTCAAGCAACCCCGGAAACCAGAAGTATAAATCACCTGACCACATATGCAGCAACAGGGGGGCAAATATCTTCTTGGTTATTTGTCCTACAGAGGGGCAGTCAGCAGAATGAGACAATGTTATCACCTGAGAACACAGCCACTCAGGAGGAAGAGCAAGATCTCAAAGCTTCCTTTGTCAGTGGTACTTTCCCTTTGTTTATTCTCATACTTACTCTACTCTGTTTGAATTACAGGCAATTCGCCATTGCTATCATTGTCAGGCCTTGTCACACATCGTTGATATTTCAGTCCATTTTGAACGTCACTAGATGGTTCTCCCTTGGGTAGAGACCAGCAGGGCCAGAAGCCAGTCAAAGGACCTTTCAGTGGCCAGACTGGAATCCGAAAGCAGGATCAACTATCTTTAAGCAATCAGCAGGCTGGAAAAAAAGTATATTCAGATGGACAATTCTGTTTTCGATCTCATCACTTCTCTTACATGTAAATGTTGTCTTGGGGGGGGGTACCAGGGTTCAAACTCCGGTCCTTGCGCTTGCAAGGCAGGTGGTGGAACCACTGAGCTAAATCCCTGGCCCCCACATAAATGTTGTCTTAAACGGGTTTAGTGGAAAGCACTTGGATGACAGAGACATGTTTAGGGGAAGAGATGCTCTTTGAGAACAGAATCTTTTCAAACTACTACAATTAAATCACATTAAAATAGCCTTACTTATACCAGAGACTACTGAAAACAGACACCACACACTCATGTGGGCACAGTAAACCAGGATAAGTGAAGAGGCTCAGATCTATCAGTGTCGATACCCTGGCTGTGATCTTGCACTACGGTTCTGCAGGGGTGGGAGACGAAGCACACACGAGATTGAGCGGGGTATTTCTTCTGACTGCAACGATCTCAATAACCATTTCAATTAAAAACCTGTGAATGTCAGGATACAGACCAAAATGTTTATAGTGCTTATATGGTAGTGATAAGAACAAGGAAAAATATTTTTTCTTTTCTACAATAAACATGAGACACAATATGAGATTAGAAAAAAGGATATAATCAAGACTTGGTACAAATAAAAATATTTTATTTTATAAAGTCTCAAGGAATAGGAGTAAAAATACAGGACGATTCAACAAATCATCAGATTCTGATACAAGAAAATTCCTTAAAGCCAAGCACAGTGGCACATACCTATTATCCTAACCCTCTGGGAGGCTGAGGCCAGAGGACTGCAAATTCAATCCCAACCCAGGCAATTTAGTAAGACCTTGTCTCAAAATAAAAAAGGGTCCAGGATGTAGGTGGTGATGTCGTGTGAAGGCCCTAGGTTCAATCCTCAGTACTGCAAAGAAGATAAGAATGGGAAAAAAGGAAAAGAAAAACATTTAAAAATTGAAAAAACAAAAAAAACAAAAAAACAAACAAAAACCTCCAGGGGAGGCACTGAACTTCACCGGTGAATAATTAACTTGTGGAGTGGTTATGTCAGAGGCCTTGCGCTCTGGAGACCTGCAGACCCTCCCTGTGCTCTGTAAACCTGCAAAGCCACTTGTCTTTCGGGCCCTGCTGTGGTGCTCAGTGGCCCCTTAAAGGGAGTTCTGAGCCCCTTCTGAAACACTCTCCTGGGACCTTTTCTTCTTCCACAAGACCTCCTTGGCGACCGAAACCCTTGTATGTGTGACTGCAGCACGCTGGTCTCCCTCCTGTGACTACACACGAGACACTGCCAAACAACTGCAGTCACCAACAGCCCGAATGACTTGAGGGCCACCTGTTACGGAATTTACAGATCATGTCACCATGCTCTGTGGGGAGGAGAGCTCCTGCTCAAGAATAAGTATTAGGTAAGGTGCTAGTAAGTGCTGAGGCCCCGATGCACTTTATTTAATTCCACAACCACTTTTGAGGGATTGATAGAGGTGGTCCATCTTCCATAGCAACTAACTTCTACAATGCGCTACAGAGGTACAGACTCCGAATTGTAGGGAAAAACACCCTCAACTGCCAGCATCCGGGCTCTTGACAGCTATTTCAAACCCAGATCTGAACCTAACTTCTCCGGTCACCTGTAGCCGTCCCTTTTCCCCAAAGGACATCGGCTGTGGTGATATGGGCAGGGTGGGAGCTGAAGGAATTTCTCTCTTCCTTTTCGGGGTGGGGGACATGGGAGAGGACACAGTTGGCATCATTTCGTGCAGGATGTCTCTGTGTGTGGAGAAACCACAGGGCAACCAGGCCAGGCAGCAGGTGTATCAAGAGCAAAGGACACAAAGACGGAAAGGACAATCCCGACTCCCATAGGGAGAGCTAAGAAGAAAGTAGTATCTAAACAGCAGGATGAAAACGTTCATTCACATAAAATGCCATTATGTGTTCAAAAGGAACAGCAGGCAGCAAACTCCATTTTACATATAAGAAGTCGGTATAGTCCCCTGGTGATTTGTTTT
Organism: Fukomys damarensis; assembly: GCF_012274545.1. Lineage (NCBI taxonomy): Eukaryota > Metazoa > Chordata > Mammalia > Rodentia > Bathyergidae > Fukomys > Fukomys damarensis. Next base: position 10,870,109 of record NW_022900934.1, read on the forward strand.
AACAAAAATCCCAGCTCTCCTAGGTGGGTTAGGGCAAAGTCTCTTGACAACTTTGAAGGAGGTGACACAGAAAGAATACTGATGCAACAAAGCGGGGAAGATCTAGCAGAGAAGACAGCTCTGGGCAGGGTGGGGGGCGCACGCTCATGGAAAGGCGGCCGAGGTCGGAGGCTGAGGCAGAAGGCGCATCAGGAGTGTGTGCGGCGGGCGGGGCCGAGGCTGCCAGGAAAGCAGGTCAAGGCCTTCATGCAGGCAGGCACGAGGCATCTGTGCCAGGGGCGTGGGGACACTCGGGGCTCGAGAAGTCACTGGAACCGTCGAGTAGGACAGTGTCATACCACATCTCCTCCCACGAGAAGACGGACGTGAAGAGCTTGAACTGGTTCAAGGTGACGTTATTTACAGATTTGTGGTGCTGGGGATTGAACCCAGGCCCTTCACACTAAGTCACATTCCTAGCCTTTCTTATTTTTCATACTCAAACAAGGTCTTGTTAAGTTGCCCAGGTTGGACCCAAATTTGTGATCCTCCTGCCTCAGCCTCCTAGAGTGCTGGGGTTACACATGTGTGCCACCACGGTTGGCTTCAAGTCAACTTTGACAGCCAGAGATGAGGGGGAGATTTACTACGGAAGAGGGTAAAGGGAGGAGGATGGGGTATCCATTTTAAGAATAAGGTTAGATAGGAGATTTGGTAATCGATGGAGGCTAGGGTCAAGTGAGGAAGTACAACCCAGGGTGGATAACAAATATTGTAAACATAATTGTACGCTGACTTTAAAATCATTCAATGGATTTCTCAATACAGGGGAAAATGCTTTGTGGTATAAAAACAAATATCAAGGTAACAGGACAAATAAAGCAATCTTCTACATTACAAAACACATCTTCCAAACAAAAGCAGCAAGAAGCCTGCAGAAATCAATTTGGCGGGGTGCTGGAGATCGAACTCAGGACCTTGTGCTTGCGAGGCAGGCAGCAAAACCATTGAGCTAAATCCCCGGCCCCTGAAGAAATCAATTTACCGTAAAAAGAATGCATTAGAAAATATATAAAATCTTTTCAGTAACTGAATTGTGATCTATTTTAGAAAGTGGAGCAAGCCTGGTATGGTGGCACAGGTCTGTCAGCCTGGCTACTTGGGATGCTGAGGCGGGAAGACCCCACGTTTGAGGCAGCCTAAGTGACTCAGTGCCACCTTCTCTCAAAATAAATTAGATAGACAGACAGGCAGGCAGGCAGGCAGATATCTGGACAGGGCTGGAGGTGTAGCTCAATGGTAGAGGCCCCGGGCTCAGTCCCTAGGTACTAATGAGGTTAAAGGGGAAGCATTATTTTCACAGGTATAAAGCAGCTTAAGAACTTGAATGATTTTTAGCCCAAAATAACTGACATTTTTTAGAAGAATAGCATTAAGTTTAAGAAAAACCTAAAGTCTCATGTGGGTACAATTTGCTAAAAGCAGAATGTGCTGTGTAATGGCACAGCTTCTATGGCCAAACAATCTGCTCCCTTTCTGTACTCAGAATTAAAAGAAAAAGTTCCCAGAACACCCATTACCCCCGCCAGAGGCACTGCGGAAAAATCCGCTGTTCCCGAGCAGCCCGTTCTACCTCCAGCCTCCCAGATCAGGCCTGCCTTCCTTCCCGTGGATGGGCAGGGCTGTCCCCGTCGTTGAGAAGTGAGGTGACAGCCAGGAAGCCAGGGGCAGGAAGCCTCCTATGAACGAGCAGGGCGCCGGCTCTCCACCACCCCAAAAGCTGGCTTAAGAGCAGCTTCCATAAGGCAACACCTCCAGCCTGCTGTCGTCATCAGCCAAGGAGGGAAGGCTCTAGAATCCCGGCAGTGTTTGGTGCAGGGTAAGAATGGAGGACGGTGGAACGTGTGTGGGTTTGGGGAGGAAAATGTACTGCCCACGAGAGATGAGAGCTCCGGACACAAATGCCACAGCATAGCAAAGGCTGGGCCCGGCTGGGCCACGCAGGTCCTCTCCCAGGTCCCCTCTCTTGTGACTGCCTTATGCTGCTGGCCTTTGCCCTGAAGGTCAACTTCCTTGGTACCGTGTGAGCACAGAGTCATCAGCGGCCACAGAAACTACCTCTCCAGAGGTTCATCCAGTCTCTGGCTCATTCTAGACTCTGAAATACCACAGGGTATTCTGTGTATTAATGCTGCTTTTAGAGTATTCGAGTAGGAAGCGCACTGTACAGGTTTCATGGCCTATCGTGAAAAGCCCTTGACTGAAAACTAATCTCAAATAAGAAACAGTATCAGGCCGGGCGAGGTGGCACACGCCTGTAATCCCAGCACTCGGGAGGCTGAGGCAGGAAGATCACTGTGAGTTCAAGACCAGCCTCGACTACACAGTGAGTTCCAGGTCAGTCTCAACTACATAGTGAGACCCTGTCTCAAAAAAAAAGCATCAGAGGAGGCGATGTCAAGTCTGAGCTGAGAGCTGTTATTCTCTGCACTGCGATACACAGTGGAGGAGAAACGAGGCGGGAACACAGAGTCTACACAGATTGCTCATCTGGCATTCTCCACTCTCGCACATTCAGACTCAGACCTTCACTAGAACTCTGCAAAAAGACGATTTCAGCAACAGGAGATGCTGGTAAGATGTTCAATCATAGATAAAAAATCTGGTCAAAAGCAAAAAACGGTAACCTAGGAATAAAACAGGCCAATGCCTTGGGATGCAGAAGAAAACGAAAGGGAGCCATGAAAACAGCCAGACCCAAGAAGAGTTCCTGGGAGCTCCTAGTCCTCGCCCTCCAGCTCCAGAGAATAGCGACGTGCTCCTTGGGATTCCAACCCCATCCCTGTGCCCTTGAACACAACTGGAAGAGGGAAAAACCGCTGCCAGTGCTCGGGGTGCACGGGAAGAGGGGTCTATAATCACACCCCACCCTACACGTACACACGCCGGCAGCACTACTCCAGGTGGGACCCAGAATGTTTCTTACTCATAAAATCAGTACTGTGTGTGATATTTAACATATACAGCAATTACCACGGTACCTAGTAACTCTCTGGGCCAATTACATACTGTAATAACAGAAATATCCTGGGTGTTTTGCAAACTTTACAGGTCTTATGGGCTGTTTGTAATATAACCACCATTCACAATACTATGTCTACAGGAAAATATATCCAGAGTTCCAGACAACCAACTCTCCAGCTTTTGAAGCATGACACATTTGTGTATTAGGGACTGCCTGTCCTTTCACACTTGGTTACCACTGGACCTGGTGCCAATCAAACAAGTCCATTTGAGTGTGGTTCTGTGAACTGACCGAAGGAAGATTTAAGGGGACTCTGTGTAAATCATCAATTTTAAGCCTCACGAGTCAGGTACAGAAGACGGGGCATGGCTTTTACCCAAAGCCTCTCTATTTAAAACAGATTAGTCAAGGATATTTGAAAACAAACAAAAAAACAACTCATGGACAGTGCCTGTCCTATTTTATAGCTACTGAAATTGGTTTTTTCACTGTTTATTAACATCTCTCCAACCCACTTAAGCACATGCTTGCTTCAATCCTGTCTTCTGTTGGCATTGGCAGGTTACGGGTATCCCCTTAAACAAGAGGTAGGAAGAAACTATGAGAGATTAGATACCAGACAAAGCAGCTTATTGCTAGTTTGCAGTCAGTCAAGCGTCACAAGGCACACACAGGGAGAACCCACAGAGTCTGGTTACCATGTCTATAGCCAACACCACACGCCCTACATCCTTATAGGGAAGCAGCCCCAAGACCCGACATGTTCCTAATTGCTAGTGGTTGTTGCGGTAGTCATGGGAGAAGAGGGTGGTAAGGAAAGGGGCAAGGAAGGGGGAAAGCAGGACAAAGAGTACGACTGAGTGGGGACTCAGCAGCAACCAACACAGGGCCCCAAAGGCCTGTGAGAACCCAGTATGAGCAGTTCAGTGTTCACTGTTCTCCACACAGTCTGCAACAATTTTTATGAGACTCTTGCTAACAACCCTGTTCTTAAAGTTTTAATTCTACTTTGCTCTCAACTGTTCTACCTCTGCCTTCAATCTTGCTCAAAGGCATGTTTAAGAACACTGTACATGGGCCGGGGATTTAGCTTAGTGGTTCCGCCACCTGCCTTGCAAGCATAAGGACCCGAGTTTGATCCTTGGTACCAAAAAAACCCCGGTATTTAAGAACACTGTATAGAACCCAGGACTCACAGCCTCTCCTCGATCCAAGACGGCAGAGAGGACAGTGAGTGCAGTGCTCTGTAGGGAGGAGATGCCCTTCACTTAGACTCAGTCACTCTGACAGAGGCGGTCAGAGACTCCAGGGAAGTGGCGCAAAGGATGCTGGGCCAGGGAGACAAGGATTTCTTTTGGGCCCAGGCCTGCTCCACGACCACTAATCACACTGGACCTCAGTTCACACCTTGCTTGATGTCATTTTCTCAGGGGTTCCCTTTAGAAAAAGAAGAGAAGAATGCTCTGCAAATTGTGAAATCAAGTGATTTTATTCTAAACATAATCACTTCACATAAAAATTCCAGTTAAAAAAACAAGCCTGAAAAAAATCAATCCAATGCAACAAGAAGCCAAACCCTAAATATCCCTTCTTCACAAGAATAGACACGCCGTTAGCTCCAAGCTGTGAAGCCAAACTTGCCCAGGCAAGAGCAAGGCTTTTAAGTTTATTTTTATGCCTTTCCTCCTGTTCTCCATTCAAGTAATAAGACTCATTTTGTAAGATCCCAAAGATGGGGGAGAGCTGAGAACCACAAATAACACAACAATCTTCAGGGCTGTACCAAGGGAAATATATTAAGAAAAAAGTTAAAAATAGTGATTTACTTTCAAATGCAAAGGTTTCATTCACCTGCCCAGAATTTGTGCTGGGAACTTTCTGGCAAGATCAAAATCTCAGGAAATTCCAAACAAATGAAACTCTAAAGGCAAATTACTTAGGAAAAATGATCTAACTGTGTACACCAAGCACACGCCTCCCACTCCCGTCTAGCTCTTGACTTTCTAGAGGATGACCAAACCAACCACAAAATCATATGCTAGCGAGAGCTTTGCTTCCTGCAAGTTGACAGCTCCTTGGGTTTGACTAAATCCCTCTACTTCCTGTCAGCATTGGTCAGTCCCGGCTTCCAAAGCTATGAAGTCTGAATGCAAGAGACCACTGCATGCCACTGACAGCCCTCATGCTTGGTCGGCGCACTGGAACATGAGACTAACAAACCACAGGGAAAGCGCCCTCCCCAGCGGCAGGGCCTGGGCGTGGCAGGGGTTGGAACCAACTGATGAGGACAAGGACTGACTATGGATGACACTTAGATTTGTCAAGCGTCATCCACTGAATCAAATACAACCACGTGGGAAGCGCTGTGAAGGAGACGGGAATAATGACGTATCGCTGTCACTCAGGGAAGGCTTATGATCTAACGGAGGTGCACTACACTCAGACCCTTAATACAGAAGAGCACAGAGAAAATGAAATGTACCATAAAGGGATGGTAGGTCAGTTAACACATGGTTACACGATACCGGAAACTCAAAACCTCCCTGTTAGCCACAGTTTCCAATTCACAAACCTAAATACCTAGCTCATCTATTCATTCACAAACTACTTACTGGGTACTTCCCGTAAGCCAGGTCCTAGACTGGGCACAGAGACAGTCATAGTGTTATGACTGAGACAAAAGCAGCCCTGCCTCTCACGAGACCAGACAGACTACCTGGCAGTAATACGAACAATCACACACTGCGCTGTGAAGGGGAAAGAGAGGATCCTGGGGGACGAGAAGAGGCACCCATCCCCGAGCTGGACAAGGGGAGACCGAGAAAGCATCCAAGAGTGGTGCCCAGGATGTGACTGGAAGGAAGAACAAGAACTGGCCAGGCAAAGGTAGAGCATTCCAGGCAGAGGAGGCAGCACTCAGGCCCTGAATGACAGCAGCGCCATCTCAGGGACCGCAAGGGCCTCTGGTGCTCACTGGACAAGGCCACTGCGGCCCTCTGGGCAAACGAGCAAGCTGCGAACAGAGTGAGATGAAGGAGCAGCGAGGGTGACGCTTGAGGTTCCCCCAGGTAGGGAGCAAGCGGACGAGATGCCCACAACCGAGGGTTAGCCAGAGAAGCCGGAGGCAAAGAGGAGAAGAAGCCAGGGGTTCAGCTCAGCCACGCAGCTCCTGCTTGGCAAGTGTAAGGTCCTGAGTTTGATCCCCAGTACCGAGAGAGAGACAGAGAGAGAGAGAGAGAGAGAGAGATTACTGGAACCAAAGAAGAGAACATCCAAGAAGCAAACAGAAGTGAACCATGCTGAATGGCACTAAAATAAGGATGCAAAGTATCGGTTGGCTTAGCAAAGGAAGTGGCCTGGTAAAGTGAGCTCAACTCCCTTGAGGAAGGTGAACTATGGGCCCACGGCCTGATGGATTTTAAAAATCTCCACTGGAGAAGCAAACTACCTGCCGAGCACAAGGCAGGGAAGGTCTTGGTGGGAAGAAGCCGAGAATGCTTAACTGGTCCAGGCAAGTTGGCAAGAGAGAGGGCGGGCGAGGATGCATCCCAAAGGCACCAGTGACCTGGGAAGGTGACCCGGGAAGGTGTGTGGAGTCCAGTGTAAAGGGTACCTTACACGGGAACAGAGGCTCCCTCCATGATGGAAACGCAGTGGAAGGAGGGCAGTAAGGTCAGATCTGACGGCCTGAAGCTGAGGGAGACAGACGACGGATCACAGAGAAGGGAAGACGTGTGAGGGTAAAGACTGGGTTTCTCGTGCTCCGTTTGCCAAACTATTTTCTCCAGCAGCTCTTAGGTGCCTTAGAAGAGAAAGGCAAGAGAATGGCTGGTCCAGGGCAGTTGGCAAGAGCTTGGGAGGTAGCATTTAAAGCAGCTGTGCGATGGGCCGGGGATTTAACTCAGTGGTTCCGCCGCCTGCCTCGCAAGCTTAAGGACCCGAGTTCTATCCCCAGTACCAAAAAAAAAAAAAAAAAAAAAAAAAAAAAAA
>NW_022900934.1:10877148-10891603 GCF_012274545.1 Fukomys damarensis
AAAAGACCCATTTTAACACAAAAAAAAAAAAAAAAAAAAAAAAAAAAAAAAAATCAAAACACTTTAGGGCCGGGAATTTAGCTCAGTGGTTCTGGTGCCTGCCTCACAAGAGCATGGTCCAGAGTTCAATCCCCCGAACCCCTCCCAAAAAATCAAGCAGCTGTGTGAGGAAGAAGGCGAGGACTAGGGGAAAGGGAGGGGCAGACGCAGCTGAGTCTGGGAGCAGAGGAGGGGAAGGAACTGAGGGAGAGAACGCGGAAGCACAGGAGGCTGCAGTTGGAGACCAGAAGACCCGGGGTGAGCGAAATGTCAAAGGCGGGGAAGATCTCAAAGTCTGGGGCGAGAAGAGGCGGGAGGCCAGGAAGTTCCCAGGACACAGGCGAGGTTGCCTGGCGGGCTGCTCACAAGAGCGCGGCCAGGGCCCAGGGCACAGCAGCCTTGGAAAGGGAAGTCGGGCTGTGAGCCTGGCGGCGAAGAGGCCCATTCACAGCACAAGTAGCTTAATCGAGGCGGGTAATTGAACAATTCCGAAATGCGGCGAAGTACTGACAGGAAAGCTTGACGGGACCCTCAGATGCAGACACACACACACACACACTCACCCCCACATGTGCCCACACCCACCACGTGTGTTCCGTCTCCTCGGCAAAGCACGACCACGCAGGGCCTCAGCCGAAGTCATCCTCCCCTCTGCGAGCAGCTGCCTCCTCTGCAACGCTCTGCCCACATCGGGCTTTGTTTCGGTTATTCTACCAAGAACCTCGCGAGCTACTGTTTTTCTACCCCAGACACAGCTACTTCTTCTGCCACGCGTGTTCTATGGTGTCCACACAGTGGCACATAAATGATTCCAAATGAACCCAGAAGAGAGGGGAAAAATACACTAAATCATCCCCCAGACATTAAAATTCATCCAAGCACCTTTTATTCTACTCTGTCATCCATTTTTAGAGAAAACTTTCCCTCTTCAGACCTTTAACTGACTAGTTTAATCAACATTTTTTTTTTAAATTACCAGGTGTGCTGGCATTACAACTGTAATCACTGCACTCTGGGAGGCCGAGGCAGGAGGATCACGTTTGAGCCCAGCCTGAGCAATTTAATGACTTAGCCAAACTCTGTCTCAAAAAAATTAAAAACAAAGAACTGGGGATGTAGCTCAGTGCAAAGGCTTTGGATTTACTCTTCAATATAGAAAAAGACAGAGAAAAAAACTACAATATATAATCTTCACAGTTAAAATTAAAAGAAGGAAAAAAGAACAGGTGTTCGTACAACTTTACTGTCTGCAGATACCTAGTTCTTGCTACTTCTTTGTGTTAAGAAAAGTTTAATATGTGAATGGGAAACAGCAGCAATCAATAAATCATTCAGAAATACTCAAGATTTTTTTTCAGTTAAGTTACCATGAAAGTCTCAGAATTTGTAATCCCAGCTGAAGTGTTAAAACGCTAAAAATTAAGGCTCACGGCTCAGCCATTTAAAAGATAATTATCAGTAAACTTAACATATTTTACAAGGTACTTGACTGGAAAGAATCAAACAAAGCCATCTGTGTAATGAGAAATGCTAATAAACAGACCACAGAATGGGAAAAGCCAGCCAACATCATTAAAAATATTACTTAAAATTCACAATATGAGAGATCTCTATTCTCACAATGTCTGCTGCGGATCAGGGACTAGCCTGTGCGTCTTTAATGTATCATTAGTGTTACAGGCTAACACTCGAAGACTCTTTTTGAAAATCTGTATTTTATATATTAAAATATAATTCTGCTTTCTGTACAGACAAAAGTTAACGTGTGTACGCACTTGGACAAAAGTTATTACACTTCAATGAACACGGGCTTGCCTGCCTGTAAACGCAATGCACTACGGTTTGGGCTCCGGGGCTGTAAAACGGACAACGAAACTGACCTCACCCCCAGGAGAAAAGAGCTACACGTGTAGACACCTTCACTACACCGGGGCAGGAAGTCCGCTGCACTGTGCAGCCCCTTAGGAAGGATCGGGGGCCATTATGGCAGCCAGAGGAAACGGAGAAACAGAAAGAGAAAAGCAGGGAGGGGGAGAATATGAACATACACCTACGAACTTAGGGGGTGGGAAAGTTAGGACCAAAGAGGAAGACATGAAATAGGATCCCACACTTCCCGAGCAGAGAGGGCAAAGCGCAGTAAACCTGGACTCCCGGTCCAGAGAACCGGAGCTCACACCTGCTCAGGCAGCACCTCAGACCCACTCCACCTGTTCACCTGCTTCCTACCCTAACCTGCTCTCCTCCCCAGTGTCCCCAGGGCACCTGGGACCTAGGCCTACGGCGTCTCTCCAGGCAGCCACTTTGTCAGCCGGTCTTTCCACGCCTAAGGGCAGGGCCAGGTCTGTCTCGCTCACCTCCTGCCCCATTGCCTGACACAGAGCCGGGCCGAGCAGTTGCTGCTCTAGTGTTTGCTGAATACGGAATGAAGGACCCCCAGTAAGGGACTTAAATCTAGAGAAGAGGAGCAAAAGAAAGCCGGATGAAAATCTCCACGGAGAAATGGGTCTACGGCTGCTGACTTTAATTTTATGTACATAACAAAGCAGAAAGTAGCTACACTATCTGCTGCTTGACCCCAGTGTCCTAAAGCACTGGCTGGTTTTGTCCTTTTGAATTCAGCTTTGTTTAGGGGGGTAGAAAATTTAGGACAGGGATCCTGACTTTTATAATAGTAAAGGATCATCTTTATTGCTCGTTCTAATTTGTCATGTACAGTATGCCTCTATAGGATAAAATAGTTGTTCAGAAAGGATCAAAGAAACAGCCAGCCCTACTACATAATTAGCACTCTTGCTGCTAAATAGGGATAAAGAGACCTTTAATATGTATTCCTTGCAACCTATACATTTGTTTTCTTTCTTTTTTTTTTGGTACCCAGGATCGAGCTCATGACCTTGTGCTTGTGAGGCTGACAGTGCCACTGAGCTAAATCTGTGGCCCCATCATGGTTATCATTTATTTCATCCCTTAGTGAGAAAGACAGAAACACGATCTGATCATGAGCTCAAACACATGACAGATGGTATCATTCCTAACCAACTCACAACACAAATTATTAAAAACATTATGCCAGGCATGGTGGTGCACACCTGAAATCTCAGCACTTGGGAGGCTGAGGCAGGAGGATCGCTGTGAGTTCAAGACCAGCCTGGGCTGCATACTGAGTTCCAGGGCAGTCTCAACTACGTAGTGAGACCCTGTCTCAAAAAAAATTAAAAAACAAAACAAAACAAAACAAAACAACATTATTTCTTAGATTTCTCAGTGCAATCACATTAAGCCAATCATTCTTTTTATCAACACTTACAGGGCTCATCCAATGTAACTCCTAGGTTGGTCATCAAAAATACTTCATGGAAATAGCTGAGCACAGGACAAAAATATAGTTACACTCAATTGCTCGAGGTGGGAAAAAAAAGGTGGTGTCTTCCGACTTCCTCAAAATAGCAGAAGGGGCCAAGGATAAAGAGGAAAGGGGAAGGGCAGGACAGCAGCACTTGGCCAACGATCTGACCTCAGATGTCGCTGTCAAGGGCACTCATTTCCTCTGCTCTGACTCTATCCGGGGAAGGCACCCCAGGCAGGGACAAAGCTCAGCACCGTGCTAGTTCTAACTTCTAATGCTAGCGTTCAGTTTAAGCGAGAGCACAGTGTGGAGCGAGGCTGCAAACCTGAATGCTTCGCAGGGCCGACAGTGCGCAGAGACAAGGAGAGCGTGACCCACCGTGGGACGTGGTAAATCAGAGGACAGATGCAGCCACCTAAAGGAGCCGCGCCCTCAGCCCGGGGACAGCTGCCAGCCTGGGCTCAGAGTGACTCACAGAATCCAGATCTGTATGTGATTTCTCCAGATCTATAACCCAGAGCAAAAAAATTAAACTCCTCTTTTTTAAGAACACTGTGTACACTAAGCAAAATAGGGCTGTCGGTGGCCAATTTGTAAGCAGTTAGGAAACTCAACAAAGGCCAAAGCTAGAAACGGCCTCTTCAGACCTCTCCATAGGCACTGTCTCTGGTCTCCTCAGTCACAATTCGGAAGCTGGAGCCATGGCCACGCTGCCACCCTGCTCCTGCAGTGAAGCCGGATTCAGGACACCAGCGATGTGGCGGAGCACACTGAGCTCAGGGACCATCTGCTGGTGTGCGGCCGAGGGACACCACATGTAAAGTGCTCCGCACGGAGCCCGGGACACAAAACAGAACTGGATAAATGTCAGTAGAGGGTTTTATCCCGGACAAGAGCAGAACATGGAGCAGACGGTTTCTCCCATGAGTGGGAGATCTGGGTCCAATTACACAATCCAACAATCCTCTATAGACCTAAGAGTTTCAAAGGGAACTGCACTCACCCCTGTAGCATTCAGTGCTGTGATAATAAGATCTCGTTTATGTCTCAAAGGACATTTTATTATTTCTAAGAACATAATATGGGTTGTTGAAATTTTGAGTAAAATGAAAATTTAAAAGTTTTACCCCATTTTAGATGACAGACCCTAAAGCAGCCATACAATGATACAAAATCCAGCATGAGTAGGACATGAAGCCCAATTTCTCCAGAAAGGTCACTCCACTCTTGGGTGCCTCACATGCCCACGGAGTTATAGAAATTAGACACAGCTACACCATTGGGTGGTCTGGTGTAAAGACCCCATTTTATAGGTCTGAAATGCTGCCACAGAGTCAGAGGAAGACTCAGAATCGGAACCCAGGTTTCCCAAGCCTTCTTCCTCCCTGGTCATGGAATGTCAGGGCGGAACGGCTTAGGACTACACCTCTGACAACTGCTGTTGTGTGTAAGGCTAACCAGTGTCAGAAAGACACAGGCCTCTGCCCTTGAGCACCCAGTGAGCTACCAACTAAGGGGAAAGGCTGAGGGAGACTGCTGTTCATACCCTGCTAAGGCCAAGGTCCTGCAATATCGACTGTGCCTTTTCAATCACGGCGGGTGGAGCAAGAGTTCCAAACTTCTATAAAGAATCTAATGTTCTTGGTGGAAAAGTAGAGGTGTTATCAAACAAAGGAATCAACGATTTTAAAATAATGTTACCATGCTTCGAACTGCCCGACTGCCAAAGTACGTGAAAATATTTTTTGGAATGTAGCCAAGTACGGATATAGATTATGACCTACATTCAAAAATTCTTTCTAGAAAATAGGTTTTAATGGCAGAGGACATAAAGCAAGCTGTGAACAGAAGACTAAAATTAGTTCAAACCACAAATAACCTAACACACTTATCACTTCCTTATGATCAACCTACAAAAATCAAACATTAAAAAGCATTTACAAAACTAACGGTGTGATGCTAACCAAATCTTTTAACTTCGGCTACATTGTTTCTTCCCCTAAAACAGCACTGGCATATAAACACTACCAAAGATGACATTTTACTAATTTGAAAAGTTCAAAGGAAACTGTTAGAGCCCAGTTTTGACCTGTAAATTAAGTATGTTCCACGAAGTTCTTGCGTGGTTAGAAGAGCAACCACCTCCTCGAACTGAAGACAGGACATTTTTAGCAGTGGCCCACACCCTTCTCCAGCTGCACTCACTGCTAGCTAAGGAAATAGCCTACTGCAAACCAAAGCACGCTCTATCTGCTAAAGACACCTATTTCCTTCGTTATTGTTGTTGTTTGTTTGTTTTTTAAAACAGGGTCTCACTATGTACTTCAGGCTGGCCTCAGACTCACAGATTCTCTCCTACCTCAGCCTCCTGAGGGTTGGGATTACAAGCATGTGCCACCGCGCCCGCCTACTTATTTCCTACTTTCTAAGCAACATCTTCCAACAAACAAAGTCTGTTGGGAAACACAAAATTTGTCACCCTCAAGAAGTGGAACAAACTGCAAAAAAAAAAAAAAAAAAAGTTCAGGAAAAGAAAAATTTAAAAAAAAGCCAGCGTGGTGGGGTATGCTTATAATCCCAGCACTTCAGAGGCTGAGGCAGGAGAATGGCTGAGAGTTCAAGGCCAGCCTGGGCTACATAGTGAGTTCAAAACTAATTTGAACTACATAGCAAGACCGTCTCAAAAAACAAAAACAAACAAAAAAAAGGCTTAGCTGACAAATATGCACACATAAGGAGCTAGGTTTGTTAAACTTCAATTTATTTCATAGTGATTTCCCCTCTATGAAAACTATTTTGAGGCGGGTATGGTGGCCCACACCTGTAATCCCAGCACTCGGGAGGCTGAGGCAGGAGGATCTCTGTGAGTTCCAGACCAGCCTGAGCTACATAAGTGAGTTTCAGGTCAGTCTCAACTACATAGTGAGACCCTGTCTCAAAAAAACAAAAAAAAATATTTTGATAAGTTTTGCGGGGAAAACTCATGCTCGCGAAGGATGAAAGCCAGTCGTTAGGATGAGTGCAGACCTACCACTGCTCACACTTCAGCACTGGTACTCAAACTTTCTAAAGTGTTCTCAATGGCAGGCAGAAAAATAAGTGAGAGGAGTAGACTTGAGCAGGTATTTGTGGCTGAACACACTATATAAATTCTGTTAATGGTGCTAGTACTCCTTGGATATATGCAAGAAAGGCCACCCACAGGACATGAGGAAATGCTTAGAAGCAATACCAAGATCAGTACACAAAGGGCCCAGGAAGACCAGCATGACGGGGATGTGAATTCTCCAGCTGCAGCGACATGAGGGTGCCCGGACACTCAGGTGCGGCTAACACAGCTTGCGTCCTGGACTGAACTGCCCCAGATATTTGGCTTTGTGCCTGAAAACCTGATGTGACAGAGTGTGGCTTCCGGACCCGAGCTTCACATCTCCCCTAAGGACGTCCCTCAACACCCTGGCACTGTCCAGCAAACGCTTTCCACTCAAAGGGGCTGTTACAACCCTGCTCAGACAGGGTTCAATCACAAATGGAAACGATGACAACCACGAAAATAAAATACCCTCCCTGAAAAAAGATCTTCTTTGTGGTCCTTTATCTCTGTGCAAAATTTAGCCATACAAATATTCGTGACTCAGTGAAGCCGTGTTCTGCCTTTATCCTTCCAGAAGCAAACTAAGCCACAAGTGTGCGAACAGCAAGGCAGCACGAAGTCTAGAAGGGATAAATATAACAGTGACAAATGTTCAACCGTCGAGGGAATTTAAAGCTCATTTACCGTATTACACTAAATGCAGCTTGCTTATTTGTTTTATTGAGTGAAGTTATATTCAGAAGTGATTTCATCCTGAGACATTTTTAAGTAATCCATGTTCTTAAGAGAATTCCAACTACTGGAATAATTACTTGATGTTCGCTTTCCTGTAAGCAATTCTGCAATACTGCATAATTTTCTAAGTCTCCATCAGAATAAAAAACAAAAACCTCTTTGCTAGAGATCAGGATGGCAATTTCAAATAAGATTTTTCCATAAGAAGAGACGTGGCAATAAGACCCATTCAGAAAGGAAAGAAAGGGCCAGGGATTTAGCTCAGTGGTGCCGCCCCTGCCTCATAAGCGCAAGGTCCCAGGTTCCATCCCCAGGGCCAAAACAAAAGAAAGAAAAAGTCAAGGGGAAAATGTCTCTTAACAGAGATAACAGTGATTCTCTAATCACGAACTAATGAATTTTAAAAATATAACTGGAAACCTAGTTTTGCTATGCTCATATTCTCTTTGCAAGTAGTGCTGCTTACCCACAAAAGCCACAAACACAGCCCCGGATTTTCCTTCTTCATGTAGAAAAGAAAAAACAAACAAACAAACCAGGCCTCAGGTCTCAGAGGCAAAAGAGAAGGAGCCAGGGACACAAGACCACTTGGACCCAAAAGTGTACTTCAAAAAGTGGTTACACTGACTTCTTCGAGCACTAATTCTAAGCATCATGGGGGATCTGTAAAACTATTTACTGCCTTGGTAGAACCCTAAGCATTCAAAACTGTAAACAGAGAGAGGCAGAGAGAGAGAGCGAGGATACAAATAAATATCATAAGCAGCAGAATTCTGCATGCAGTGTGACTTGCACCAGAGCGGAAGTAAGGTCAATACATGGGGGGGGGGGGCTTGGCCTTTCTTTGGCTCTTTGGGGACAAGGGGGTCTCCATGAGAAATGGTCTTATTTCTAGTTTTCAGACAGTTTAAAAATTTACGAACTGTCAGCAAGACACTCGTGATCACTTCTAGCTAGCGTGAAAGTCAAGAAGGCAGCAGCTAGTAAACTATGAAGAGCATTTCTACACAAAGTGAAGCATTATTCCTGAGTGCTGGAGACTTAGGTACTTTCTTCTCTAAACAACAGATGTGTAAACTCTCTTATTTAAATGAAGCCCAGGCCAGATGTAGGTTTCTTTCTAAAATTACAACATAAAGGGCAGCCACTCTGTGTATCTCGCTGGGGCTGAATCTTTCGTAAATTCTTAAGAATCAGTTCCTCTATCTATTACAGGAAAACCACCCAACTGCTAGTCAGAGGAAAACTGCGAACGCAACTCTGGGCCAGGGCTACTCATTTTCCCACAGCACAAAGCAAATGAACCCCACTTATTTAAAATGTTTAATGTCCCTTGTTAATAAAGCCCCAATTCTTTCGAGTTGTTAACTCTACTGCTAACCCTATAAATCGTTGAGCCCAAGTGTACCTACCTACACCTTACAAAACTGAGTAACCACTGCAGTTTTTGCAAGGGTTACTTCAGGGACATTAAATTCTCTTTGTAAGTACATTAAGAACTTTTATTACTTGACTCAAACTTAATGATCAGTCAGCCCAGGATCACTTTTACAAAAGAAGAGACTGGGCCCAAGGAAAACAAGGGACCCAATTCAGCACAACAGGACTTACAGCTGAGACTACAAACCATAGCCAGACACTGAGGACATTAATGTGTCTTTTAAATTTGTTTTTGGTTTTTGGAGACAAGGTCTCACTATGCTGCCCAGGCTGGCCTCAAAGTCACAATCCTCCTGTCTCAGCCTCCCAGGTAGCTGAGATCACAGGTGTGCGCCACAGCACCTCTATCTGGCTCACTGAGGACACCAGCAAGCAGAATGCACTGTTTTAGCCCAAGGCTGGTCTGATCAAAGGCCAAAAAATGCTTGCTTTAACCAGATACAGTTTTTTTGGGGGGAGGGGGTTTGAGACGGGGTCTCACTACGTAGGTGAGACTGACCTGGAACTCACTATGTAGCCCAGGCCGGTCTCAAACTCACAGTGATCCTCCTGCCTCAGCCTCCCGAGTGCTGGGATTACAAGCGTGTGCCATCATGCCTGGCTACCAGTTATAGTTTGAAAACAAAAAATAGACTTTGTAAGAGCTGCTACTTTATGGAGAACCGTATTTTATATCCCACAAGCAAAAAAATATTTTCTGAACCAGCTATACACGAGGCCCCTCTAGAAGGCTTGTGAGAACAAGTCAAGAGTCATGAGGTTAGAGTAATTCAACAACACTTAAAAGATGTGATGTGTCATCTTCCTGTTGCCTATTAAATTCATCTTGCACCAACTACATATGTGTTGTTAAATCCAAGGTTTCTATGGGACAAACTGATGGTATCAACCGGACAAGAAGTCAAGCATTTCATCCAAAGCTGCGCAGTGGTTAATACTACATGAGCTCCTCAGGTCAGCACTCAAAATTCGGTGATTTTCTCACAGAGTAGCCTCTAATGCTCATACTAATGTGGGCTGATTCATTTATTTCAGTCGATGACCCCCTCCAATGAGCCCTGGGGACCATGTCTGATACATCTTCAAACAATCAGACCAGCCAGGCATGGTGGCACACGCCTGTAATCCCAGCGCTCGGGAGGCCGAGGCAGGAGGATCGCTGTGAGTTCAAGACCAGCCTGGGCTACACAGTGAGTTCCAGGTCAGTGTCAACTACATAGTGAGACCCTGTCTCAAAAAATAAAAAAATAAAAAATAAAATAAAATAAATAAACAATCAGACCAGCAAAGCACTGATAACCAATTCAGTCCCAACATTTCGCTGTACCAGGGGCAGAGGACTTGAGGACAAATGAGGTCATGGAATAGGTGGCCTCAGGAAGCCTGGGCTCAAGACAGACCCAGGACATAAAGTAGCAGCGACATGCGGCCAGGGTGCACATGTACCAGGATGTGCGCAAACTCACGGGACAGAGGAAACTCTAGTGGGGCAGGACACTCACTTGAGCTGGAAGGTGCCAGCCGGAGGGAGTGAGTGGGACAGGCATGCTGGACAGCACTGAGCAGTGGCACAGAGGAGGGAAAGGTGAGGCTGTGCCGGGAGGACACTGCCCGGTGGTGCGGCGGGAACAGGAGCTCGTGGAAGGGGATGACTGCAACCTGCTACCATGCGAAGGAGCTTGGACCGCAACGGAGTTACGAAGATATCAGAAGTAGCTGCACAGAGCAGTGACAGGCTCAGATCTGTTTTTAAAACAAGTGCTGCAGTGATAACGTGATGATCATACAAGGTGGAGGATGGGAATGCGGAGCGAGATCGCTGAGGGACCAGATTAACAGGTGACCGGTTTCACTCATTTCTGCTGTCTTTGTGCGGCCTCACAGGGAGAACTGGAGAACCTACTGCACTGGGTGGACGCCACAGTGACCAATGAAAGATGTTAGAGGGAATCAAGAACTATTCCTAAGTCCCAGCACCCTGGGTACTCGAAATTTCTACATGGAATGGCTGGTGCCAAATGACACCACACAGAAAACGATTCCTCAGGTAAAACTCCAAGTTTCCCAAACATGGGCAGCACAAAGGAACACACCCAGCCTATCTGCCAGTGTTGGTTAGCACAGGGGACGGATTACCATAAACACTGCAGGGAAGCATGCTCAATTATGCAAAATATGTTTGGGCCTGGGTAGGCCTCAGAGGAAGTATCTGCAGTTAAAAGCACAGGTAGAACAAAAACTGCCAAAAAGATTCTGCAGCAAAAAGATCAGAAAAGACCCCTCCCACAAAAAAAGGAAAGGAATAAGGATGCCAAAGAAAAGTCAGCTCACTTGGTAGTCACAATCAGAAAAATCTCCAGAGGAAAATTTCATATTCATTTCTATCATGAAATTCACCATATATTCAATTAACAACATTATTCAACACCAGATTTCTTTGCAGATTTTGAGGAGCTAATCATACGAAAATGTAAAATGCAACAGGTAAGTCACTAGCCACTAAAAACCATTTCTATTTATCCATTTACAATTAACCCCCAGGTAACTTTCTAGAACTATAGGATATGGTTCGCTTCCTTTCAAAGTACCAAACTACTATGAGCATCCACAGAGGTCAAATAATGTCAGCAGTAAGTTCTTTCTTCTACAATTTCTACTTGTGCTCCTGGTTAATTTAGCAATATAGTACCAACAATTACAAAGACCTTTACACCTTTCCAAAGTGATGATCAGATGCCTAAATTTAGTTCACTCAAGCCAGGGCTGAACAAGAACATTTAGATCTAATGGGTCACTACAGATGACTAGAACTTCCCAATCTCTCCATGTCATTTCCGTTTATCTTTTTTTTTTAAGTGAAGTGAGTCATAGTGTATAGATCTTTCTCCTTTGCACAAAATACAATTGGTTTGTTTTTTTTTTATTTCCTCTAAAGAGAATGGTGTTTAAATAAACATCGTTGGGAAGTCTTAATACTGGTCTTCTTGGAATATAACAACATAAGCTGAATATGCCAGTAAGGAACTTTAGTGCATTATTGTTATAACATGGTTTCAACCTCATCAGGCATCGGATCGTATTTCATCATGAAGGCAGCTATAAAAACAAATGTCAATTGGAAGAGTGGTTCATTTTACAAAGCCTGCCTCCACCATGGAATAAATCTGGCCTTCAAGTCACAAGCTGCCATGCAGATCTCCTTTATCTGAAACAATCAAATGATTCACACCGAAAAGCAGTGAACTGTGACAGAGAATCTAAGACTTCAGCGATGAGAAGAGCGAAACACCTGACCCAGGCCCTCTTAAACTAAAAACGGAGGGCGGCACATCATCTATTCTTTTCATTCATTTAAGTCCTCTCTCCTTTCATCATAGCTTGCTATAACTAATGCCTTTTCCCCATCTGAGCTCTCTTTTGGACAGCCTAACTCCAACGTGAGGCCCAGCGAATGCGGCACTACTTCCACTTTCAAATCAGATGACTGTAAGTCTTTTAAATGCAGAAAATAATTTTTAAAGCCATCTACATATGCTATCAAAGCAGACCTCTTACAGATCTAAGTGCTTATTAGCATTGTGCTGCTTACTAGAATTAAAGATTTAAAATGTGATTGTGTTCATTTTATCAAATTGAGTTGGCAAAGAATCTTTCCCTGAAACATTTGTTTTCTAAGCTGCCACACTCATCGGCACTCAGCACCCCTTCACCCTTTGTTCTTTCCCCATTTGTCTCCAAGTTTATGTATCTTTTTATTCTAATTAGAAGTTAGAATGAGAAATGACTACACTGCCCAGCTTAATCAGAAGTTAGTATTATTTTTCTAATTACAGTGGACTAAGCCATTTCAAAATATGACTATGCATAAGACTGCCCTCACTATATGCTATAAAACAATAATTTTTTTCAACTTCCATTTTCTAACCAACGGTAGACACATTTCTTTGGTAAACCGACATATCTTGGAAAATTAGCCATTTTGCATTCTCTCAAGGTCATTTGGGTTCTATGTTTTTAAACACGCCTCAATTGTTAAGATAAAGAGCCACTTTTCAACTTAAAAAGAGCTTCTGATCCCTATTTTAGAAAAGGAAAACATTCTCACATTAGAGGTGAGAAAAGCCCACAGTGACAATATTTAAGATCCAAAGAAACTGCCTCCAGGAATCTGGAAATCCATGTGTGTGGGGGGGGGGTCCCCTCAACATCTTAATTACTTGTGGGATTTAACTGTGGTGGAGAAATTTAAGTACAATGAGGGGAATTAATTGAAGATCAATAGCCTCATGCTAGAAGCATTATTAACACAGTTTTAACAATGCATGTCAGGTCAGGCCACTCTGACCTAAAACTGTAAGAAACCAAATTAAATGAATTTGTTACCACGCAGTTTCAGTATGAAAGATTCCCCTGAAAGCATCCATGAGTTATGGAGAGTTTCACAATTAACTCCAACACTTCAAACCAGCAGTGCTCAGGGAGAGCCACTCTGGGCTCTATTGCATTCGATCTGATGCAGAGAATTTTGTCTGCATATTCTCAAAGCCACTGGTGGCATTCATTCAATGATTTTACAGAGACTAGACATGAAATGCCAATTGTACATATTGATTGATCATACTTATGCAGATTAGTTATAAATGTTAGTCTATCAGAAGTTAATATTCATTACAGCCCAAGTATAAAGAATCCTGTCAAATACACTTGAAATCAAGGCTGACAAAAAAAGGCCTGTTAGTCAAGCACACCAAAGAACTGCCTCAAGCTTTTTGTCTCTTTTAAGCGAAGCTCAAAATAGATTTTAATACTACAGTCGGTGGATCTCACAATCTAAATTTTGAGCCTACAAGCTGAAAACATAAGAAACTGTCTTCTCTCTTTACACAAGCAACAAAAATCTATTTTGTACTCACTCATTTAAAATACTGAGCGAGTGTGGTTTTGGTTAATCCTCACAACCCCCGCAGTGACATTTAATCAGAGTATGTATTTTCTTCAGAAGATTTGCCTGCTTGTGAAAGAAGACCTCTTCGTGTTTCAATCTGTTTTACAGATTTGTGAGAATCCCTACCTTCCTAACTTTTACGAACCACTATAAACCACAAGAAGAGGAGGTCTCAGAAGATAGGACCATGTTAACCATGACCGAAGGCTAAGATGTTCATTGAGGAAAGATGCCATTTCAGAGAGGGTTGAAACGTTAGCCTACCCTACTCCCTGCCTGAAAGAGTAACATTTTGGCCCCAGGTAGTGTTGGGTGCAAGCCTCGCTGGAAGTCTCTTGAGCCTGGTAATGTCACCCTCTGCTGCTCTCCTCCTCCTCAGCTCACAGAGCAAATGTCTCTCTCTGGCAGACCTTCCCTCAGTCCCTTCTCTCAGGCAGGAGGCTCTCCGCGCAGCCACACTCCACCACGGCAGGGTGTTCTTTTCACACTTGTCACCATCTGAAATGATTCGCTTCTAGGTTCCACAGCCTCATTCGACCCCAAACTCCACCCGGCTCGGGTCTCGCCTGTGCTGCTCAACAAACTGTCCCCGGTGCCAAGCACGGAATAGGCACGCCAGCTGACGGCAGTAAATGAATGAACAGGAAGGGGGAAGAGGACTGTCATCCCGGGGACTAGCCGCACACAGCGACTAGGGGAAAGGAAATGTGAAAGAGCCAGGGGAGCAGGCCTTTCCCCCAGGGAGACAAAGGAAGGGAGGCCGAGGTGGTCCGGACCAGAAAAGGAAGTGGGGGTTTAAGTCAACCCCAGGGGACAAAGGGTGGACACGCAGGGGGGCGGGGGCGGGGTGCGG
>NW_022900934.1:10891746-10904722 GCF_012274545.1 Fukomys damarensis
CGAACCCCAGGCCGCAGGGCCGAGGTGGAGAGCGGGACCCCGGGGAGATCGGGACCCAGGGATCTAGGAGAAGGTTCCCGCGGCCTAAGAGAAGGGCCTGCCGCGCTCCGGGGCGCACCCGCACCTGGTAAATGGCCGCCCAGCTCCCGGCCTTGTCGATCTGCTCGAACTCCTTTTCCATCTCCATGACGGGCCAGGGCGGCTAATGCGCCCCCTCCTCGGCCAGCTACACCGCTCGCCGCTCTAGGCTGCCTCTCGCTCTGAGCCCACAGGCCCACTCCAAGCTGCGACTCCCGCCGCTACCGCCGCCCTACGAGCCCCTGCTACTTCATGTCAACCCGGCAGCAGGAAGTACGCACCCCGCCCGCCTCAGGCTCCGCCCCTGAAGCTAAAGAACCAATCATCATTCGAGAATGTCGGAAAGCACTTCCGTGGGGCGGAGCCATAGGCGGGGCTGGGGTAGTGGCCTCAGCCCCGCGAGACGTCTGGCTGGGCGCGCTGCCTCCTCCCCTCCGGAGCTCCCCGCTTGGGCGTGGCGCGCCCCCGTTGCTTAGGCGACCCCTGGGCGCCCCGCCCACAGGGCGTGGGCTTGCAAGGCCAGGTTGGCTTTTGGGTGCCATCCTCTACCCGGCTGGCTGAGTCAGTGAACGACCTTGAGGTAGTCCTGCATCTTTCCTGCAGCGCCAGGGCCCTGGCCGTCGTGCGCCCACTTGGAGTAGGCGCAGAGGGCAACAGCCTCCCTTTCCCGCACCTGGGCTGTGGCCAGATGTCCTCCCTTTTTCATGAAACTTTGAGCTTCAAAATTCTCCAGGCTGCAGGGGAAAGCCCACGGCTTTCTTAGGGTAACGTCTCTGTGGGAAATGCAAGCTTAACGGTTGGGCAGGAATGAATGGATGGAGTCCTGCGATGGTTTTCTGTATTTCTCCGTGTATCGGGGAAATCCTATTCGGACTGAACTCAGAGGAGTGGAAATTTTATGATGCCTCACAATCTCCTGGGAAGTGTGTTAAATAGTGCTGGTTGCTGGATCGCCCTTCAAAGAATTCAAATAGTGGTGGCCTGAGGGCAAGGCCCAGGAATCTGTAATTTCACCAGCAACCCGTCCGTTCTAAGACTTGTGGTCCTGGAAGCGCTCATGAGAAGAATGAGGTCGCCATCCTGCAGGCTTCAGTTTAAACCATCTACCTCAGGGCCTGGCCTGTTCTGTGGAGTCAGAGGACCTTGTCGTCTCACTCCTGTCCCATGCCAGGCCCGCCCCGAGCACCTGCCTGGCTGTACAGGTTGAATTCGAGCTCATTCCTTGGGCAGCAACCCTCCAAGATGTTATTCCCATCTTACAAATGAAGAAACTGAGGCACGGGGAGGAAAAAAAAATCACTCCAGAGTAGCATTTCAAGTGGTATGGAAACCAGGATTCTAACCTGGTCTTCCCAGGAGTGCTTGCTTTGGAGCCAGGCTGCCTGAGTCCAAATTCCTGCTCTACTGAATACGAATGGTGCAGCTTTGGGTGAATTTATGTTCATCTCTGAGCCTTTGAGGTGATAACCTCATAGAGGTGGTGTGCAGATTGCATGATTACATATAACGCTCCTTGGATAGTGAGAGGCTCAATAAATATTAGCTCTCATTACTGTATACCTTCAAATAGAAGCAAATGGAGAGGTCAGTGAATTTTTATTGAATAATTACAACTGGTTCAACAGGCAGTGTCTTTGGAAACGAAGATTTCCTTGGCAGGAAGTAATAAAATTTGCCCATTCTGGTGAAAATTTGGGAGCCCTGCTCCAAAACGGTCTAGTTTACATCTTAGGCCACCTAAGTGATTCTCCTGCCCTCGTATTACATATCTGAAGGCTATTTGTCTGGATCCCACAGCACTAAAAGCTCCTTGGAGGGACAGAAAACAGCTGGTTCATTCCTAACCCTCTATACTGAGCTAAGTAAGTAAATTCATCAAATGAAGCTGGTTCTGGTGGCACAGACCTGCAACCCAGCTACTCAGGAGGCTGGGACTTCACAAGTTGAAGGCCAGGCTGGGAAATTTAGAGAGACCCTGCCTCAAAATAAAATAATACAGAAGGGGGCTGAGTATGTAGCTCAGTGCTCCCTGGATTCAATCCTTAGTACCACAAAACTCAGTCAATCAAATATCCATCTTGAGCCCAAGTGGTCCTCAGACCTGCAGGGGTGCTGCTCAGTGACTGGCTTGGCCTTTGGGTGGGGCCAGAGCTCTGTACAGGGTGGTGGGGAGAGCACAGGGTGGGGGAGTCTCAACTGGGCCCAAATTTGGGCTGTTTCTTGGCTACTCTGGTTTCCTTGGGCCCCTGTAACAAATTATTGTTTTATAATAACAGAACTACATTCCCTCACAGTCCCACAGGAAAAGTGTTGATGGTGTTGTGCTCCTGCTGGAGGCTCCAGTCTCCCTTGGCTTGTGGCCCCGTCACGGCTGCTTCTGCCTTGTTTCACAAGGTTTTCTGTCTCTGTGACTCCTCCTATCTGACACATCTCCATCTGTCTTTTATATGGGCACCTGTCATTGGATTGAGGGCCCAGTCTCATCCAGAATGATTTGACAATTCTAGGTAATCCAGACAATCTTGAGATCTTTAAGGTAGTTACAAAGGCCATTTCCCCAAAGAAGATCACATTTACAGGCACTGAGTATTAGAACTTGGCCGTGTCTTTTGTGGGCCCCCCACTCAACCCACCACCATGTAGAAAGTAAAACCTTATCACAAATATCAGTCTTGGCTGAAAGCCCTACTTTCAGGTACCGGCTCATCTGCTCTTCCTATAGCAGCAGTGAGAGAGAGCTCTGAATATTTAGACTAAGAAGTACTCACATGCAAGAGTTTCCCATGCTACTTAGAATAAAGCTACCTTCCTAACCCTGCGTCCCAAACACGACCAGGCCCCTGCCTGCCTCCTCAGCCTTCTTCTTCCTTGTAGTCCTTACTCTGCATTCCTCCCCAACACACTTAGCTGGTTTCTACTGCAGGACCTCTGCACTGGCTGGTCTTACCTGTGTCACTTTTCCTTAATACCTCATCCTGGGTTAAGTGTCACCTCTGGAGGCAAAATAGCCCCCAGGCCTTCTCCTCCTCCACAGACCTTGTTTGTTTACATCACAGCATGTGGGAAGGTTGCCTTAACTTGCTGGCTTATCCCCCCTGCCCACATTCCTTTAGGGCAGAGACCTGAACTTCCTGTCTGTGTCCCAAGCACTTAACATTTGGTTGGGAGCAGCAACTCAAGGTGCTGGAGTCCTCTGTGACTCTGAGGCTGGGCTTTCTCTACAGAGCTCCCTGCCAAGACCAGGCCAGAACCAGCCACACCCCAGGGCCCCCAACGTAGCGATGGCAGTGACGGGGAATCTTTGAGGGATGACTGGTTAGGGAATAAACAAGTGATCGTGTGTCACGGAGGGCCTTTTCCCGGCAGGCCGGCCTAGGGAACCAGCTCACGTGGCTCCTCTGGCCTTTCCCTCACAGATTTAGCCAATGGAGAAGATCCGCCCTACAAATCAATGGCCCATTAAACTTTTCAAAGCGTCCCACCGTTGTGAGTGCAGGATGGCTATTCACCATGTCTCAGAGGGGTCGCTGACTCCTGACTGAAGTTGGTCCTGGTCCTTTTCCTGGGTTCAGACCTTGGGACCCCAGTGAGCCCACACTGGCACCCAAGTGAAATGTGACTTCCTCCGAGAGGCCCCCGCAGACCCTTCCTAATAAGCAATGCCCATCACCCTGTCCCATGTCCTTCCTAGCACTTGCCAGGCAGTTGACATTTTCTCCCTAGTTTACCATGAAGTGCTGCGTTATGTATTTGTTTTGTGTGTTTGTCACCCATCACTGCCATTAACTGTAAATTTGAAAAACAGACAAGTTGATTTGGTTCCATGCCCACTTTCTTGAGCAGCAAGATACACCCGCCAGTCCTGGGAAGGTTCTGGAAGTCGAGGTGCAAGGTTCCTTTGCACCTCACAGACTCAAAGCTCGTGGGTGCTGGGGGTCATGCAGCTCTCCACATCGGCCATCGGGGGCACACAGCCCGGAAAGGAGCAGGCCCTTCCCTCTGAGAGTCACACGATGTCCCAGTGGCCTGGGCACCTGGGCTGGATGGCTGGTCTGGGGCAGCCAAGGACATCCCTGAGTGGAATAAAGCAAGGCCCAAAAGACTAGAACTTGGACGCTCAGGGCTTCCGGCTGCAGCCACAAAGGGCATTGACTACCAGAGTTACTGTCAGCTACTATTTCCCAACAGCCCTGCAAACCTGCTGTTCCCCAATTCACAGATGAGATCAGAGGACTCAGAGAGGAGAAAGAGGAGGGAGCAAGGCAGCGCTGCAGGCTAGAGCTTCTAAATCCTGCTGTTGGCTGCTCACAGTCTTCAGGGCTGGGGACATTGCTTAACCTCTTGGTATCAGCCTAGACGCTCGCCTGTGAGAAAAACCCAACTGAAAGTGACTTTTGCAAAATGGGAAATTTACTGTCTCGTGAAAATGGGAAGTCCAGAGATGGCTTGCTTCAGGCACAGATTGATCCAGGAGCTCAGACTCTCAGCATGAGTCTGCCTCTCCTATTCCCTGATCTGCTGCCCCTGTGCTTGCTTCACGCCAGGCAGGTCCTCCTCCCGATAATCCAGATGGCCTCCCAGTGCTGGGCTCACAGCTTGTCAGCTCAGCAACCTCTTTTTCCCTGGGGGTCCCTGCACGAGGCCTGGCCCAATAAAGGCACACATGCCACCTCTAAGCCCATCCCTCTGTCTAAGGGCAACTTGGGAAAGGAAGAAACCGTGGCTCAGGGAGGTGTGAACATGGGCATCTGGTTTCAGGATCTGTGTTCCCAGCCAAGACGCTGGTACGGTCTCTCCAAGAATGTCCACAAGCTCTAAAAATAGTCACAATGATAATGAGGGTGATGCTGATATTGTTATCTAACAACACTGTGGCCCTCATTTTACTACAGCACAGAAAGGTTAAGCAACTTGCTCATAGTCACACAGGTAAGAAATGGTAGGGCCAGGACTTGAACTCACTTCAGCTCATTGTGCTGCTTCTAGCTCTGAAGTTCTGTTCATTATGAGTGTTGCAGCCCTGGAGCTCCCATTCAGACCCTTTCTGGGCTCCTCCCCATTCTTACAGAAACTCCCTCACCTCTCCACTCCCAGAACACATTTTGGACTTGATTCTGAGCCATTCGAAAGAAGTACATAAGTGTAATCCCAAAGCAGCTGTCTTTTAAGAGTGACTTTCCTGGGCTGGGGATTTAGCTGGGTGGTTCCGCTGGCTACTTCGCATGCACAAGGACCCAAGTTCGATCCTGAGTACCAAAAAAAAAAGCGTGACTTTCCTGGTGGCAGGAGGAAGAGGCATGGTGGGGAGCTGGAGGAATCATGTAAGTTCTGAGAACAGAGGGTCACAGACATTGGTGGAGGGTCACTGGAGAAGGAAGCTGGGCCCAAGGATGGAAACCAGACCCGGCTGTGGGCTTCCAGCAGCAGAGGAGTCTGGGGAGGGCTCCCGCTGGAAAGTGTACAGGGTCAAGGATGCTCTCTCCGCACACACAGCGGTCCTGGGTATGGGTTCTGGAAACCAGCTGACTTGGGCAAGTTCTTTACCCTCTCTGGGCCTCAGTTTCTATCTTTAACATAAGCAGGGGAAGCTTGCAATCCCAGCACTTGGGGGGTCGCTCCAAGTTGGAGGCCAGCCGGGGTTACATAGTGAGTGCAAGTCCAGCCTGGTGGACCACAGGGCGCGATCTTCTCTCAAAACACTAAAAACAAAACAAAACAAAAATACACAAGTCAGGGAAGCAACAGTTAAATGAGATGGGGGGTGGAAAGCCCTCACACCAGTCTCCAGTTCATGACAAGGACGCAATCAATTTGGCTGTTGTTGCTACAAATGTGAAAATTGATGAGTGGAGAAAGCAGGCTGCCCTCCATTCACAGCTGTTTTCATAATATATGTTGTAATCCGCTATGTTCACACACTAATACACACACACACACACACACACACCACCTCACACTTGGTTTGTGCTGCTAGCATTGTCTTGAAAGTCCTCATAATTTTTAAACAAAGATCCCTGGTTACTGGTTTTGTACCAGGCTTCACAAATCAGGTAGCTGGTCATGGAGCCGAAGTCTAGATTTTCTTATTCTTGGAAGGGTTGGAAGCGGCTTCTGTCTCTGAAGTTGCCCCTTTATTTAGGAGGAACTGGTCTCTTGGGGAAAGTCCTAAAACAAGACCATTACCCAGATACAGATTCCCCACACTGTTTAGTAATAGTGGTTAAAATAGCTACATGTAACTGGGCGTGGTGGCACATGCTTGTAATCCCAGCACTTGGGAGACAGAGGCAGGAGGATCACCTGCGAGTTCAAGGCCAGCCTGAACTACATAGCAAGACCCTGTCTCAGAAAACAAAACAAAAGGGGAGGAGGGGATGAAGGGAGGGCAGGGACAAGGGGAAAAAATGAGAACCAAGACCTGTCATGTAAAGGTACAAGATCCCAATAATGAATGTAACAATACTATATACCTAAAATGTACCAACACACTCAATTAAAAAAACAAAACAAAGAGCTCCGTGTATTGGGCCTTGGCTGCAGGCCAGACCCTCTCATAAGAAGCACTTTCTCCCCACCAAGTCTCTAGACATCTTCACCACCCTGCAGGAGGAACTGTGGCGAAGTGAGGTCTGGGGTGGCTACGTGACTAGTCCACTGCCCTGCAGCAGGATAAGGTTTGTAAACTGAGCAGATCCACAGCAAGCCTGGACACTTTTAGAGCAAAGGACTTGATTTCTAAGCTTAAATTTAGCTAGAAGTGTTCCTGGAGTCCTTGGGAGAGAGTGTCTTGAAATCAGGTGTTTGCCCCAGTAGTTTATGGGTCTTGTGATTGAGATCCAGCCCAGCAGTGAGGAGAGGCTGGCCTGAACTTTCCCTCCCCTTGCGCTGGAAAGAAGCTGACAGAAAGGGCTTCCACTTGGGGTGACCCAGACATGAGGAAGATGCTTACAACCCTCGAGATGCCTCAGCCTGGCTGCGGGCTCCCACCAGAGATGGCGCTTTCTTCTGAAGTCCATAGCCATGGAAATAGAAATATGAAATAGAAATGATGGTGGGACTCATGCCTTTCCAGCTAAAGACTACATTTCCTAGCTTCCCTTGCAGCTAGATGTTCCAAGCAACTACACGCTGATCAATAGGATGTGAATGGAGATGATGTAGTCCACTTCTAAACCGTGGCTTTAAAGGCTGGTGGGGTGGGATTGGGGAAGATCTTTGTGTCTTCCTTTCACCTCTTCCTCCTTTCTACTCCCTGGAATGTGACATGGTAGGTACCAAATTGAATAGTGCAGACTTGGGGCAGAAAGAGGGAGTCTGGGACCCTGACTCCATGGACTGGCCCAGTTGGTTTCAGGCTGTCACACACAGACTGTTACATGACAGACATAGAAAGAGCTGATACTGGGCTGGGGATTTAGCTCAGTGGTTCTGCTGCCTGCCTCATAACCAAAAGGTCCCAAGTTCAATCTCTGATACCAAAAAAAAAAGCCGATATTCAGCTGCTACACACAGCTACAGTCTATCCTGGCTGCCTACAGGCATCATTCTGATGGTTAGAATGAGCGTTTTTATTTAAGTCACTGTTGGTGGGGATCTCTGTTACAATCACTGAACCATGCTCTGGGGGACTGTTAAGGAAAGAGCTAGTTACCACTGCCAGGTTGCGATGGTGCTGGGGACAGGAGTGTCACCCTTGTGCAGCAGTTAAGAGATGGCAGACCAGAGCAGAGGAAGTCCTGGGAGAAATGGGCTCACCATGATTGCCAGGCAACCATCTGGATGGTCGAGGGGGCAGCCTGCGAACATCCCCAGAGGTTCTGAGCAATATCCCACAGAGAGAGCCTGAGAGTGGTTAGGTCTTCTTAGAGTTATGGGGTCCTATTATTAGTTAACCACTAAAGGGGAAGCTAGCGATGTAGGGGTGGTGGACAGTGCCCAGCAAGTGTTAATCCCCTTTGGAGGCAGCACTGTGGCTTTGCCTCTCTACTCACCACCCAGTCCCCCTTCTTCTGGCCGACTGATTTCACCTGCCATGGCCCCTTCCCCAGCCTCCTTTGCTGTGGGACGTGGGTGGGTCTCGGTCCTGGCCAGTAGGAGGGAAGGATAGGAAACACATGGGTCTCAGTAAGTTAAGGTGGAAGAACCAAGGGAGGAAACACCTGGGTCCAGACGAGGTCGAGCTGCTGAGCCTCAGATCCTGAAGGCACCTAGATCTGGACTTGTTTGAAGAGGTCGTACATGGTTTTACTGTTCACACCACTTGGGTTGGCTTCTCTTACTTGCAGCCTAGAGTGTGCTAATCAACAACTCGGCTTTCGTCTTCCATGTCTGCCTTCCTCCGGCCCTCGAGGCCTACTTTTACCACATTCCTTTCCCCTACACCAGCTGCTATGGAAGCCACTTGAGTCAATTCATCACCACGGCCACCCTGAGTCAGAATCCCCCCTGGCCACTCCCTGCTTCTTCATTCTGGGAGTGAGAGCTGAATGTGTGGGGTGAAAGCAGAACTGCAGTCTCCATGTGAACCTCCACTTTGGTGTTGATCCATCTTCCCTAATGGCCTTACGGGTCCACCCTCGAGGGCGTGAAACCCCTGCTCTATGCCCAGGGCCACACTCAGGGCTTGGGTGAGAGGAGGAGCTCCCCGAATAGGAGTCAAGTGAATATGTGAAAGAATGAATCATCTAAGCCCAGTTTATCACCTCCCTAACAGAGCCAATCTCCCTCCCCATGGCCCAGCTCCATCGCCCTCAGACTCGTTGGTTCTTGCCCAGATGGAGCCCAGAGGAAGAAGGGTGACTAATCTGGTTCTCAAGGCAACTCCAGATCCCTCTTCTCCTCTGCTTTTCTCCCTCCTGCACTTTCCCCTCCCCCTGTTCTTCTTTCAGTTCTAGGGACTGAACTCAAGGCCTTTAAATCAGGAGAGCTACATCCCCCAGGCTTTAATTTTTTTTTTTTTTTGACTTCGAGACAGGGTCTTGCCAAGTCACCTAGTCTTGAACTTGCGATCCTCTGATCCTCCTGCCCCAGCCCCCCAGAGTACTGAGATTACAGGAATGCACCACTGTGCCTGGCCAGATCCCTCTCATCTTGAATGAGGGGCCCTGGCACTGAGGCAACTCTGACTTGTCTTTTCTCAAAAAAGGAGGAGAAAGAGCTAAGAAGGAGAAAGAAGAAAAAGGAGGAGGAGAGGAAAAGGAAGAAGAGGAGGAGGAAGAGGAGACACAGGAGGAAGAAGAGAAGGAAAGTAGGAAGAAAGGGAAGTTTTGAGTTTTAATCACTTCAAGAAACATTCAAGAGCCAGAGAGAAAGAGTCAAAGGCATCTTATTGGGCCAAACTGACTCTGGCATTGGAGGTGAGGTCTTTCTAGTTTCCTTCCTTTCTTTTTTCTTCTAGTCACTAAAATAATACTCATTTAATGAAGACGATTTGAAATGGAGAGATGTGGCTTACCTCTCGTCTCCCCACTGATGTGGCCACTGTTAATTCAGAGAAGCATATCTTCACCTTTTCTTTTGTTCTCTCTGATTCTTCAATTCTATGTCCACAGCTCCTTTCCCATGGCCTCCCTAGCTTTCCTGACTTTCTCCAGAACTCTGTCTGTTTTCCTCTCTGGCTTCAGAGGGCTCTACCTCCCTCTACCTACATGGTCACTAGGTCCAATCCCCGTCTTGACACAGCTGGCAAACAAGGCCCCTGCCTCCACAGTCATTTCTGGGGGTCTGGGCAGCTCGTCCTCAAGCCGCTGTCTCCTGTCTCCCTGGCTCTGCAGTGTATCTCTGACCTCCTCCCCGTGTCCTCTTGCTGTTCCTGACCCCACTAACCGTAGCTGAAGCGAAGCCGGGTGGGTTTCGCCACAGAAGGAACAGTCTGGGGCCGGGTGTGCCCTGCTCCCGCACCTGGCCCACTGCACCCTGGGCCTCGGGGTTCCCTGCTCAGGTCCCCCATGGGCTCCACTCCTTCACAGCTGGCCCCTGACAGGGGCAAGGGGAGGTGGCAGGGCGACCACCTCAGTGCCATTCTCCTCAGGGACAGCAACTCGGGGGCGGGTCCCCGGCGGTCTCAGGGCCGCCCCCGTGGCATTGAGCCCCACTCGCCCAGTGACGAACTGCTTGTTAAGGTCCCTCCGCTTCACGTCCTCACTCTCGGCCGTGTCCTTCCAGGGTCTCCTCTCCAGGAGCCACTCGTCCAAGCCTCGTTCCCGAGTTGCTTCTGGAGGGACTCAGTGGAAGACAGAAGGTGTTTGGCTTTTCCTTTTGTCTGCCTAGAAGACTTCGGATGGAAATGGCTGCTTCCACTAGCGGTGAATCCAGAAACATCTCTGGGACATTTAAAAAGCAGCTCATCCCAGTATCTAGTCTCTGAGGTACAAAAACATAGCGTGACATCCGGGGCCCTCAGCACCCCTGCTTTGCGCTGGCCGTGTCACGTGGGAAGTGGGGTAACATCAGGGAGCTTCACCTCCTTCAGCCGAAGTTCAAAAGTCATCCTCTCGCACTGGGGCCACTGCCACTGCAGCCAGCGTGGAGTCACTGCAGCAGAACCACCGCCTGGGACCAGTGACAGGAGGAGGAGGATGCACCCTGCCCCTTGCGTCCCCTGTCTTGCTCAGCTCCAAGGCCTGGGAGCCTGGTTGCATGACGTTAGGTGAATCCTTAGCTTCTTTCTCTGTTTCTGTCACGTGGGGCCCCTCCACTCCCACCTCTGCCACCAAACCCGCCATGACTCTGCCATCTGTATCACTACCCGGAGGGGAAACGGGAGATCTCACCAGAGAATATTTGCTAGCAATGAATAGAAAACTAAAATGATTTCAGAGTTACACTTCAACAAGTTGAGACGGATCACCAAACCGGTCAGACGTGTGCCATTCTGTGGTCCTGAGAAGCTAGCACAGTGAGGGCCTCCCCCAGATGAGGCATCTCCGTGACCACAGAACCACGCTTTTCTCGGCCCCTTTGCCTGATCCTCACTTCTTCAGGAGCTAGTAGTCCTGAGGCGGATGGCTGTGGCTCCGCAGACTGCCCAGGGCAGGGCCCCTCCACCGCCGTGCTGCCCTAGAGCTAACTTACCAAAATGTTTTCTTTGTTGCTTTTTCCACCAGCCTGTGCCCAGGCGGCTTGCTCTTTCCCGTGGCTCTCATAAGCTGCACTCCGTGGCTTGCAGATCAGTCAGTCATGCTCAGCGAACAGGTTCTCTGGAGGCCCCACGGAGACGGGGACATCGAGGATGGTTTTCTTTGGCTGAAATCAGGCAGCTGCAGTGCCCGGATTTTCCCAGCACCCATCACAGCTGTTGATTCTGGCCAACAGGAACAGAAAGGGAATTTGTTGAAAGAGTGCTCAACACTGGGTAGAAATGGAGAAAGTTCCAGAACCAAGCTTCCAAAGCCCTGGAACAGTTTGCCCTGAGGATCTGTGACGGCACCCAGACTTGAGTTCTCTTCGACACCCCACATGCGCCCCTTGGAGAACATGGAGTTAAGAAGTAAGGAATCTCGGGAGGAGGACAACTCCGAGGTTGGCTGAGTCCAAGGTTCAAGAACGAAATTGAGAATCCAGGTCCTTTCTGTTTCTGCCCTCTACCCTCCACCTGGCCAAAAACTGCTTCCCTGGGGGCAAAACAGCCTTTCCTGGTAATTACAACAATAAGGTCTTTCGGTGAAACATCCTGAGTGCTAGAAATGGAGGGAGGGGCTTCCCAGGACTCTCTTGCTGCCAGAAGCCCCGGAAATTCTCCAAGTGTCTTTTGAGCCCAAAATGACTTGGAGCAGTTCACTCTTGAAGCCACCATGAGCAGGAGATGCAAGGATGGCACTGGCACCCAAGGGACATTTGACAGTGTGTGAAGGCATCTTTTCAAATCTAAATTTAGTTTGTAAGTTGGATGTGGGACCACATATGTGTGTAACGTTTCAATCTGGTTGGACTCAATCATCTCCAGCATCATCTCTTTAGGCTGAAAACATTTGAACTCCCTTCGCCTAGCTTTCTGGATCTTTCACCACCCTGCTCTACAAGAGCACAGCAAAACCTCTCACTCCCAACTAGACCTTAGAGTCTATCGGCCAACCTCACCCCAATCCTCCGCCTCCCCTATTCACCACAGCTTCTACAGAACTAACTTTCTTAGATTCCATATACACATGAGATCATGTGGTCCTTTTCCTCCCATGCCTGACTTGCTTTTAATAATGTCCAGTTCCATTACGTTGTCGCAGTTGACAGAAATTCATTTTTTGTGGCTGAATAGTATTCCATTTCTTAGTTACTGTGACGAGTGCTGCAGTGAGCTTGGCAGCGCCAATGTCTCTCGGACACACTGCTTTCACTTCCTTCAGATAAATACCCAGGAGTGGGGTCGCTGGATCGTACGGTAGTTCTATTTTTAATTTTTGAGAAGTTCCTGTACTGTTTTCCACAAAAGCTGTGCACATTTGCAGCGGTGTTCTGGGCTTTGCCCCTCTCCGCGTCTCTCCCCACACCTGCTACCTTCAGTCTTTCTGGTAATACCCGTGCTTCCCGGGGTGAGGCAACCTCTCCTTGTGGCTTTGGTTTGTATTTCCCTGGTGATTAGTGACCCTGAACATTTTTCTTGTAACATTGGCCATTTGTATGTCTTCTTTTGAGAAACATCTATTTAGGTCCGTTGACCATTTGAAAAATTGTGTCTTTTTTTTTTTTTGCTATTTAGTTTTTAAATTTCTGGTATTTTCTGGGTATTAACATAGTGTCAGTTGTGTAGTTTGCAGGTATTTTTTTCCATTCTATAGGTGTCTCTTCTTTCTGTTGATTCCTTTGCTGTGCAGAAGCTTTTTAGCCTGAGGTAATTCCATTTGTCAATTTTTGATTGAGTTTCCTGTGCTTCTGGGGCCTTTCCAAAAAAAAAAAAAAAAAA
>NW_022900934.1:10904818-10911568 GCF_012274545.1 Fukomys damarensis
AAAAAAAAAAAAAAACTCCTGGTGCATTCCAATGTCCTGAGACATCTCCCCTGTGTTTTCTTCTAGTAGTTGCAGAGTTCCCAGTCTTTCACTTCTGTCATTACCCCTTTTGAGGTGATGGTGATGCTGGTGAATGATGATGATGTTGAGCTGGGGCCTCACTGTATTCCCCAGGCCGGCCTCCAACTCCTACGCACAAGTCATCTGCCTGCTTCAGCCTCCTGAGAGGGTAGGACTAAAGGTGCCCACTGCCGTGCCCAGCTTAGAGCTGAGTTTTATAACTGCTGAGAGATGCGAGTCTAGTTTCGTTCTTCTGCACTTGGAAATCCAATTTTCCCCAGGAGCATTTATTGAAAAGCCTGTCTTTTGTCCAGTGCGTGTTCCTAGCACTCTGCTGAAAATCAGTTGTGTGGGTCTGTTTTGGGCTCCTACTCTGTCCCAGTGGTCAGGGAGGTGTGTGTTTCTACATCACCACCATGCTGCTTTGACTATTGCAGCTTTATAGCATATTTTATCTTAAAAGCATGCAATATGGAGCTCCTCCTTTGTTCTTTTTGCTCAAGGTGACTTTGTTTATTTGGGGTTTTTATGGTTCCATACAAGCTTTAGGATTGTTTTTCCTAGTTCTGTGAAGGTCATTGGTATTTTGGTTAAAAATGGATTTTGCTTTGGGTTGTTTTTGTTTTGTTTTGTTTTTTCATGTGTGAGAGATGGAACCCAGGGAGTGCTGAGCAACAACTCCAGCCCCTTTTGTTTATTTTTATTTGTGTGTGGGTTTTCTTTTTTTCTTTGTTTTGCAGTTCTGAGGAGGGAATCTAGAGGCAAATTTTGAGACAAGGACTCACTGACTTGGCCAGGTGGGACTTGAACTTGGAATCCCCTCACCTCAGCCTGGATTACAGGCCTGTGCCACCATGCCTGACTCCCCTTTTATTTTATTCTGAAACCAAGTCTCAGTAAATTGCCCAAGCTGGCCTGGAATTTGTAATCCTCAGACTCCTAGTGGCTGGGATCATAAATACGTGTTTTCTGTTTTTTTGTAGCTATTGTAAAGGGGACTACTTTCTTGATTTCTCTCAGATAATTAGCTATTGGTGCATGAAAAACATGTTTTGATCATCACAGGTGGGGAAGGGTGGAAGCCAGGGAGGAGTCTAAACTTCCCACAACGTACAGGATGCTCCTCCCCACCCCCCATACCCTATAAAGAAGTATCCGTTCCATGATGTTAGTAGTGCTGAGGTAGAGAAATATTGGCTTAGATAATCAGATGCATCCTGCCTCTGGGTACAGTAGCTGCTGGGAGTCACCTACGACTTCTAGTGCAATTTTTTTTTTCAGAACCTTTTCAGTCACTCTGCAAAAGACTCACATTCCAGAGAGGGTTTGTTTAGCTTGGCCTGGTCGTACCACCACTCAGAGGCTACCAG
This sequence comes from Fukomys damarensis, assembly GCF_012274545.1. NCBI lineage: Eukaryota > Metazoa > Chordata > Mammalia > Rodentia > Bathyergidae > Fukomys > Fukomys damarensis. Next base: position 10,906,249 of record NW_022900934.1, read on the forward strand.
AGTGCAAAGCACTGTGGTCTACCAGAGGCCCCCTCCCCCCAGGAAGCTCAGGATGTTGGCACAGGAAGTGGGAAGGATTTTAAAGGAAAAAAAAAATGCCCACCTCAACTTCTTCAAGATGCTTAAAATCTTCATGGTGTGGGAGAGGTCATGTTTCATGTTCTAACAGAAAACTCATGAAACTCTGATGAACTTCCTTAATATTAATCCCCTGAGGGAAGAAGAGGGAGACAACCTGGGCAGACAGAGAAGAGAGAGGAGCGGGAGGAGAAGGAGGAGGAAATGGAGATTAGCTTGACCTCAGAGATGGCTGTCCTGGATTCTTCCTCTCCCTGTGTGTGTGTGTCGTTCCCCACTGAGATATGGAGTCTGTTCCTCTGCCCCCTAGAATCTGGACTGACTTCAACCTTGTGATGGTTTTGACCAACAGAACATAGTAGAAGGGATACTGGATCCATTCTGGGCCACCAGCCTCTGGCTGTCTTTGAAGGAATCTCAGCTGCTCCCCAGGAGGAGCTCTGAGGAGCCACTGGGACGTGCACTTGGGGGGTCCATGCAGTACGCATTCACAGAGCTGAGCGATACTGATTTTCTTTCTTTCTTTCTTTTTTTTTTTAAGAGATGGCTCTCACTATGCTGTCCAGGCTGGTCTCAAATTCCTGGGCTCTAGTGATCTTCCTGTTTCAGCTTCTCCAGAACTGAGATTACAAGCATGTGCCACTGCACCCAGCTGCTAACTTGCTGTTTTTAAGCCACTAAGTTTGGAGGTGGTTGGTCATGCACCAACTGATAGAACTATATGTGTATGTGTGTGTGTATGTGTGTGTGTGTGTGTATTTCTATTTTTTAGTTACTAGCTTTTTTTTTTTTTTTTTTTTTTTTTTTTTTTAAAAAAAATTTTTTGAGGCAGGTCTCACTATGTAGTTGAGACTGACCTGGAACTCACTATGTAGCCCAGGCTGGTCTCAAGCTCACAGCGATCCTCCTGTCTCAGCCTCCCGAGTGCTGGGATGACAGGCGTGAGCCACCATGCCCCATTTAGTTACTAGCATTTTAATTGAAAATAATTTGTTACAAAAATATAAAATTAGTATGAAAAGAGGAGAAAGAGCCACTACTCCCAGTTACAAGGATTTAACCTTATTGCCGTGAGCATTTAACTGTGTTCCTCCAATCTTCTTTCCTCTGTAAACTTTTAATATGGCAGTTTCCCTTTGCTGTGATGTCATCATCGTTATCCTACACTGTAGCCAGCAATCTACCCTAGTACTCCTACTAATAGCCACACAGGATGAAGAGGCTCCCCTGCTACGTCTGTGGCCTAGTCCTTCAAAGATGTGACTGTTACCTTGTGGGGCGAAAGGGACTTTGGAGGTGTGACGAAGTGAAGGATCTCGGGTTGGGATTTTCAGACAGATTCAGTGGAATCTCAGGGGTCCTTATAAAAAGCAGCCGAGAAGGGCAGAGTCAGAGAAGGAGGTAGGGAGGAAGTAGGGCAGCCGTAGGCTAGCAGATGCTTCACTGCTGGCCTCGAGGAGGACGGGCCAGGAGCCCAGGAATGCAGTGGTGGCTTCTCGAGTCTGGGAAGGCAGGAAATGCCCTCCTGCAGGAGTCACAAGTGGCACACAGTCTGCCAGTGCCTGGGTTTTCAGCTTCCTAGAACTCACCTTGGACTCGACCTCCAGAACTATGAAACAGTGGATAAATCTGTGGTAATTTGTTACAGCAGCAATAGGAAACTAATACTGTCATACTGGATATACAGTCACCTGGCAGGCTCTCTTTTCTATGTGTATGGTGCTGGGGATTAAACTCAGGTCCTCCTCACTGGGCTTTTTTTTTTTTTTTTTTTTTAGACAAGGTCTCACTAAATTGCTAAATTGACAAGGCTGAATTCAAGCTTGCGACTCTCTTGCTTCAGCCTCCCGGGTGCCAGGATTGCAGGTGTGTGCCACCACACCCAGCCCATAAACTTGGTGCCTCCATTTTTTATCCGAGGAAGCTAGCACTCAGGCATGAAGGGACTCCCTTGGGCCACCCAGCTGCTGAAAGCAGAGGCCAAGTCCTGTGCTGTCCTGGCTGAATTTGAAAACAGCACTAGTGCAGGACTCGCTCAGACTCTTGTAGACACACACACACCGCTCCCTGCCTCTGTCACTTCATCCTCTTTTCTTTTCATTGTTTTTCCTGGTATTAACACTGTGACTTCTGTGGAAGTCCCCAGCAGCCATAAGAGGAAAACCACAATTTTTAAATTGCAAGGGCCGTTGACTCCTTAGACGGTCTTTATTGTCGTTGGCACCGAGAGGTTTCATTTTAGAAAAGAAATCCCAATTTGCTCTGGGGTGTGGTTGGGCCAGATGTCATTTTGAAGACCTGCCTAAATTTGAACTGTTATGCCAATCTCCTGCTTCTTGTTTGTTTGTTCTTTGTGGCACTGGGGATGGAACCCAGGGCCTTCACACTGGGCTACATCTCCAGCCCTTTTTATTTTTTATTTTAAAACAAGGTCTCGCTAAATTGCCCAGGCTAACCTTGAATTTGAAATCCTACTGTCCCAATCTTCCCAGTAGTTGAGATTATAGGCTCATACCACCACACCCAGCTGTCAAAATCCTGTTTTTGTTTTGTTAATGTCGTTGTTGTTGTTGGTTTTTTATTTGTTTGTTTGTTTGTTTGAGACAGGGTCTTATTATATGGTTCAGGCTGGCCTTGAACTCACCATGTAGTTCAGCCTGGCCTTGAACTCGTGGCAATCCTCCTGCCTCAGCCTCCTGAGAACAGGCATTTGCTACCACACATGGCTCTCAAAGTTCTTTTCAAAGTCCTGTTTTTGAGATTAGGTTTTCACCATACTTTGCTCTTGAATCTGCACAGCTTCTGAGCTGGAGTCAAGGTTAAAAGCATTGGGAGACAGCCAAGAGCATGAACAAGCAGGAATCTACTCGGGTGGGTTTCCCCCTGCGGCAGCGTGCAGCTGAGCCCGCAGAGATCTGTGTGAGGCCCAGAGCACTTCTCTGCTGACTTTGCCCCTGACCTATTGCAGCAACCCCTTTTCACTGTGTGCCGGGAAGCAGGCATCCCTCACATCCGGGACCCAGCCTTGCTTTCCTCACAGCCCCCAGCTGCTCACCGTGCGGGCTGAATGGTGGAGCCTGTCCGGCCCTGGCCTCTGCTCCCTGCAGCTCACTTCCCTTGTCAGATTCAACACTGTTTCCCAAGCTTGCTTTTACCCTAAGCACATACTTGATAGCCCTACTATAGAATCTTATTCTGAAATCATTCTTTTCACTTTCTAAATTAAGGTATAATTGACCTGCAGTAAAATGTATTTGGTGCACAGATCTGTGAGTTTGGACAGATCGATGGGAACTTTCAAGACACAGAGCCCTTCCCCGGGGACCCTTGTACCCACACCCAGCCTTTGGTAGCCATTCGGCTGTTTTTGCTCCTCCAGCCTTGCCCCTTCCCGAACATCATGTCAGTAGTCTTTGGGCAGGTAGCTTTTGAGTCGGGCTTCTTTAACTGAACATGCTGCCCCTGTGATCCGTCCATATCGTTGTAGGCATTGAGAGTGCTTTTCACTGGTGAATACTATTCCACCTCGGTGTACTTACTCTGCGATCATTTATATCATTTTCTGCTTGTTCTATTCTGTTCAGTTTTAGTGTTTCCTTTTGTTCTTGCAGGGCTGAGGTTTGAACCCAGGGCTCCGTGCATGCGAGGTCAATGCTTTTCTGCTGAGCCGCCCCTGTACAGGTTTTTATATGAACAAAAGCTTTCACTGCAGTTGGTTGAAATTCTAGAAGTAGGTTTGTTGGGTTGTATTATAGCTGTGTGTTTAAGGCCATAAAAACAAAGAACCTGTTAAAATGCCTTTCAGAGCGCTGTGCTGCTGACTCCTCTGCCAGTGTGCAGCAGTTCCCGTTCCCTCGCTGCTTTATCAACACTTAATGTTGTCTGCTTCGGTTTGGGTTACTTTTATCTTTTTTTATAACTATCCCTAAAATAATTTCAGCAGCGGAAGTGACCAGCCAGGTGCAGAGACGCATGCCCGTAACCCCCATCCGGGTCTCATCACAGGGCCTTTGCACACTCTCTCCTCTCCTTGAGACTCGGTGCCCACCTTCTGCCTGCCTGACACCTGCTGGCTTCTGGGCCTCATCCTGCGGCCGCTTCCTCGGGTGTGACTCGGGTGTTCTGTTCCGGGCCGCGCTTGTCTCTCTCTCTCTCTCTCTCCCTTGCCTTTCTTATTTGGCTCTCTTACCACAGTGGTTCGCACCTGGGGTTGACCCCACACCAGGGACATTTGTTTCTGTTTTTTGGCACAGGCTTTCGCTATGTAGCCCAAGATGGCCTCAAACTCACTGCAGCTTTTGACCAGCACACAGAGGAAAGTGACACCGTGCCAGCCCCTGGCCCCTGACCCCCCGGGCAGGGTGTCCTCTGCTGGCAGGATGAGGCCCACGGTGGTTACTGACTGGAAAGCTTGCTTAACACTGCTTGTCCTTCCTTCCCGGCTTGCTTGGCTCTTTCTCACTCGTGTTTCCTTTGCCTCCCAAATAACTCTTTGCCCTTGAATCTTTCCGTCAGGGTCTGCATCTGGGGAAATCTAAACTCAGATTCAAGGTCTTCTGTCTTCAGTCTCTTCAGAGGAGCGAAGAGGGCCTGCCTTCCTTCCACCAAACGGCACCCAGGGTCAGCAGGTGGGGCCCAGGTCCACAGCTGCCGCTCCTGCTCTCCCATGCACAGAGCTGGAGGCAGCAGTCACCGCTCTGTGTCAGGAACCTCCTTGATTCCTCACAGAACACAGAAGGTTCTGTCTTGGGAGCTCTGGAGATGTCTCTTGGAGAGACGTCCCTTGCCCCCACTTCCTTTCTGAAAATAGGCACCCACGTTAAGTGCTGCCAAGAACAATTCTCCCGGTTCAAAATTGGAAGGTTTGAGCTGGGTCCGGCGGACACCTCTGTAATCCCAGCACTGTGGCAGGCTGAGGCAGGAGGATCACAAGTTCAAACTCAGCCTGGACAACGGTGATTTAGTGAGACTGTCTTAAAAAATTGCCAGGGATGTAGCTCAGCGGCACCATGCCTGCTTGGCAAATGCAATGTCCAGAGTTTAATCCCAGTACTGGAAAAAGTAAATAAATAACTTTTTTAAAACATTAAAAAAAAATACTGAGAGCCAGGCATGGTGGTGCATGCCAGCACTTGGGAGGCTGAGGCAGGAGGATCGCTGTGAGTTCAAGACCAGCCTGGGCTACATAGTGAGTTCCACGTCAGTCTCAACTACATAGTGAGACTCTGTCTCAAAAAAAAAA
>NW_022900934.1:10911842-10917176 GCF_012274545.1 Fukomys damarensis
AACAACAACAACAGCAAAAATACTGAGGACATAGATTAATGCAGAGGCCCTGGGCTTAATCCCTGTACCAAAAACAAAGGGGAGGGGAAAGAAAGAAGAAAGTAGTTTTGCAGGTGGTTGACAGAAACCCCACAGCAGTGACTCATGGGACCATGCTACTTTGAACTATTCTTTTGGGATTGAACTTTGGTCCTTGGGCTTGCGAGGCAGACGGTGGCACCACTGAGCTAAATCCCTGGCTCCATGCTACTCTGTTATTCAAATATTTTCTTTCATCTCATAATGTGAGTATAAGGACGTTTGCTGATTCGGAATTACCTTTCCTTAAGTGCCGAGTACCCTGGTTTTCTATTAGGGAAATGACCTTTCAGTAAATTCTCTTCCCTCAAAGAAGTTCCCAGGAGCCCTCCAACAAAGAGCATGTGACTTAACACCAGCCAACCAGAGTGGCTGAGGCACCATCCCTACAGTGATTGGCTTAGGGATAAGCATGTGCTACAAATGGGTCCAATCAGAGTTGTCTTGGGATTTGATTGATAGCAACTAGAAAGATAGCTTTCTTTTGTTCTATTGGTTTCTCGATTCCACAATTTTAGGTACAAAATTTCCCCACCCTACACTGCTGCTCCCTGCTGTATTATGCTGACTCTCCCTGGATAACAGACTCCTTAACAGAAGTTTGAGAAAAGTCTGTACCTCTCCAGCCATTGTTGCTTGTTACAAAAATCTGTGCCTAAAATAGTTCAAAATCTGAGCAAATATTTGCTTTAAATATTGTATTGGCTATTAGTTCAGCTGCTGTAATAAATGCCAAAATACCTGGCTTGAATAAAAGTTTAGTCCTCTCTCATGGAACAGAGTGGCCCCGTGGGTGTGGTGGTTCCGCCACATCTGGGTTTCACACTCCTGCTGTCTTGTTGCTTGGCACCTGAAACACTGTGACTTACAACTCGCCGTCTAAAGTAGCGGCTTCAGCTGCTCTCAAGTCTCTCCTCCTGCCTGGAGGGGAGAGGGAGTAAAGGACACCTCTGTTCCTCCTAACGGCACAGCCCAGAAGCCTGCCGTCGCGGCAAGGGGATGCGAGTACTGGTCTCCAGCCTCGCGTACTCTGCTCCGTGACGGTGTGGTTGGCACCCAAGGGCTTTCTTGCCCTGTGGCCTCTGAGAGACAGTGGGGAGGAGGGGAGCGGTGGCCTGGGCATTTGCTTCCTCAGCATTCTTGTTGCATCGCCGTGGGCTGCGATGTCCCCTTGACGGAAGGGTCCCAGCTTTTGTCGGGGGCTCAGCAGCGCCCCCTTTGTAGATTTGGCGCTGGTGGTCAGCACACAGGTCATCACGTCTGCTGCAGAGTCCCGGCCCCATGGGCGCTGCCTCCCTGCCCTGCACTGGGTGGAGAGGAAGCAGGTAGTGGATGGGGCCAGCTAGCTGGTCACCACCTGCCAGGGCCTCGGTTTCCCCGTCTTCCTGGTAAAGGAGTGGGGCCCATCCAGGAGGGTCAAACACAAATGCCCACAAACGAGGGGAGAGGACTGTTGTATCACGGTCACAAAGAACTGTGCTTTCTCCCTTTTTCTTTGAACCCAGGGACCTCGGTACAGCATTCTTTTCCCCACTGCACAGAGAACGAGGCATAGTGATAAAGCATCTAGAAGTCCTGCTTGGCTGAGCCATGACTCCAGTGGCCTTAGCAACTTGGAGATTTATTTCTTTCACAGAAAGGCCTGTCTGGGAGTCTTCATTCTGAGAAGCAGATACAGCATCTCCATGAAATTAGGGATCTTATTTCTTCCATCGCTGGCATGGAACTTCCTTCCCCAAGGTCACAGAATGACTGCTCATGCTCCAGCCATCGTGTTTGTATTTCAAAGAGAACAGCGTGGCTCTAAGGGTTTTTCTTAGAAACCATCAGCCTCCACTTACGATGCAGGGGGCACTCAGCCTCCACACTCCTGGCATTTGGGGCTGAACAATCCTTTCTTGTGGAGTCCTTGAGCATTGGAGGACTACGACTTACAGTGGCCCAGGAGCGATGACAGCAGTGTCGGGATGGCACAATGGTGGGGACCGCAGAAACTGCACGTGTCCAAAGCGTGCAGAGTTTTTATGAGGCATTTTACCCACGGGATACCAGTGTGCAGCGACAGGTCTGTGTGACCACAAGAACTTACAGAAAATTTCAAATACAAAGAATTCAAAAATAAAGAACCATAACAAACTGCCACATGCCCTGACCAACGATTAGCCACGTCTTTCCAATCTCCTTTGTAGTCTCTCCCCCAAACTCTTTCTTTGCTAGAATTTTTAAAAACAAGTTTAAAGCCTCTCGTCCTCCCGCTGTGAGATTCTTGGCCATCGCAGCGTTGTTTTCGTGAAAGCACGGAGCTGTTACTGAGCCCACTGACATGAACGGGGGGCCTCTGGGGACCCCATGAAGTCCAAGGGCCCCCACTTTGCTGTTTTAAACTCTCTTTGTCCCGTCTTCCGTGTACCCCTCCCACCTCTGCTGTTCCCGCGGATGGGCACACGCACACACGCGCACACACTCACACTCACACTCACCTCTCCAGGAGGGCAGCACCGCCCCAACTCCTGTCCAGCACACATCTTAAGCCAGGTCAGGGCTGCTGTTCTCCCCTTCCCTGCCCTCACGCCGCCAGCTCCCTCGTGCTGACTCATTTTTGAGCCTGAACTGTTCCGCTCTCCCAGGCCTCCGTTTCCCCACCTGTGAAATGGGGAAGCCTTCCAGCTCACCCCCGACGGTGTGGGACACTCCCGCAGGCAGGCGGCACAGCGAGGCACCCTTGGGGTGGTAACCACAGCGGTGGGGAGCAGGCACTGCCCATGGCGGCTCTGGCGGCTGCCACCTTTGGCTTCTGGACCGGGCAGGGCTCGGGGTCGCGGGGAGGCGCGTGACAGTTCCTTAGGTGTGTCCTCGTGGAGATGCCCGGAAGGGCCCCGGCACCCGCCAGGCCTCCTGGGGACACTCCCCAAATACCCAGGGCACACATGCTATGTTTGAGGTTGAGTTTAAAAGTCACCTCGTGGTCCCCACCTAACCCTCCGGAGCTCGGTCTCTGAGGGCTCTCACCTGCCAGCTGTGCGTCCAGGAAACTTACTTTTCCTTGGTCACTCGAGAAGAATGTGAATCAGCACTTGGCCTTTTCAGGAGAACCAAAGTGTCCAGATGTTTGAAAACAAAAATACCTTTTAAAATCTCATGTTGTTTCTTGAGCCCTCTTCCGCCGGGTGCCGGGCCGCATGTGTGTCCCCCAGAGCTCTTGCCACCCTCTGAGCTGACTCCAGAGCCCCACCAGGGTCAGCTCCGGGTCCAAGGAACCTTGGGGAAACTACCAACTCCGAGTTTCCCTTTCTCCCTTCTAAATGGGGGTGACGTTGGCAATTGTAACTGTTACCATTTACGGAGCCCTGGTGGGCCCAAGATGGCCGCCTGCCCTGCCAGTACCCTTTCCTCACTGACCTGCTTTGCTCTGAGTGGCAACATGCCTGTCCTGAAAGGAGGGTGAGAAGCAGCAGATATTGTTAGGGAGGACTGGTAACTGGCAGGTACCTACCGTGGAGGCCCCGCCACACATCTTTCTTCCTGCTGGTAATGTTGACTTGATAGCTGGCACTCTGGCAGCCATGTTGGTGCAGAAACATTCCCGGGGATAGTGGAATGGGAAGATAGAAGTTTAGGCCCCTGTGAACTACATACTCATTGTCCCAAACCTGGGTGCCACATTTTGGCTTCTTAATGGTGGGGGGAATCTTATCTTGTTTAAATTGGTTTTCATGTTTTCTGTAACTAAATCTAATCTGAAGTGACGAGTCTTGGCCTGGCCTGTGTTGGGTGCTCACTACACATATTGGTTAATTCTCACAATAATCCTTTAGACAGGAGCCGTCACGTCACCCTGTTTTATAGAAAAGGGGACAGAGGTTCAGAGGGACCAAGTGGCCGAAGCCAAAGCAGACGGCTGCCCCCACAGCTGGTTCCCCTGCTGCTCCACCATGCCACTTGCTTCGCTGCCACCTTCTAATGGCCATGGCAGATCTGGACCACAGCCGCTCGTGTATGTGTTACTTTGTGTGTTTAGTGACAGACATTTCCCAAGAGCCAGCTCGGTAGTCTGTGTTAGACTTGGGGGCTGTGAACACAACCAAGATGGTGTCTCTCCTCCAGGAGCTCCCCCAAGTGAGGTTCTGGTATTATCACCTTCTGAGGCCCCACATAAACCACGAAGCCCAGGAGGGCTACGCATGCGCACCTCAGTATGAAGAGATCCCCTTCCCAACTTGGGCGGTTCACAATCTGTATAACTCTGTGTTTCAGACTTGGGAAGCAAATCCTAGTCTCTCCTACTTGAATGTCTGTCTTTCTTTCTTTCATTTTCTCTTTCTTTTTTCAGCAGAATCTCACTATGTAGTTCAGGCTGTCCTTGAACTCACTGTGTAGCCCAGGCTGAGCTCAAACTTTCAGCGATCCTCCTGCCTCAGCCTCCGGAGTGCTGAGATTTCAGCTGGGCAACACCAGATGCCTTTTCATCTGCTCCCTGCAGCGTCCTGGCTCTGCCCACACTTTCTGTTGTTGTTGACACTGATTTCTGCCCCACATGGACTGTTTCTCGGATGTCCTTGGATCTTTGGCACTTGAGAGGGACACTACCTGGTATCTGGAAGCCGGGTGTGTTTCCCTGTAGTGGGGCCAGGCAGGGAGCCAGCTCTGGATTCATCAGCAGTGAGCCTGACGCTGGGAGGTGTGGCCGTCCCGGGACTGTCCAGGGCCAGGCTGCAGCCGCGGAGCTGGGAGGAACTGGGTCGGACCCCAGGCTGTCCGCTTCTGTCCCGTCTCCAGAGCAGCCCAGGCCCCGCCAAGGCGGCTGTCACAGGCCACGCGGGGTGGCTCGCTCAGGCTCCTACTCTGCTGTGCGCAGCAGCTGAGTTCGCCTGCCCGGCGGCTGGGGCTTTGCTTCACCCTGGGGTCGCCAGTGTCTCTGCGTTCACCGGGTGGGAGGGAAGGGAATGGAAAGGAAGGAAGTTTTGGATTTCAAATACAGTTTTGAAAAGCCCAAGATGAATCGTTTATTTTTTAAAAAAGTCTAAAGTCAGGAAAAAATGGTTCTGAGAAGAAAAAGATGCTGGGAGCCTTGGCTTCGAGCTCGTCTTTAAGCGAACAGGCCGGCGTTCTCTGTGAAGGGACGCGCGCCACAACCTGTTTATTCTTCCTGCCCTGGAGCCGCTCTGGGCCCCTTCCAGGAGGGCGATCGGAGCACAGAGGCCCACTCTGCGGCCGGCAGGGCGTCCTCGCGGTCGCCCCGGCTGCCGCCCCGCCCGT
>NW_022900934.1:10917299-10934934 GCF_012274545.1 Fukomys damarensis
GGGCTCTGCTGCCCTCTCCCGGGCCGCCGCCGGGCCGCCTCCCCTAGGTTTCCTGGACTTTCCGCCGCTGCACCTGAACGGGGGCTCCGCACGCTCTGGTCTGGACTCCGCGGGCCCCAAGGCTCTGGGACACCGGGCTGCCACTTGTCACAGGCTGTCTTTCCCAGGCACCTTCTGGGTTTCCGAAGCTCACCCCTCTCTGTCACCCCAGGGCCTTTGCACTCGCTGTTCCCTCCCGCACATCTTGCAGTGTTTCCTACACAGGCGGAGAGAGCAGCATCTGTCCTCCGCCTCTTCCCCTGCTGTCGCAGGGTCTGCCTGTGGTGTTGTTTTGCACAGGGCCCTGGCTCCCATCCTTGTACCATGCACTACTTCCCGTTGCGTGCACGGGCTGTCATTGATTTATCCAGGTCTTTATTACTCTCTCTCTCTCTCTCTCTCTCTCTGTCTCTCTTGCTCTCAAAACAACATGCAAATGAATAGCTGTATATAGCGGGTAGGCTGTGAGCTGAATTCCAGAACAGACTGGGACTGTCAGTCCCTGACAATGATGTTTTTGCAGATGTGGTATGCTTCTCAATGTTTTTGAGTTCAAATAACATATATGAGTTTTTGGGATTTTGTTTGTTTGTTTGTTTGTTTGTTGTAGTTGTTGTTTTGAAACATGGTCTCACTATGTAGTTGAGACTGCCCTGGAACTCACTATGTAGCCCAGGCTGGTCTAAAACTCACAGCAGTCCTCCTGCCTCAGCCTCCCTAGTGCTGGGATTACAGGTGTGCGCCACCACGCCCAGCTAGTTTTGTCGCTGTTGTTGTATGGGCACTATAAAGATAAACCAAAAATGTCAACTCTTGCTGTCTTCTTTCTCCTTCATCTTCTTTTTACCTAGGGATTGAACCCAGGGCCTTGTACTGGGCAGGCCAGGGCAGCACCCCCAGCCCATTTCTTCCTGACATTTAAAAAAATGATAAGTAGCATTTGTACATGAGTAGAAAAGCAAAGGCACTCAGATGGACTTGAAAAAGCCCCTAGGAGTCAGATGTAACCAAAACCCCCTGAATCCAAAGGATTGTGATGATCGCCTTCTTTTAAAAAGCTCACAGACAAGAAAGGAGGCACCTAGGGCCAGGGATTTAGCTCAGTGGCTCTGCTGCCTGTCTAGCAAGTGCAGGGACCCAAGTTCAATTCTTGGCACCAAATAAAAAGAAAAAAGAAAACAAAGGAGGCACCTGTCTGTCCCCTACCAACAGTTTCCTGTAGTTGCCTGTAGAAAAATTTTATGCCTATAGAAAAATATACTTACCTGATAAAATATTGTTTCATTTTTAAGTTACAGACACGATGCTGATATTTACTCTGTTCCATCCCTTCATTCCTTTCTTTAATAATATCCAGGACCCACGACTCAGCGGAAGAGTGGACGGGGCTGTGACGACACAGTGCACGGGAAAGGAAACAGAAACACCTCATAAACGCACGAGAGGATGTTCGGCTTCTTTTATTGTAAGAAAAATGCGAATTAAAAGCAGGCGGAGAGATCGGGGCTCAGCTATCGGATTGGCAAACATCCCAAAGCCGGATGACACCTGCACCGGCCTCAGCAGAGCCGATCCGGGTCTGTGAGGGTGCAGTGTGCGCGGGAGGCACCTGCACTGCAGCTGTCAGAGGGACTGGTGCACGTGCCGCTGTCCTGACTGCTGAGAGCGAGGCCTTCGGTGTCTGGCTCAGGCGGGTGACTGGAGGTGCACCACCTGCCTTCCCCCACCAGGGGCGCTCTCTGGGACGGGACTCACTCCCCACTCCCAGTTCCCGGCTCCTTGCACCACGCAGTGTCACGGTCACAGCGCTCACTCTGAGTCCGTCTGCTCTCTGACCTTTCCCAGCCTTCCTTGTGATCGGGTTGCGGCTGTGTGGCTTTCTCTCCCCACCGGGATGTGCGCTGGTGCCGGAAGCTGTCCCAGGCCTGGACCTTGAGAAGCACATAGATAACTATGACACATGCCTAAGACACATAGATCTGCTCAGGCCCAGGCTGTGCTAGGGGCATGGCACCTGTGAAACAAATCCAGCCTCACAGCAGACCTACGTGGTGGGGACTATTGCTGTCCCTAGTTTCCTGAGGAGAAAATGGTAGCGCAGAGAGGTTAAGTAACTTGCCCAGGTTCACACAACTGGCAGGAAGATGGGGAGTGTTTCTAAAATGACAAATTCCCAATATCCAGGTTCTTCAAATGAACTGTCCAAAGTCCAAGAACTTAGTTTTTGTTTTGTTGTTTTGCTTTGTTTTGCAACAGAGTCTCATTATGTTGTCTAGCCAGGCTTTCAACTCACAGAGATCCATCTCCTGTCTCGGCCTCCCAAGTGCTGGGATTAGAGATGTGTGCCACCACGCCCAAGTCAGGAACCCTCACTGTATGCTGCAGCTAATCAATCAGCTCTGGGAAAATTAAGCTTCCAGAGAGTGATTTTATTAAAGCAGCGAGGACATGGTGGCACCCTCCAGACATCTTCCCCTACATGGTCCTTTTTTTTGTACTGGGGATCAAACTCAGGACCTTGTGCTTGTGAGGCAGGCACAGCACCACTGAGCTAAATCCCCAGCCCCGCCCCCGATAGTCTTGAGAATTTATTGGACAAGAGTAAGCTGATATAAGTAAGCTGATATATACATGATACTTCTTTCTCAAGGAGATGAAGGATAAGCAGAAGAGGGGGAGAGGAGGAGGAAGCAGAGGATTTATCTGTGGATGTATTTTGTGGGATCTTCTATGCCAGACCAACTTTTTAAGAGCTGTATTATTTGGAATATAATTTCACCTGTGGGGTTCAGGGACATAAAGACTAAACTATGACAAAAGTTTGACTTTCATACAGATGCCCAAGCTGGGGACGTGGCTTTAGACAGGAAGTTGGTCTGAGGCTTGGGCCCCTGACTTGTCATTCCGCCATCACCAATGTGTTGTTTCTCAACTCAGGTCCCACTGGTTGACCACCATGTTTTCAATCCTGGGTCCTGCTCCAGTTCCATTGGCTGTACTTCAGTCACATGGCCACTCCTTGCAAGGGTCCCTGGGAAATGTAGTCTTTATCCTATTGCATGCCATGCCTCCACGGAGTTCCTGTCCATATAGAGAAAATTAACATTGGAGGCAATTCTCACAATGCGCCATTGGAAGAATTATTGGAGAGCTTAGAATTTAGAATCTGGAACAAAATAAATTACTCATTCCCACCAACAGCACCGTGCCATATGGTTTCAGAATTTCAACTGATCATGACTGCCAATTTCAGGAGGCCCCCACTTGGCTGGTCTTGGGATTTGTGGTATGCCTTATGGCTGTGTAATGCAATCAGCAACACGTGGGTCCTCACACTGATCCACGGATCCAGATCAGCACCAACAATGTTTGTTTATTTATTTATTTGTACCAGGGCTCGAACTCAGGTCCTTGTGCTTGCAAGGCAAGCGGCAGAACCGCTGAGCTAAATCCCCAACCCGACAAAGTTTATTTCTAAGTTTCTTCTCCAGGGCATGGTCATCAGTGTCAGAAGAGAAAATAAGTAAATTTTACTGATTGTGTGAGAAGTTGAAAGCAAAAAATGAAGATTTCTCTTGGCTGTAGGTTCCCACCCTCTTTCAGCAATGTGTGTTTTGTTGTTGTAGTTTTTGTACTAGGGATCAAACTCAGGACCTTATGTTTGCAAGGCAGGTGGCGGCACCACTGAACTAAATCCCTGGCCCTCAGCAGTGTTTTAACTCTACAAATACCTGGAAACCAGATCAGGACATATTTAATAAGCCATAAAGAGTGTGGACTTCACCCAAGGGCACAGGGGAGCCATGCCAGAGGTTAGAGCAGGAGAGGAGTCCAATCAGGAGACATTTAGGAGTCTCGCTTTGTCCTGAAATGGGACTTGGACGGTGTTTGGGGGGCTCTGAGATGAACCATATACAACCTGAAGTGTCAGTTTTTACATTTAAACACAAATTTCTCAAATTTCAGTCATGCAATTGCTATATTTTTAAAAATCCATTTGTTTTACTTCAGTAGATTTATTTTTTTAAAGGAAACTTTACATCTCTACTGTATCGGTCAACTCAAGCCTTGCTGCAGGGACACGGACTCCAGAACCGAAGGCTGAACCTCATTCCTAGCCTCCTTGGCTACAGCTCTTTTCCGGGACCCAGCAGAAGGCGAGCGCTGAGATCTCCCAGGAACCCTGCTGGCTCCAAGGGACTCTGCTTCAGAACCTCCCGGGAGGTGGCGCAGCCTCAAGTGTCCCCGGCGTCGCTAGGGGTGCTGGGTTGCACAGTTTCGTGAACAACGCGGTGAAGCGGTGCCTCCTGGGGACACCCGAGAGGATTTCCTCGGACTTCCCGGTTTAACCCTCAGCTCCGCTCTGCGGGTGGGCAGCACCTCCTCCTCTGACAGCCCAGAGAGCTCGGGTTCCCTGTCCGCACGACCAGGGCTTGAAAGCGCAGTTCTGGGTTTGGCCACTTGGTGTCGCCCTCCCCAAACCGTCGGAAGAAGGCAGGGCTCAGGGCTGTTGGGGTGCAGCCAGAGCACCCCGACCCCCAGGACTCCAAAGGGCCCACTCTGCCCTCCCTCTGCTGCGTCATCCCCAACGATGCAGAACTCCTTCCTCTTCCCGGTTAAAACTGAGCCCGTGTTAGGCGGGGGCGGGGGTGTGTGTTAGCTCAATGGTTCCACCGCCTGCCTCGCAAGGACAAGAACCCGAGTTCAATCCCTGGTACCAAAAACAAAACAAAACAAAACAAAAAAACCCAACAACCAAAAAACACTTAAAATTGAACCCTTGTCCCTGACACTCGGAGCCCAGGGCTGGATATTTCACATGCCCGCCAGCAGTTTGGTCTCCTCGCACCACAGAGGGGAAACTGAGGCAGTGGGAAGTGGGAAACTGTGGGGAGTGTCAGATCCCACCCAGAGGGAGGCAGAAGCTCCGCGTTCTGGTGCCAGCTCATTCAGGGCAGGTCAGTTGTGTTCATTCTCCATGTTTTCATAAAACAGATTTCCGTTCTTGGCAGAAGTAATCTGACCGTTTAGGATGTGTGTGTGCGCGCGCGCGTGTGTGTGTGTGTGTGTGTTGTCTTTTTATTTATTTATTTTTGATGTGGAAGTCAGTGCTCCTCTGACTACCAAGAAAACACTGAAGTTTTACTATTACACTACATTTTTTAAAATTGTCTAAATATACCTTGATAGCTACTTCTAAAATTAGAAAAACCTGTTTAAGAGACGAAAATAAGTCTGGTACAACTTTTCAGATTCAAGTCCTCCCCGCTTCAATGCATTCACACTTTAAAGGAAATTAATAAGGATACATTCACACGAAAAGGATTCAAAAGATTTGCCACTAGGAGACATTCTCATCCCAATCAATTCTTCCCCTCCTTCCCCAACACCAAGACTCCCAAGTGCCCTCCCCACTAGCCAGACAGGCGGTCGTCAAGACACCCAAGGAAGCCACTCACACCCTGACTGTGCCACTTTTCTTCCCTTCATACTGTACCTCGGTGGTCCTTCCAGGTTGGTGCCAGGAGCGTATTCTTCACGCATCCTACTGCCGGAACGTAATGCTTTATCTCACTGGCTCCAGTCTTGGCTGCAAACAATCCTGCGGTCAGCATATTTTGCTCAGAAGTCACCTGTGCACGAGGCTCTGTTCTGGCGGGACACAGCACCTGAAACGCCCAGTCACCGGGCTGGTGCATTTTAATTTTTGGACACGGATTGTCTAAATGTTCTCTGAGGTTAAACCTACCAAGGGACATTCGGACCAGCAACTTACATAGCAGTGTTTTCTCCTGAGTCCAGCCAAGGTCACGAATGATCAGGTTTCTTGATCTGGCCTTGTCCATGGAGGAAGAAGGCATTCTCCACAGCTCCAGTCTGAGCGTTCTTTCTTTTTGTTAGGTTAGGAATTCAAAATACACGTGAAGGCCATTTTCGTTTCTTTGCTGCTGGCCTAGCGCTTGTGTCTTTTATGGTTTTAAATGCAAAGTGTCCCCCAAAGACTCATGTACTAAAGGCTTGATCTCCAAGGAAGTGGTATTCTGAGGTGGCTAAGAGAGGCGATCAAGTCCTGGGGACTCTGGCCTCGGCCCTGGACAGACACGTGGATGAACTCGCAGCTGAATGGGCTCTAGGAGGTGGGGCCTGGATGACGGGGTGTGATTGTGGGGACTGTGTCTTCCCTAGCCCTTTCTTCTCTGAGTCTCTCTGCTTCCTGGCTGCTTTCATGAGTTCAGCATGGTTATCCACTACCGGGCCCTTCTGCCTAAAAGCAAGGGGGCCAGCTGACCATGGACTGACCTCTCTGAAACTGAACCAAAATAAATACATCTTTCCTCTTTCAAGTTGTCATTCTCAGGTATTTTTGTCAGAGTGATGGAGAACCAAACGATGCAATGTCCTTTGCCTGTTTTTCTACTGGGTTGTTGTCTTCTTAAAAAATCTGCAAGACTTTATATACTGAAAAATGAAGTCTTTGTTTCTCATATGCTGTAGAAGCACATATTTTTTAAATATATCAAGCAAAAATGCGTCCTTTGTACACCATGTTTCCAGGACTTATGGTCATTTCACAGTATATTGTGGATCCCTTTCCATGTCTGTAAGTAAACTGTCACGTTCCCAACTAGCGTGGGTAAAAAGCAGCTCCAGGCAAAGTCCCCTCCTTCTCACCTTCCCAGGCTGGCAGTATGATGTAATTTAGGGATCCCAGCCACAGGGGGGAGCTAGAGACACATTCCTTGCCTGGCCAGTGCCCGGGACCCGTGGGTCAGGCAGCCTGCGAGGGGACACTCTTTTTAGGCCTGATGATCCCAAGCATTAAGGTGGCTCAGGGCCACAGGGGCGAGCCTCTTCAGCCACCCTCTGCTCCGGGCCATCCGTGCTCTGTGACATGTGTATCGCGCTCCTGGCCTCTCCGCACCCAAAGCTCCACGACCCGATTGCGAGACCTCTGTGTCCCGGCGGGGGAGGGGCTGCCTCTGGTGCATCTCTGGGGAGCAAGTCAGGGAGGTGACAGAAGCCAGCCTGCCTCAGTAACAGCAGCGCACACCCAGACAGGGGTTTACTGCGCTGCCTGGTGGGGAGGACACCATCTCTCTCCCGAGGAGGACACGGAGGCGCAGCGTGGTTCCGTGACTTGTACAAGGCCCTGTAGCTGAGCTGGGGCTCGAACCCTGGCCCTCAGAGTCTAACCCCACACCCTGGTGTCCCTCAGGAAAACAGGTGTGGATGGGTTGTCTGAGCCACAGGAGCACACCCCACTCTCACAGAGAAAACGTCTCCTTGCCTAGTTTTCTTTTTCACCTATTTTCATTTTCCCATTTTTGATGAAGAGTCGAGTACAGGAGCGTTTTCACTTCCTGAGAGAACAATACCAGCACAAAGCACACTGTAGGTGAGGCAGAGAGGGGACCCTGCCCTGCGGGAGGAGCTGGGTGGTGAGGGGACCCCAGTCCCCGGAGGACTCAGCCCTGGCCATCCCCTTACATCATTTCTCAGTGTTTGTTCCGGCCTAGTTTAGCAAGTGAAGTCAGAAATATAGATTTTTTAATGTGAAATTTTTTACTTTAAAATAATGACAATTAATTTAAAGCCTGTGAAGACAAAACAAAATATGCGTGGGGTCTGATTTGGCTAAACAGTTGCAAGGCTGCAGCTTTCCTGAAGGTTACGTCCGTTGTCTGAAAACAAACGTTCTCACCCTGATTTTTATCATCATCTGTGTAGTTAGTGCTTTTATGTGTTTAGTCACACACTCATTCTGCGCATGCAACCCTTCACCCACTCACCCATCCATCCACCCTCTGTCCATCCCCTCACCCACCCAGCCACCCGGCCCCTCAGGCACGTGTCTGACCCCATCCACCACCCGCTCCCGGATCTGTCAGTTCATTTCCTCAGCCGTTACTGTTGAGTCCTCGCTGTGTCCTGGACCCTGGGCCAGGCCCTGAGGACACAGTGACAGTTATGATTTAATGCCTGTCTTTCAGGAACTCACCACCTCTTTTAGTGGAGGATGAGAAGGATGAAACCAAACGGTGTTAAATTCAGACCCTGTGAGTAACGGCTGGGAAGCTTTGGGCAAATATTAAAGTTTCCTGGTGTCAGTTTCCCCCTCTGTGCAGTGGGACTATTTTAGATCATTTTCGCTATAGCAAAGTACCTGAGACTGGGAAACTTATAAGCCATGGGAGTTCACTGTGGCTCACAGGTCTGAAGGCTGGAAAGTCCCGTCAGGAGACCCATCCAAGGCCGTGTCATTACATGGCGGTGCCCTAGGGCACATGCGGGAACAGAAGCACCGCAGGAGACAGTTGAGGGAGCCTAACTGCTTTGTAACACCCCAGTCTCTGTCTCAAATCTGGCTGAACCCCAAGAGACCCCACTCTGTCTCCATGACTCCACCAGCCTTGACAGGATCTAACCCCCGTGACCTGGTCACCTCTCAGCACCGTCGCTCTGGCAGCCTAAGTTCACCATGCATTTCGGTGGGGACAAACCACACTGAAGCCACACAGCAGTAACGGCGCTCTGGGGTCCTGTGTCCTGTGAGGGAGGTCACGTACGTGACTGAGGGGTGCAAGGGGGCAATGCCCCTCTTACTGCAGGTGGCCCGGGCTGTGGCCTCAGACAGAGCTGCCAGCTCCTTCCGGGGGTCAGGGGAGGCTTTTGGAGGTGGCAGGGTCCACAGGGCCCCACACAGCCCACGTCAGAGGGGGTGCTTCGTCTACTCAGAGCCACTGCCTCCCGACCGGGCCTCCCAGCACGTGGGTCTCGCTGCCCTTGCTTCACCCCTGACCACCCCACCCTGTGCATCACGGCCCCAGTTTGTGGGGAAATAGCCCGGGACAGGAAGGGCTGCGGGCTCCCTCTTTCCCGATTTGTTGCTATTTTTCCCATTTAAATGGAAACCATGCTTATTGCAGACAATTAGAAAAAAACAACACATCAAACAAGAAAGAAGAAAATCATTTTCCTGTCTCATCCTTCTGATTTAACCACACTAAACATTCTGTGTTTTCCTTTCTCCTAAGCCAGGCTCCTCGTGTGTGTGTGTGTGTGTGTGTATGCTCATGCGTGCAGAGTTATAAATCATATTGGCCGACTATTCAGTGTTGTGTTTTTAAAAACATTTGTTATACCACAGGCACTGTGCCTCCCTTGCTCATCTTTGTGAATACAAGTGAAGGGCTGTGTTTGTTTAGCCGGTGACTCTTAAGTGAGCACCTACTATGTTGGAGAGGGCGGCAGGGTGTCACAGCACATCGACATTTACCCACTGCCCTCCGCCTGGTCCGGTTGGAAGCACTTGTGTCCCACTGCCCCTTCCTCTCCGCCGCCCAGTGACGCAGCTGCTGGTGCTGTGCCCACTTTCCAGATGAGGAGGATGAGGCCAGGTTGCACAGCGAAGGCAGAGTCAGCTCTTGATTCGAGGTGCGTTGGCCACAGAGCCTGGCCTCTCTCTGGCTGGGCTGCTTGGGTTCATCCCTCGAGGGACCGGAGCTGGTGGGACAGGGAGGGTACAAGGCGGGTCACGGTGCTGAAGAGGCTCTAGGCCCACCGGGCCATCGGGGAAGGCTTCCTGGAGGGGCAGGCGACATTTCCATCCCCTCCAAGAGCCACAGGCTGTGTGGGCGGTGGGAGCTACAGTCGGGGACCCGAGGTAGGAGCAGGTACAGGAGCTTCAGCAAGCAGCATGGCGGGCCCCGGTGGGAGAGGTGTGAGGGGCTGGGGACCCCCGGGGAGCCCCAGAGGACTTCCCACCGGATGCAGTCTGACCAGAAGGTCCCATTGGCCGGGCAGCACCCCGCTGTAGCCTGTTGAGCGCCTGTTAACTGCCTCGCCCTTTCCGCTGAGGAAGGTTCCAGAGCGGGCATCAGGACTGGATGACTCTGCCATGGCCTGGAGCCAAGGTGGCTGCAGGGCAGGGCAGGGCAGGGCAGGAACGGCCTGCAGGGAGCCGGCCCAGCGGTCAGCCTTGGCCATGGACGCGGCCTGCTGCAGAGGGCCTCTCAGGACGTGCAGCCGGTCCTCGAACCTGCCCGAGGCCCTAGTAAATACTCAAGTCACGGCGCGCCCTCTGCGAGGTGTCCTGAAGGTCAACAGGAATCAGAGAGCAGCCTGGGGAGGCCCCCACCTCCCCCTCCCACGCGGGCCTGGGACCCTCTGGCTTCTGCCACCTCCTGCCGAGTGCTGTGTGGCACCGCTCCTGTCCCTGCTGCTGGGGACAGGGAGGGGCTGTGGCCCAGGGCCACCTCCTCTGCTGGAACCGACCTGCTTTCTCCAGCCCCTCGGCCAAGCCCACATCTTATCAGCTCAAACACTTCAGAGTTCAGGACTCGGAGCCAAAGTCAACTTGAGGAAAAGTCTAGAAAGGTCCAATCAGGAAGAGCAGAGCGGTGGGGTGGGGAGGCCGGCGGACCTGGGATTGTCGCTGCAGCACTGTGTGCAGTGGCAAAGACTGGAGCCGCCTGGGTGCCCATCAGTAGGGAGTAAATAAATACCAAAGCCTTCTGCAGTCTCCAGAGAGAACGAGGCCACTTACTACTCCAGGGTAAGGAAAGAGCAAAGATATGAAGCCGTGTGTAACATCAGATCCTTTGGTGTAAACAGGAAAGAGGAAGATATGCCCCAGGAGCCTGTTTATGTACAGAAAATTTCTGGAATCATTTTGGGGTACCTGGAGATGCTAGCTGTGGGCAAGAGGTGGAGGGAGACACACCTCTCACTGTATACTCCTTGTGCCTTTTGAGCAACGTAAAATGACTGTGTTCTTATAGAGATAAACCAGTAAGAACATCAATGATTTCGTTCCAGGCAAAGGGTGAGAGAGGTGATGTTTGCCCAAGGTCCAGCAGCTTTCGGCACAGGCGGGACAATCGGAGATCCAGCTCCAGGGGCCCAGGGCCTCCCTAGCTTCTCAGTGTCCAGCCGCACTCCACCAGGTCTTCCCCAGGCCCCTCGAGTTTCCCAGAGCTGGCTGCTGAAAGGGCACTTTGAGCAATGCCAACTCGTGGGCACTCCTGAGGACTCTGTGCCGCAGAATCAGATGGCTCTGTGGATGGATCGATTCCATAGGAGTTATTTTACATAACAGGAATATTGCGAGGAACCAGACCTCCCGGATTCCCAGTCCCATGGTACCAAACCCGACCAGTAAACAACGGCAACACTGAAAGCAAACTGAAACATGGAGCTCAAGCGAGAGGAGGTGTGCGGCGGACGGCGGCTGCCACAGGGAGAGCACCGTGAGGGGATCTCTGAGAAGGTGACGTTCGGTCTGGGGCGGGAATGAGAAAAAGGAAATAAGTACAAAGAAGGCAAGGATGGGACAGTCTCTGGCTGCAGGAAGAGCCATTGCAAAGGCCCTGGGGTCACAGTAAGCTTCGCTATGGGAGAAACGGAATGGTGGCCAGTGTGGCTAGAGCTTGGAGAGCCAGAGTGAGAGGAGAGCCAGGTGGGGAGTCGAGCCTGTGGTGCTCTGGACTTGGTAAGGAGTCCAGACGAGGAAACTGAGGCTCAGAGAGGTTCTAAGTCATTTGTCCAAGGTCACATATTAAACAGTGGCTGAACCGGGCTTCTGGCCTGGGTTCCTGAAGCCACCAGTCCTTCACCATCCATAAGGTGGCACAGGGCAGAAACATCAGACATGCGTTTCCTTCCAGCACAGCCTGTGTGCAGAGAGCAATGCTGTTTTTTTTTTTTTTATTGCACAGAGACATGCATGTGTCCCACAGAAAGAGCACAGAGCATGCTCCCCACGTGGATGCCTCCCCTGTGACCAGCACCCAGATGAGCCCCCGCGGTCTCCTCCAGGTAGACCTGTCCTGGGCCCGAGTCTGCTTGACCTTAGGGGGTGTCTCTGAGCAGGAGGTGGCCTGTCTGACTTGTTCTGCCCAACATCGTGACTGCCAGGGGCTCAGGGGCTCGGCAGACTCTGTGTTATAGGCCCCTGGTAAGGCGGTGTGTGCACTAGCAGGCGTCCTTCCCACGAAGAAGGCTGGGCAAAGGCATCTCACCAAGGCACAGTCCGAAGGATGATGCTGCCTGAAAAAGTAAGATACCACCTGAGGGCCCTGGGACAAGCCTGTGATTCCAGCTACTCTGGAGGCTGAGGCAGGAAGATTACAAGTTCAAGGCCAGGCTGGGCAACTTAGTGAGAATCTCAAAATAAAAAGGGTAGGGGATGTAGCTCGGTGGAGTGTTCAATCGCCAGGATAGCACACATAAAACAAAACAACAGGTGTGAAACAATCAAGTTTTTGGTGGGGAGAAAGAAAACTGATATCTTTTCTGTTGTCAAGAATGACCCTAGAAAATATGTTAAATTTTCTCTCAACCACAGTGCATCTGGAGCCCTTCATAAATGCAAAGAGACACAGGGTGGAGGGTGCTCTTGTGTTCGGGGACATGTTGAATGACAAGTAGGAGCTGCCAGCTGCACTATTTAGAGTTCAGGCGTAGGAGCGGACCGTGGTGGTTCATACTTGTAATCCTGGTACTTGAGAGGCCAAGGCAGGAAGATCACCATGAGTTGGAGGCCAGCCCGAACTACTTATTGAGACCCTATCTCAAAACACCAAAACAAAACAAAAATACCAACAGAGTCTAGCCACGTGGAACCCATGGCCCGAGAGCCGAATGTGGCCTTGGACAGCTAGTAACAGCTCAAGATTGTACACTTTCAGTGTTATTGTGATCGTTTTCTTCACTACCTTGGATGGTACCCAGCTCAGGGCCTTTGCACTGATCCACATCCCTGCCCCTCCTTTATTTTTCATTTTGAGAATGTAAAGTTTATATCTAGGTGTCCCTCAGGAGCCCTCATGTGCTTGTAGGCAGGACTTTTGGAAAAGGACTGGAACCGGATGGTTGCAGCTGACTCGCGTTAGAAGGCGGGGCCTGGTTCGAGGCGGGTCGTTGGGGCGTGGCCCGAAGAGTCCAGCTCCTCCCCAGCTCCTCCCTCTTCTCCCTGCTTCCTAGCTGCCCGGACATGAGCCGCTTTACCTTGCCAGGCCCTTCTGCCGTGCCTTCCTGCCTTGGACTGAAAACACGAGCCAAAACAAACCTACCTCCTTTAGGTTGTGTTTGGTATTGTGTTTCAGCCATGAGGAAAGTGACTAAGACAGACATGGCCTTGCTAAGTTGCCCAGGCTGGGCTTGAACCAGTGATCCTCTTGCCTCCACCTCCCAGAATGCTGGGATTATGTGATTTTTAACAATGTTTTTCATGACTTGATCGCATGGTGCTGGAGCATGAAATGCTGTTTGGGGAGGGCACTGGGCAGTGCTAACTCCGCCTTCTATGCCCACACGGCCGGGTCAATCAGGCAAAGCCCAAGACTTCCCAGGTGCTTGTGTGACTTAGGGAGTAAAACACAGAGATCATGGATCATAGTATTTCCCTGCACACGTGCCTGTGAATACAGGCATTTATTCGTATTAGGCAGGCATGGAAGTTTTATCACTTAATTATTAAACTTGACTTGTGCTCTATTACAAAATAATTCAATAAACTGCAATATAAAAAGTAGAGGAAGTGGTGTCACTTATCTAGATTAGATGTATAGTTGTATATTTAATATGCGGTCCAGGCAAGCCAAAAGTTGGGACGCCCATGACTTAGACCTCCACTCCTTCGCCCTGTATTTTTGTTGTTGTCCCGAATGTATTGAAAATTACAGCATAACAGAAAGATTCGGACAGCCTTGGAATTCATCCTGAGGGTAAAATCGCTTCTTCAGCTGCGCGAAAGCCTGCTGTCTGTCGTGGAGCTTCTTGTTTTTTTGTTTGTTTTTTGGTACCGGGGATGGAGCTCGGGACCTAGTGCTCGTAAGGCAGGTGGCGGAACCGCTGAGCTAAATCCCCGGCCACCTGCGTATTGTTGCGGAGCTTGTTGAGGGGGATGATGGCGATCTCCTCGCACACGTGCGTGTTGGTGTGGAAGTCATCGGCCAGGTGTGTGTCGTACTTCTCCTTCTCTAGTTGAAGGAACACAAAGAAATCATGGGAGCCAAAGGCTGCACGGGATCAGGTGTCTCCCGAGGTGGTTTGCTGTGTGTGTGTGTGTGTGTGTGTGTGTGTGTGTGTGTGCGCGCACGTGTGCTCATTGGGGAGGTGGCAGGTGGATTTCATGTCTCCTTATTTGTCACTCTGACTTTTCTACAAAAAACAGGATGAGAACAAGAATGCCCGTGTCTTAGGCACCTGCACAGCCCCAGCAGACAGACAGGAGCAGGTGTTTCTAGCAGTGGTTTCCGCTGCTCGAGGCAGGGGCTGTAACCTGGCCTTTGACACAGGGAGCGGTGACTCCCTTGGCCCCAGGGACCAGCCGGCTTGTGTGTGGATCTGAGTGGCCTGACGTCTGGCGGACCTGAGTCTCGCCGCTGAGGCTGTGCATTTGGGTTACTGTGCTGCTTCACAAGGCACCCCAAAACTCAGCAGCATGAAACACATTTTCTGTTCTCGGATTTCTGTCTCTCGGCTCCTCTGAGTCAGGAATTCAGACGGGGAAGGCAACATGGCTTTCGTCTGTAACCCTATGACACCAGGACCTCAGCTCCGGACACTGGAAGGCTCAGGGGACTTGAGGGCTGGCAGACCCCAGCTGGAGGTTCTGCGCTTGTTCCCTGCAGCTGACGTGTGGCGGGGGCTGCTCCTCAGCTGGCCATAACCCAGGGCACCCTCGCTGTGACTTCCCCCCGGGCTGCTTTAGGCAGGGGTCCCAAGAAGTTGGAGATGCCAGCCATTGTGTAGGACCAGGCCTCGGGGTCATGTGGAACATTTCCTGTCTCTGTGGCTTCAGACAGCATAGGGGTCCCAAAGGCTCGAGGGGTGGAGGAGAGAGGCCCTCATCACTGCTCAGTGGGACTAAGGGTCACTTTATGAGGGGGCCCTGGAGCGACTGGCGCCCTTGCAGAATGCTGGTGGGATTATAAAATGGCACAGCCTCTGGAAATCCCTCTGGCAGTTCCCCAAAAGGTCAACCGCAGAGGTCCCGTAGGATCCAGCGACTGCGGGCCTGGTTCAACACCCAAGAGAAATGAGGCTCAGGATCCACACAGAAACAAATGCCTGTCCACTTAGGATGGAAAACCGGTGTGGCATCACCACCCAACGGAGTATTGTGCAGCCGCAGGAAGGGACATGGATGGACCTCAAAGCCACGCCGAGAGCGAGGAGCCAGTCACGAGGGCGCCTGCGGGAAGATCCCACTGATGTGCACCACCCGGAAGAGGTGGTTACAGAGACGGAGAGGGCAGTGGTGCTCCGGGGCTGGGGTAGGGGGATGGGAGCCGCTGCTGAGGCGCGTGGGGCTTCTTCTGGGGGGTTACGATGATCTGTGGGTGCACCAGAGATCATGGAATTGCATGCCCGGGAAGAGTGGACTTTATCGTGTGTGAATTATATCTCAATGAGGTGGTCATTTAAAAAATAAAAAGGAAAGGGTGAAATGGCTGAGGCTGCTCTGGGACTTTTAGAAAACGCTAGCCTCACTGTGAACGGAAGGACCTTGTCTTCCCGTGCCTCGATGTCTCTGTCCGTGAAATGGGCTACTCAAGAGTCGAAGGGACTCAGCGGGCCTTTGGGGGACTCCGAGAGGCGATGCCAATGGAAGCTGAGCCCACGGCTGGCACACGGCTGGCACTTGGGAGAAGTCGTGATGACAAACGATAAAGGGTCCCAGGGCGGCGAGGTGTGAGCCACGTTCCACTTGAGTCCCCTGCCCTGGGGCTGCTCTGTTCCTCTCTCTAGATGTCAGGAGTTTATCTGAAAAATGGGTTCACAACGGCGCCCACCTCGAAGGCTGTGGTAACAATGACTTAGCAGCTCCCGGCGCACAGCAGGTGCGACATAGTTGCTGTATCACTCTGGGCATTTCCTCGGGCCTGCTGGTGCTGCCCCTGCCTCCACTGTCCACAGAACAGCAATGATGCCAACATTAACAGGGAGCAGGAGGCGACCACAGCAGGGAAGGGCAGGGATGGCGCGAGGTGGGAGGACCGGGGAGGAGAGCGGGGAGGCTGGGAGCTCAGCCCACCCTGGTCCGCTGTCACTCTGTACCCGGACCACTTCAGTAGGTCCTCACTGCGGCCACCCTATCCCCATCCTACTCAGCGTGCACTCACACACACCACACACTCACACACACACATGCCATTGTCCACATGCAGCTAGAAGGAATTTGTCTGACCACATCCCCCCTCTGCCTACAATTCTCCATGGTTCCCCCCTCCCTCAGAGTAAAAGCCAAAGATCCTACAAGGTCATCCACTGTTGGCAGCCTTGTTATGTCTCTGACCTCTCCCTCACTCTTGCCCTATGCATGGCTCTCCAGTGGCACTGGCTTCCTCACCGCTCCCCAGAGCACAAGGTGCCCTCCTGCCTCAGGACCTCTGCACATGCTACTCTCTCTGCTGGACCATTCTCCTCGCAGATCTCCCCAGGCTTGCTTCCTGGCTTGCTCTGGGTCTGCTTGGTTTGGAAGCCGTTTGACTGTGACCCTTGAAGCCTCATGTGCTGTCATCTTGGCCTTTGGTGGGGTGTCCAAGCGGCGTAGCCTCCCAGGTATGAGCCCAGTGAAGTCACGAGGCCCTTGGGGCTCTGGCGTCCTGAATGGATGCATGCTGGGCTAGCAGAGTGGACTGGGTCTCAGGAGTGAGTGCGTTCCCATGAGGACAGGTTGTTATAAAGAGTCAGCCTGGCCCCTCCTGGATCTGTGGCTTCCTGCCACACCATGTGACTTTTCTGCCCTGTGAGGCCATCGTCACCAGGCCCTCCCTGTGAGGCCTCACACAGGCTAAGCAAGTGCTGTACCCATGAGCTACTGCCCTGGGCCTTTTCCTTTTTTATTTTGAGACGGGGCCTCGCTGAGCTGCCCAGGCTGATCTCGAACTTGTGCTTCTCCTCTCCTGGTTCGCTGTCCATATCTGTGCATGGCTCACATCTACAGTGACCGGCCCAGGGCAGGGCCCCCAGTCAGGACTCTGCACCCTTTGCCTGAGGAGAGAGCAAGAGGGAGGCGTCCTCCTCACCACCCGAGGTGTACAGCGCTCGGCCTACAGCGTCCATGCGGGAAGGGGGCCGGGGCTGGGCAGAGCTCCAGGGTTTTGAGGGAAGCCAGATGCTCTTCTATCTATATGATGCCCCGATTAGAAACCATTTCCGGTTCTGTAAGAAACCCACATGTGCCGCTGCTGCGTACCGGGGCGGGGCCGCCTGACAGCGCGCTCAGCAGTCAGAGGAAGCCTTCCTTTCAGGGCAAGTTGCTTTTTCAATGCCACCCACCCTCGGTCTTGGGCCCGGCCTGGGCATCTTTCCTTCACTCTGGAGCGGAGATCGAAGGTAAATATCGGCAGAACGTTGGCTTTTCCAGGCCCCAGATCAGAGCAGCACCGGCGGAAGCGGCGAGTCAGGCTCCCCTCCGCTCCCGCCGACCGGCCCCCAGCGCGTGCTCATCGCTGACAGTCGGGGTGGCTCTTGGTGTCACTCTGCTGCCAGCGGGGCCACGCCCTGCCCGACCCTAACCCTCTGGCCCTGCGCTGGGACCGACCCTATGTGTTTCCTGGGATCCCCTCGTCTTTATGACGGCGGC
>NW_022900934.1:10935365-10956012 GCF_012274545.1 Fukomys damarensis
GCTGCGTACCGGGGCGGGGCCGCCTGACAGCGCGCTCAGCAGTCAGAGGAAGCCTTCCTTTCAGGGCAAGTTGCTTTTTCAATGCCACCCACCCTCGGTCTTGGGCCCGGCCTGGGCATCTTTCCTTCACTCTGGAGCGGAGATCGAAGGTAAATATCGGCAGAACGTTGGCTTTTCCAGGCCCCAGATCAGAGCAGCACCGGCGGAAGCGGCGAGTCAGGCTCCCCTCCGCTCCCGCCGACCGGCCCCCAGCGCGTGCTCATCGCTGACAGTCGGGGTGGCTCTTGGTGTCACTCTGCTGCCAGCGGGGCCACGCCCTGCCCGACCCTAACCCTCTGGCCCTGCGCTGGGACCGACCCTATGTGTTTCCTGGGATCCCCTCGTCTTTATGACGGCGGCACAGAAACCCTGTCTGCCTTGACAAACGCTTTTGGCTTCATGCAAGCAGCACAGTACACGGAGGAAAAATTCAAACAGTACGAAAGCGTCGGGTGGAAAATGTCTTCATACTTCCATGTTTGCCAATTTTCTGCTTCACAGTACTTGCTGTTGCTGGTTTCTTGTGTGATGTTTTTAAGGAGTGCACATTTCTTCATTTGTCTGTACGCAGCACATACATAGGCAGGTGGCTGCCGCTGAGCTGCATCCCCAGCCCTTTATTAAATGTTTATTTTGAGACAAAGTCTTGCTAACTTGCCCAGGCTGGCCTTGAACTTGCAATCCTCCTGCCTCAGCCTCCAGAGTAGCTGGGATTACAGGTGCATTTGGGGCTCTCTCTATGATTTCAATGCTTCTCTATAATTTCTTTTTGCATCCCTGGCTTATAGAGAGATTGTGAACTACAAGGCCTCAGGCTACAATTGTCCCACTGCTGGTTTTTGTACAGCCTGCAATCCAAGAATTTTTTTACATTTTTTAAAACATTTTTAAATGGTCAAAAAAAAAGACAACCAAAGGAAGAGTAATACTTGAAAATTATGTGAGTGGTTCCAAGGGGACACGCGGCCTCCTGTGTGCTGTTTATGGTTGGCTCTCTGCAGCCACTTTGGGGCCAGGATGCAGATTGTGTGAGCTGGTTCCTGTTTTGCTCCAAGTCTCTAGCCTGCGTCACTGTCGCTGGACCAGCACTGATGTAGTTCTTACCATGGGCACCTACATTCTCATTTAAATGACAAGCTTTCATGCTTTAGGAAAGTCTGAAAACTCCTGACACGAAACCTCAAGTGATCAGTATAATTAGTATTTATGTCTTGACTTTTTTTTTTTCTTTCCAGACCCAGAATTTGCAACAGCTTACAGAAGGAGGGTGCAACCAATCAAACCCTCTGGCCACTAGGCCAGAGGTGAAATACCAGGAAAGGGCCAGGGTCGAGATGCTGGGCCATCCCAGCCATGCAGGCCTGGCTTATATTTGAGCCGGAGGCTTTATTCAAGTCCTATTTGCAGATGATGCAAAACTCCTTGTGGGTGTTTATTTTCCTCAGAAGGGAGGTAGAAGGCAGAATGCCTAAGAAGCTGGAAAAAATGCCAAGCAGAATAATACAGAACAGGGTTTCCTACCCTCTTACCATTGCCAAATCTAGAAGCAAAGGAACTGTGATTGACTTAATATTTTTCTTTTACTTGTATTTTTTTAAAAAACTTAAGTTGTTCCATCCTGAGAAATAATATCCATGAATTTATGGTTCTGGTTGATGAGTTCTTTGTATATTTCTCTTTCCAAGTGCACCCAAATACTTGGGACTAAAATTATTTTTAAAACATACAACTTTCCTCACCTGCCACCTACAATAATCCTGCCAACCAACCACGATGCTGTGTGGAACGTTTTCAAGGGCTGGGCTGTCAGACGCCAGGATTGCATTGCCAACCACCAGTCCTCCCTTCCTTCCAGCTGACAGAACCCTGACTTTCTGCAGCTGGCTGTGGGCCCAGCCCCAGGGAGTGAACTGCATTTGATTTAAGCCAACCTTGGCCATCCTATGCTCCTGGCCCTATGACTGGTCCCGGGTGGTCACATGCCCCAGTTCTGGCCGAAGGTAAACTCTGCTGGGGGATTCCGGGAAAGAGTTTCCTTTCTGATGAAAAGGAGGTAGATGAGGAGAGACCCGCCTGCCTCTTTTCCTGCTTCTTTGGGCCTTGCTGTGTGAAGAGGTGATGAGTGAGCTGTGGCAGCTGTGACGTGACGTGAAGACCGGCTGAACATGAGTTGCCGACTCGCTGTTGTTGTACAAAGGGAAAGTGCAAAGACCCCTTGTCCCTTTTGGCAACCTTGAGGTGCCAAATCCAAATCCAGTGGTTTGCAAACTCCAGATGTCTTTTAAACAAACAATAAAAGTGACTGCAGTCTACACTGCTGTGATGGAGCCTCTGATCCTACCCTAATGGGCCCAGCTGACTTGGTGCTTTGGAGTCAGACGCTAGGGTCCATACACTCAAGGTCATACAGCTCTACCAAACCCTCCTGGGTCGCTCACCCTGCCAGAGACTTGACTTTTCCAAGCCTTAATTTTCCTGTCTATACAATAGAAGTAAGACGATTCCTTATCTCAGACAGTAACTTTTGAGGAAAAAAATTTTTTTAATTCAATCAAAGCACTTAGGACACGATATATGCTGCTATCATCGTTATTATATCTTTAATATTAATATAATCTGTTAAAAAGAGGGGGACAGAGGCAGGAAGTTGACAGCACCTAATTAAAGGCCACCAGCTGGGCACAAGATGAGCAGAAAATGATCTGAGTGTCAGAGCTGACTGCAAGCTGTTGTGAGTCAACTCCTGAGTGGGCCCGGGTGGCGGACCAGGGCCGAGCCGCAGAGCAATGGGCTGGGCTGTCTGCTGCTCCCTGATGGTGACTCACACCTTCCCAGGCCCTGCAGGGCTACGCAGCACCTCGGCTTTTAAGGGCCGTGGGGAGCTGGAGAGAATCAGGGACCAGGTCGGCCCTGCCCGCGCCATGTGTTTCGGTTACAAAGCAGCTGCTGGCCGAGGCCTCGTGGCCGGGATGAAGGGAAACAGACCACGAGGCGGGGCTGCAGCGAGGAGCCCTGGGGGCTGAGTCAGCGGCCTCGTGACGCCACCGTGTGACCCAGGGAAGCTTCCCCGGGTCCCAGGCCTCGGTGCGTCCAGATGGGCATCGGCAGACAGGCGTCCTGCGGTCCCGAGGAGTGACCGTCACGGACTGAAACGCTCCAGGTGTCTGGAGATTGGGCAGACGAGGGAGGCTCGCTCACCCCGTCTAACTAAAGGCGCCGGGGGACAGCTGTCGGGCTCAGTGCCCGGCCGGCCAGGTGGGAGAAGGGAGAGCAGCCACACCTGTGCCCGCAATCCAGAGGCAAGGCCTTCCCAGAACCACCGAGGGGAGCTCCGGGGGCCCATGCCTGTCCCGCAGCGGGGTGCTGGGCAGTGAGGCCGAGCAGACCAGGACGGCTGTTGATCCCCAGACCCCAGCACAGCCCCCTAACCCTGGCCCTAGTCCCGCTGTCGCCACCCATGACCTCCCAGCCACACCGGAAGCTGGTTTGGAACACGACTGACATGTTAGTGCTTGGGCTTGGCTCATGCTGTGGCCACGTAGAAATTCTGAAGGATTTCAGAGCAAGGGGCCCTGCTAAGTCTGTCACCAGTCCTGCCTGGCTTGTCACACCCGGTGGGAACCTTGTCCCAGCTGCTGCTCAGGCTTCGCTTCCCGCCGTCCCCCTGGGCCCCTCCTCCTCTGTGGGCTCCTGGTTCCTGAGAACCCCGGGCCTGTGCCCTTCCCCCACCCCAGTTTGAGGTGACCTCACATTCATCCTCAGAACTCAACCTTTTGAATAGCAACAGGCTTACTTAGCGTCTAGTACATGCCAGGCCAATGGAAAGGGTTTGACATGTTTTACCCTTTAATGAAGTCCGTCCCCTCATGACTTCACTTCACTGATGAATGCAGTGAACTTTTGACAAGAATTAACTGAACGCTACCACATGCCAATCCCTACTTTGGGTTCTTTGGGTACATTGATACCTCTCTTTTCATAAAACCTTTGATAACAGACCAAACCCTAATAATGTATCATTAAGTAGTGGGCTTGGTGAAGAGGACCAAGGAGGGTCTCTCTGAGGAGACAACAGGAGAACAGAGGCCTGAAGGACTTAGGAAGGAGACGCGTAGGTGGCTAGGCTGGCCCAGGTGGAAGAATGTTCTGGAATGTTCTAGGCCTTTCCAGTTACTTTCTCAAGGGGACCCCTGTGATCACCTTCATCTCTGGATCAGGCCCCTCGTCATTTGCTCTCAGAACTCTCTCCCTCACTTCCCCCTTCTGGGCAAGTTGACTGACACGTCATCGTACAGCACAGGTGTCCTCCTGCCTCGGCCCCTCCTGTGCCTCGAGCTTTGCCCAGAGCCCAGGGACTCCCTCCCAGATCTGTGAGGCCATCACACTCATCCAAGGCGTCTGCGAGCAAGACAGCTGCCATTCCTTCTGTGAGCTTCTCAAAACTCACTCCTCCTGGATGAAGTGTCCCTCACACGCTGAGATGGAGTTTGGAATGTGAGATTTTTAAAGAAGTTGCTGTGAACACTTGAATGGGGAGGAATAGAGAGGGAGAGCGTGAACCTCAGTGCGGACCCAGCAGAAACTCGGGCAATTCCACAAGGCACTGCCCGTCTTGGCCTCTGCACCCAGGCCTCACTCAGCACCGGCAGAGCTGTGCCCCTGGGTGGTCGGGGGTGAGGCAGCCTGAAGGAAGGGCTGTCTGCTGACCACACTCCCCTCGGCTATGCACAAGGCCTTTCTCCAGGCCTCTGGGGGACGCATCTCCATGCCTACCACCTTCCTGTGCCTCCAGTATCTGTATCCCATCTCTGGAGAGCACATGTTGGGACAAAACTTGAAAGTTTCAGCACGGTGATAACGAAGTATCTGCTGAGGGTGAAAAGCTCAGGCCTGGGAGTCATTGCTTGATCTTCTGATTGCTCTGTGGCTGTGAGCAAAGCCCTTCACCGTTTTGAGCCTGTTTTTTGTTTTTTTGTTTGTTTTTGTTTTTGTGCGTGAAGTGCTTTCGGCTGCCACAAGGAGTGGGCTGGGAAAAGCTCAGCACCGAGCCGGGTGCGCAGAAATTGTTCAGAAAATGGTCACGGTTATTGGAATATTCAAACCTTGAATGAATCGGAAACCTTTGTGGAATGAAAACAGAAGATTTCTGCAACCCCCAAGCCGATTCCGGCTCTCTCGTCTCAGCTCCCAAGGAATTCTCTGTTTTCCTTGTAGCTGCCTTTCAGCCTGGGAGCAGCTATGTAATATGTACTACACTTGTGTAGTCAGGGCCTTTTGATGGGAAGTGACAGGAATAGACACAACTCAGCATGACCTATGGGCAGAAAGTGTGTACGTTTGTTTGAACATATTGGTTTAGCTTCAGGGATGGCTGGATCCAGGTGTGCCCCTGTTCATTAAGAATCATCTTCTCTCTGACTCTGTTTTCCTGTGTCACCTATGGTTACCACACATGGTAACAAAGATAGTCCCTAGCATCCCTGGGCTTCCATTCTGCCAGAGCACACAGCCAAATGGAGAGAGGCTGACTTTTCTACCTCATCACTCTCGGCTCTGAGGCTGACTACGATTGGCTGATTGAGGCACATGCACAACTCAAAGCCAATCCCTCCGGTCATGGCAGGGAATATGCTGATTGGCCAGGCCTGATCCATCCGCCCACCTGGCTCTGGGGACAGCTCCCTCTTTCTGGTGCTAAGTGCAGTGCTGGTTGGGGAGGCCTAGTTGTTCAAAGAAAGACCAGAAGATGCAGGTGGGACAGTGAGACACTGGGACAGAAGATGTGACAATGGCATGGTACAATGGCCACTGAAGCACCCCTTGATTGTCCTCCTTCCTCTATTCCAGTGCCTT
This sequence comes from Fukomys damarensis, assembly GCF_012274545.1. Classification (NCBI taxonomy): domain Eukaryota; kingdom Metazoa; phylum Chordata; class Mammalia; order Rodentia; family Bathyergidae; genus Fukomys; species Fukomys damarensis. Next base: position 10,941,258 of record NW_022900934.1, read on the forward strand.
TGTTGGGCATGAGCAGTGCTCAATGTTTGTTGAATGAATAAGTGATAGCTAGGGAAGGGGGTGAGCTCAGGGACAATTTTAGAGGGGGAGCTAGGCAACTCTGCTTGCTTGTGTCCTGCTCATGTAGCTCGGCAGAGTTCAGCACAGTGGCTCCGCCCTCTGCAGGCCCAGGCAGGTGAGGAGGATCAAGAGGAGCTGCATACTGCGTGGAGAAGGCACGCAAGGCTCCAGCCCAGGGTGACAAGCCGGGGCTGACAGAGGCAGGCATCACTGTCTCTTCCTCCTTGCTGGCTGGTTCTGCGAGCCACGCTTTTCCACAACCTCTTTCTCATCAGGAACTTCAGAGAACCCTCTTCCTGTCTGAGTCACCTGCAGGTAGCTCAGGACTGGGACTGGTGCCCAGAGGAGGCTGGGTGATCACCTGGGCTGGGGGCGTGGCAGGGCTGCAGCTCCTGGGCCCGGTGGAAGACAGGTGTGGGGGGAGCTGTAAACAGAGCTTCTGGCTCTTTAAAAACATTAACTTATATTTTAGAGCAGTTTTATGTTCACAGTAAAACAGAGACAAGCACTGTGCATGGTGCACACTTGGAATCCCAGCTACTCAGGATGCTGAGACAGGAGGATCTCATGTTTGAGGCAAGTCTGGGAACTTGACAAGACCTTGTCTCAAATTAAAAAGGTAGGAAGGGCTGGAGATGTGGCTCAGTTGTAGAGCTCCTGCCAAGCACATGCAAGGCCCTCGATTTGATGCCCAGCACTGCCAAAAACTGAGGGAAAGGCAGAGCTCCACGTACTCCCTTGTCCCGCCCCGACCTCCGTCACCAGACCTCTGCAAAGTGGTTCCCCCGCTATACCGAGGGGCCACACTGAAACACCACGGTCTCCAGAGGCCACAGTGACATCGGGGTGCACTCTTGGTGGGGGTCTGCTCAAGCAGAGTGCTGTGTATCCGCCACTGCGGTGTTTTGTGGGGGACCCCGTCACCCCAGAAATCACCTGTGCTGAGCGGCCCCTCCTCCACCTCCAGCAAATACAGACCTTTTACTGTCTCTGTAGTTCGGTCTTTCCCGGACCTTCTGGGTTTTTTAATCGCCATTTCTTGCATTGTCCCAAATGGTCCGGTTGCCTATTTTGAACATTATTCTTGGAGATGCATCCCCTCCCTCTACAGGCAGATGATAAATTTTAATTTTATGCAAGCACTGTGGAGGGCCAAACGAATCAGTCCACAGGCTACGTTTGACCACAGGCCATCAGAATGAGGTGGGAAATCTGGAAGACCTGGTACAGCTCTGCCCCTTCCTGGCTGTGTGACGTTGGGCTGGTCACTCTGCCTCTCTGAACCATCTGCCCGGTGGAGGCCTAGATCAGAGGGGCCTACTCAGGGTCAATCTTTGAGGCTACCATCCCAGCATATTCAAAGTCCCCTGGGATTGCAGCAGGCACAGCACATCAAAAACACACAAGTATTGTTCTTATAAAATTAAGGGACAGCAGAAGTATCAAAAATCCCTAGAACCTTCAGGTTCTTGGAGTAGGGAAACCAGAGCTCAGATCATTGAGACGGAATGCCTGCTTACCCAGACAAAGGGAAGACCAATTTCTCTCCCTCCCAGACACCACCTCAACAAGGGCTGATGTCAACCCAGGTTTGGAGCTGAGTTTGGGAGCCACACTGCCTGGGGTTAATCCTGGTTCTGCCATGTACTAGCTGCGTGACCTCAGGTGGGTAACTTAATCTCTGTGCTTTTTTTTTGGTACCAGGGGTTGAACTAGGGTTCCTGCACTTGCAAGGCAGGCTGTGGAACCACTGAGCTAAATTAAATCCCCAGCCCTTAACCTCTCTGTGTGTCACAGCTTTGGGGCGGTTGCTCCTGTCATGGTCTGTGTTACTGGCGCCCTCTTGAGGCTGGGCTGTGCGTGGCTACCTGGTGTCTTCCCGGGTCCTTGTCTAGAGCACAGGGTGGCATTTAAGGGAGTTAAATGAACATATACAATGTGCTCGGAGCAGTGCCTGGCACAAGGTAATGCCACCTTGCGGCAGGAGTGTGATCTCCGCCATGTGCCGTGAGCTCTTCCTACACCGTGCGCTGCTATACTGCAACCACCCTGTTTTGAAGAAGAATTGAGGCTCAGAAGAGAAAATGGAGGCTCAGAACGGGTTGGTGACTCAGCCAGGGCCACACGGGGAGCAAGTGATGGGTGACAACAGCAGCGAGGACAAAGGGAACCCCGTACCGTGCCTGAGACCCTAACACCGGCCGGCTCAGGAGTCGCCCCGTGCCGAGTGCACAGCTTGAGATGCTGACCTCAGAGCCTGCTGCGACCCCTTGCCCTGGCCGGGCAGTTCCCCAAACTCCGCGCAGAAGCTGGGAGAAGGTCAGCTCCAGCAGGCTGCAAGCGCAAGCATGAGTCTAGTTCTCGGGGTTCATGAACCGGTTCCTGGCGGGGCGCTCCAGCCCTGTGACCTGAGCTTCACCCTGGGTCCCCTTTTATCCCTGGATTTCAAAGGCCTGCACACTCATGCGCTAATTAGAAAAGACACCTTGGACTCCGGAGGGCAGAGCTATCTCTAATTAACTGCCTCTGCCAGGCCGTAGGGCATTGGGCTCGGCCACGAACCTGCTGATTCCAGGACGTCCACTCCCAGGATCCAGGTGGCTGCGACTGTGACCGCCCCTCCTGGGGACCCTTCTCTCACAGAGACATGCTGTTCCTGCCTGCGTGTGTATTTACTGGCCTCCAAGGAGACACTATATGAATAGCGCAGCTTCCTTGTGCTGCGTTATCTTCCCAGGGCACAGAGAGGTTAAGTAAGTTCCTCAAGGTCACACAACGAGGACAGAAGCTGCAGTTAATTTCTTATTTGTTCAGCTATTTGTGTGTTTAGTGTCTGTCTCCCCCGTGACATCTGTCTTGTCCACTTCTGGGTCCCAGCACCAAGGACAGTGCCTACACACAGTAGCACTGAGCAAACACACACTGAATGGACGCAGGATCCTGGGGAGAGGATTATCCTGGTGGTGGTGCCCTACCTCTCTGAGCTTTTCCATACTCTGTGCCTTTGCTGCATGGCTCCTGCTGGCTGCCTCTCCTGTGTCCATCATTTAGTTAGCTCAGGGGTCAGGGAGTATGGTGGCTGTGGTGGCGTGGGCCCAATTCTGGCCCATCACTTGGGTTTATAAATAAAGTTTTATTGGAACACAGCCATGTCTACTGTGGTTTCATTTGTGGCTGCTGTAGATCTTCACCTGCAGAAATAAGCATTGCAACAGAGATATGTGAAGCCGAAATATGTCTGACCTGCCTGGGAGGCAAGAGCCTGGCTACCTCAACTCTCAATGCAAATCGTTTCCCAGAGGCCAGCACAAAGTAGGCAAGTTTAGCCAACTGTAAATGTGAGCAGCCCCAGAGGTGGGAGCCGTAGGGAAAAATAAAATTGCTCTGGAAAAGAGACCAGGGTTGTCCGTTTGATGGTGTTTTAGAAATTTTCATTGTGCCTGGTGTCAGCTGTTCGGCCAACAAATACTTATGTGTGATCTGGACCTTCAGACCACAGTCGGTCACCGTCACTCACAGGACTCTCAGTTGTGAACGCCTGAGCTGGCAGTCCCAGCCACGGACCTACATTTTGGTTGTTCTTTATGATGTTAAAAGATTTTAAAACTGATGGCCGACATTTAGAATCAGAACTTTTTCTTTTCTTGGTGGTCCGAGGGACTGAATTGAAGGGACTGAGGGCTAGGCAAGTGCTGTACCCCGGAACTACACCTCCAGACACTTTTACTTTTTACCTGGAGATAGGATCTTGCTAAATCGATCAGGTAGGCCTCAAACTTGTGATCCTCCTGCCTCAGCCTCCGGAGTAGCTGGGATTATGGGCCTGAACTCCCATCTCCCTGGAGGGAATGGGAGCGTCTCAGCCGGCCTGGGCCTGCCCCTCTCAGGAACTTCTCACAGCTGAGCACCCGCCAGGCTCACCCCTCCCTGCTGTGTCCCTGACACCTGACCGCCTTCACTCCTTTGCATTTCCTGCCAGGCTCCTGAGAGCTTTTCAGTTTTTGCCCCCAGGATGTCCTAGCAGTCAGGTCCCAGTCAGAGACCCGAAGGCCACATCATCGCCTTCGGCAGCCACCTTGCCCTGCTCTGTCCACACGGCAGGATCACCCTTTCCCTTCCGCTTCTGCTCTGCAGGTCCTGGAGCAGGGAGAGAGCGAGCCAGGGCCTCCCCACAGCCCTGTGCCTGACATCTGCTGGTCACCTCTGTGGCTCCAGCTCCCACACGGCTGCCCCCTCCCTGGTCCTAGCTTCCGTGTCAGCTGCTGTCAGGGCTTTGCTGACACAGCACCCCCAGCCGGTGTCCCTCCAGCCCCAGGGCTGCAGGCAGATACCTGCGGGGAGGCCCAGGTCCATGCTTTCTGTGCAAAGGCCGTGGGCATGTCGGGGAGGCACCTGGCTTCTCCCGAGGGGACAGAGGGCTTCGGGCTCTGTGCCCCAGAGTCCTCTGGTCACTGCCTCAGCGCTGAGTGTGATCTCTGCGGCCTCTGCTGGTCTCCACTCAGGAGCTCTAAGGATGTCTGTGGGGTGGAAAGAGGGGCACCTCTTGGAGGTGTGGCAACAGTGGGACAGACTGTGGGGTCTGGGCATCCAGCTGGGTCCTTGTTCTGACTGCTGGGGTGAGGCAGAGCATGGGTTCTGACCCAGGTGATAAGAGCCGGCTCCCTCCTGCACTGTGCGCACAGCCACTGGGGCTGGCTTGGGTGGCTCTCGGGGAGAGGACACAGCCTGGTCACCTTTGCCACACTCGGGACCCGCGACTCTGTTCACAGAGCTCACTGTGGGGGTGGTGAGTCACACCACTGAGAACGCCTAGCTTGCCGTGAGTGCTTGTGCGTGTGTGCGTGGGTGTGGGTGTGAGCACACCCACCACGTGTGCTCTGTACAGCATCCAGCTGGGGTGTTTTGGAAAACAGCATCTACAGCGTGCATGGCAGGAGGGAGCTGGCTTCTGCCCCTCTCCAACTGGCATCTGCCCTCAGCTCCAGGGGACGGCAAGCTGCCAGGTTTGCCCCTCGTACCCTTGAGCCCAATGCACAGTGCGCTCAGAAATACCCAGGTGACCGCATAGCCCCGCACTGCTCTGATGCCTCTCAGGGGTCCCCTGGACGTTTGTACATGCTGCTCCCTCAGCTTGGGTAGATCTCCTTGTCCCTTGGCTCAGTTACTGTCCCTCCACATTATCCCCACCAAAGGGCAAGGACATTGCAGTTTTGACCCACCAGCCCCATCAGTCAGGGACATTTCCTCTGCCACCAGGGGCATGAGCTCTCAGGTTCTTCTGGCTTGTCCTGAGTGGTTCAGTGGGCTACAGTGGCCAGAGAAAGCCTGGTGTGGTCCAGATTTAAGGAGTTGAATGACCACTCACTAACGGGACAACCAGAGCCAAATGGGCGCCATCTCCTCTTGACGATTTGCAAGTTCCCAGAGTTCCTCAGTGGGTTAGCTTTGCCCCGACTCTTGGCTTCTGGGTGGCTGGAATGGAAAGTTCTGGAAGCTTGCCTGCCATCCCAAGAAGCTGGGGCTCACCACATCCTGGGAATTTGGGGAGGAGAAATTCAGTTTTCTCTAGGAAGCTTCTGGAAGGGTCAGCAATCCTCCTCAGAGGCCAGACCCTTTCTGAATCCTGGGCAGCCCTGCTGACTGGGCCCTGCTCTCGTCCCAGCTGGGGAAGCAGGGTGCCTGGAGGTGGCTCCATCCTGGACACTGACCTCACTGACATCTTCAGCCCCACTGGGAGAAGGGCCAGAGAGAGCTGCAGGCTCCCCTGGATGACTGGCCTGAGAGTGGGCCCGTGCAGATGGAGTGGCAGAAGGACATGTGACAGACAGACGCCGGCCCACGTCCGCTCACCTGGGGAAGCATGAGACCGCCACCCCTGGGCAGCAGGCTCCCGGTGGCATGGTGGCCTCCAGCGAGCTGCCGGCACCACCTCTCCCTGACGGAACACCCAGGCAACGCTGCCATCTGCCAACTGTCCCTGGAGTACAGGGTCACCCTGGTCAGGAGCCACCACACAAGACTCATGTAGACTGAGGGACGTGGCGGGCTGGGTCTGAGCTGGCTTGACAAGGGCTGGCACAGAGAGGCAGGACTTCGGGCCCCCACGGCACACTCCTGTTCCCAGCCCTGTTGCTCTCTCTCTCTCTCTCTCTCTCTTTTTTTCTTTGGTACTGGGGATTGAACTCAGGTCCTTGTACTTGCGAGGCAGTCACCAGAACCACTGAGCTAAATCCCTGGCCCTTCTGTTGCTCTCTTTATCCCTACCCCAGGTGGACAGATCTGGCTCTGCTGTTCCCCATCTGGATTGCTTGGCCAGGAATTTAGCTTCATGAACCTCAGTCTTTTCATCCAAAAAATGGGCTTGTGATTCCTTCCTGCAGAGGCTCATATGGAGATGTGAACGAGGATAGTTGCAGTCATAACATTGATAATAACAACATAACAGCTGACGACTTCAGAATGCTGACTCTGTTCCAAGCCCGAGTTAAGCAATTTACACATGTCTTAACACACTGAGTTTCACAACAGACCGAGGCTAGGGCTCTTGGGGAGCTCTGTATCACCAGTGCCCAGGCTATGGACCTGTTTCTGCCCCCTCCCTGGGATACTGCCCTGGCTCAAGGTGCAAGATGCCTTAGCCTCACATCCATATCCAGCCAATGGGGAAAGGAAAGGCAGAAGGTATATTTCTTCCCTCTAAGATATGATTGGGCACGTAGGATGGCATCCCATGGGCCATAACGTGATCACATGGCTACATCTAACTGCAAAGAAGACTGGGAAATGTAGTTTTTAACCAGATATCCCTGCGTCAGCTGCAAGTCCACAGTACTGTCTAGAGGAAGTAGTGGAAGATATGGAGGGACAGCTAGCAGTCGTGGACACCTCTCACTTCACAGATGGCGAAACTGAGGCACAGAATTATCAAGTGGTTCATGCAAGGAGAATAGGAAATAAAACAAGGCAATGTGTGTCGAGTGTGAGGCATCTTGTAAATGCTCAAAGCCACTGGCCCTGCTCCCCGTGTGTCCTTTTAGTATCACCCATAGTGATATATCATTTAGAGGAGGATGCTGGAAAGTCTGCGTCTTCGGCTGTGATGAATTTCCTTCCGTCCCTGAAACACACCCAGCTGAGACCCACAAAATAACCCAAAGGTTTTCAGGAAGATTTTATGAGGGAGAGCAAAGAATCCTGCGGTTCCCCGGTTCCTCCATGCCCAGGTGGGAGATACCAAGTTCCTGACCGGAAAGCTTCTGCACTGCGCGAAAACTGTGGTCAGGGGAGAGGAGGAGACTTTGCCAAAGCCATGCAGTCAGCTCCTGGCTGAGCCAAGACTAGAAGCCCAGATGAGCAGGACTGGCATTTCCCCTCTGCAGGGCACCAGCCTGCCTCTGCCTCCCCTCCTCTCCCCTCCCTGTAAGCCCTGACTCTCCTTCCTCCGACCAGGTCCCACCCCGTCAGTCTCCAGCCTTTAATCCAGGCACAGGGCTCCTCTCTGGCTTCTAGCTGCCTATTCTCTGTCCTGTGTCGGTGCCCATTCTGTGCTAATCCCTCACTACCCTGCCAGTGGACTCCGGCAAGAAGTAGAGCTTGGCAGGGGATGCTGCCACTTCCTGGCTACCCAATAGCTGCAGCCTGGAATCCTTGACTGGAGGTGTGCGGTGAAAGGTCCAGCCCCAGGGGAGGGATTGGGACTGGGGTGAAACAGCCACAACCCTCCACGCCTCTTGGCTGTAACTGACTTTCTCAGCCTCCTTTCCGGTGTGGAACAGACAAATGACCAGCCCTGGGCAATGAGATGTGAAAGGAAGTCTTTCCAAGGGGATGGGAAAGAGATTTTTCTTCCTAGATTAAGAGCTCAAGGAGATTTAAAAACAAAACAAAACAAAACAAAAAAACAACCCACCGTGCAATACTTGTTTTGTCTTGTACTTCATTGATCAAGTGATACTTGGGATGTGGCAACTATTTTGTGACCATGAGGCAATAAGGCTAATAATAGAAAGCAAACCCACAAATGGGGAAGGTTGAAAGTGGCTGGATATGGGATCACATCATTGAGACTCTTCCTTGAGCCCCGCTCCTGCACTCGCTCTGTCTGTGAAATGCTGAAATGGCTGTGTTAAACTCTCTTGGTGGGGATCGGAAGGTTCACAGCTGGAGCATTTCCCAACGAGACGCTGCGCCCCATACACTTCATCTGGGTCCTCAAATTTCCACTCCCAAATTCCAAACAGCAGGACCACACCCGTTTCCAGTAGTGACTGACACCCTGCCTCCCTCCGTCAGGGGCTGACACGAATCCCCTCACACCCTGTGCAGGAGGAAGGAGAGGCAAAGAAACACACACTTCTGAGGGAAGCTGGGGCACTGACGCAGCTTCAACAGGCACAACATTGGCTTCTGATTGGAGGCTTGGACCCCTCAGAGCTTGGGGCGGTCACAGAGAATCGCCAAGACCGAGTTCCAGGGTGAGTGAGCGTGACTCGCCAGGTTCCGGGACAAGCACTTCCCTGACGCCAACTCATTTCATCTTTACAGCAGCCCCATGAGGCAGAATGTACCATTCAGTCCGCGCTCCAGAAAGGGAAAGCGAGGCGCAGAGCCAATCGGTGGCATAAGGGCACAAGTAGGATGTGACACCAGGCACCTGACTCCAGAGCCCATACGCTGCGCTGACACAGGGTAGCGCTAATTAAAGCGAAAATGGCCCCCTAAGGTCTCATGCACGTGGAAGGTGAGTGGACGCCGGGGACGCTGTAGTCACTGGTGGGCTCCTCCACTGATGAGCTCAGCAGCTGAAGGTTGGGCCAGGAGAGGGGCCCGGTTGGAGGGGCGTCACTGGGTGCGACTGCGAGGCTGTGTTCTTGTCCCCAGCTCCACTCTGCTCTCCGTTTCCCGGCTGCCATGGCTTGAGCACCTTTTCCTCCTCGCCGCAGCTGTTCTTGCCTTGGAGCCAGCTGACCATGGACTGAAACCATGAGCGGGAATAAATCTCTCCCTTTTAAGATGCAAGTGTTGGGTGTTTTGTCCCATTGACAGAAAAGTGACTGACAGACTCACACCTGGAGTCCTTGACCTTCGAGACATGCTCAGCTCTTTGTTACCTCTTTGTTCCGGAGTGGCTGGGGTTGAGTATCTGTGCTCCAGGGGAAAGTGGAGGGACAGGGTCAGTTCCGTCAACTCCTTAGGGGGAGCTGTCTCTTTAGACCACTCATCTCGGCTGACTTCCGCTTGTGTCTCATTGGCTAGAGCCAGGTCACATGTTTGCTGTGGGCCAATCCCTGGCAGACTGGAATGTGTGCGCCCTGATTGGCTACACCAAATCCACGCATGCTCTGGGACTGGGCCCAGGTGGCAAAAGTCAGAGTTTAGTGGACAAAGAAGGAGGGGACGACGAGGGGCGGGTAGCTGGTGGCATCTGTGCCCAGTCAATATTTTCTGAGCACCTCCAGTGCACCAGGCTTCGTCCTAAGTTCTTCACATGTTACCTGGAGTCACTACTGTTGTTGTCTTGCTGTTGTCATCACTAGGGCTACAATCTGAAACCCAGAGAGCCTCAGTGGCTTGCCCACCTCATCAGGAGGGGGGACCTGGACGCTTAGAGTCACGCTGTTAACTCCTTAGGCAGGGCTGCTGCGTAATGACAGGCTGCCCCGTTTAATTAGAATTCCGCAGATACACTTAGACGCCCGAGGTCATCAGTCGTTGATCTGAAATTCAAATCAAACCAGGCATCCTGTATTCTTGATTGTTAAATTTGCCGATTCTCTTTGTCACGAAGCAGGAAGTCTAAGCAACAATGTGGGCCTCCAGAACAATTTTTGCTGCCATAAGCACCAAGGAATATCCTTCGGCTCTGTGAAACCTGATCCCTTGGGGACTGGCCTGTACTTTCCGCCTTTTGATACAGAAATAGGTACAGGGAAATGTGTCAGGAAAACACCTATGTGTGTGTTGTGGCGAACAGCACCTTCTGTCTGGCCCTGGGTCCAAATCAGCAGCAGGAGGAGTTAGGGGACAGGAAAATTCTCTCCACCTGTGCCGGGTGGGATTACGGACCCAGAACAGTCAGATTTTACAGCCTCCGAGGGCAGCAGAAGTGAGAGTTTTTACATGACATCTCTTAATACGGAAACATCGGTGTAAATTTAATGAAAATGCCCTGGGGGTCAGAGGAATCCCACTGTCTTCAGGGTGGCACCTGGGGAAGCTCTGCTCTCAGCTGCAGAAGAAGGGGCTGCACACGGCACTAGGCAGTCTGCAGGGAGAGGCCTTGGCTTCAGGGATTGGAGCCTGCTTGGGGTAAGATGCAGCCAGACCTTGGTTCACACCTGCTCTCTGCTGTGCAACAGTAGCTGGGTGTGTAGCCTTGCTGTTTCCAAACCATTGAGCAGTGCAAGGCCTCCCTCTGTCTGACTGTAGGATTCCAGGGAACGCTGAACAGAGAAGGTACCTGGCACAGAGGGGAGGGAGTGTTGGGTGGGGAGTGTCCCACAAATACTAATTCCCTCCCCTCCCCTGCGAAGGGCTCTGGTTTAGATCTTGTTGGTTTGAGTATTGTTTTTCCAGCCCTATCCCTTTCCTCCTTTCTTTCCTTCCTCCCCCTTCTTCCTTTTTTCTGTTTTTCTTCTGTAACTAAATGGCATAGACTTAAGACTAGATGTCAGGAGGCCCTGGCTCCACTCCAGCCTTGGGGAGAGACCTGGGGAAGGTCCTCCTCCCGGGAGCGGAGCCAACCAGAGACCTGGGTCTCCCACACCAGGGGCTTGGGATTCTGCAGCCTTGGATGGGGAGAGGAGGGTGGGACAGGCAGCCTTGGCAGCAGGACCCAGGCGGCTGCTGAGTCAGAGTGCGGTCCTGGGCTGAAGGCACGAACACCCCTCATGGGGCTGCCCACGGGAACTTGCAAGCCACGGAAGGCAGAAGCCTGGCGTCACCGCCAACTGTAAACAGCCAGGGAAGGGAGTTGTGTCCCTGCTTATCTCGGATCTTCCACAGGCCCCTCCCGGGGGTTTGGGGTCGAAGCTCTGAGTAAATCATCCTATCCCTGAACCTGGGATCCCTGGCCTCTCCTCCAGGCTGTTGGCTCACTCTCCAGGGACATCTGCAGATACCACCTGGCCCCATCCTCAGCCGTCCTCCTCCTGCCTGCTGACTCCGTGTGTGCTGCTCCCTTTTCTCAGACCTCACAAGGCCCAGCTTCCTTGTCTTCATTCATTTCAGCTCAAATGTCACCCCAGGGGGATGCTCCTCAGCTCCCTGGTGGCACCGTGTGTCCCATAGGCCCTTTACCTGCCCTACAAGCCGCTTGGGGTGCTGTGAGCCATCCCGCGGGTCTCTGGGTTGCTTGGCTGCCTCCCCTTTTCCTGACTGCGGTGACTGTGTCTATTGCTGCGACTTAGCATGGCCACTGGGCCTAAGTTGTCAAGGAGGCCGACTTCTTTGGCCCTCTTCCTACCAGCTGGGGCCCATCCCCTCCCAGCTGCAGCCACACTGGCCTCCTTCCTGTTTCTCCTCCACTCCAGGCTTGTCCTGCCTCTGGGCAGCACGTGCCTGGAATGCATGTCCCAAGCCATCTCTTCAGTCATGCATTCCCCATCCCACAGTGTTCCTTCACAGGATGTAGCACTGTCTGAAGTCATCTTGTTTATTTGCAGATATTTGACTTACTTTTAGGTGAGTTCACATTTGTGGCAGAGGAGACCACAGCTTTTCCCAGCTTCCCTTGCAGCTAGGTGCAGCCACATGCCCGAGTGCTGGGCCAGTAGGTTGAAATTGGGACTTGTGTGGTGGTCCTAGAATCCTTCCTAGAGATTTAGTTGGTTCCTGCCCTTTCTTCTACTCTGCTACCTGGAGGACAGCTGGGAAGGCTGGTGCAGGGACTTCCATCTTGGGTCATGCGCTAGGAATGGCAGAGTAGCATGCAAGAAGGTACCTGAGGCACTGAGGCCGTTGTAGAGTTGTCACTTTTGCCTCCTTCCCTATCCACACCTGGACTTTATTCATACAAGTGAAAAACAAACCTCTTTTTCTTTATCGTTGATTTTTAAAAATTAAGTTTATTATATTTTGAGTACCTTTGCATATACCTCAAGCATTCTAATCTGATATAAATGTCAGCTAGCATAGAGGCTGGGTCTTTGTTTTAAGATATAGTCTGTAGGACTTTATTTACTCAGGGCAGAATTTCAGTTGGAATAATCAGAAGAGCCCTGGGCCAGAAAGGGAAAGACAATTTCCTGAGGCCACCCAGCAGGGAGGGACTGAGACAGTTTGAACCCAGGGACCCAGATCCTAACCCCTAACCTTCATTTCTCAAAACTCCGCTTGAGGTGCCACTGGGCCTGCCCCGGGCTCAGCCAGGACTACTCTACTCCACCCTCAGGCCCAGAGCATGCTGGGAACGCAAGAGAAGAACCTACCACAGGATCTGCCGGAGGCAAAATCCCAGCCAGCTGTGCACCTGGGGGAAGACCCCATCTCTCCGGGCCTGTTTCCCCACGGAGCAACAGTCCCCGTCAGTGGTGCTGTGAGTTTCCTAAGTGGCTATGTCTCAACTGTCTGGCCCCCCTGGGGCACACGACACTGTCCCTACAGGGCAAAGGCTTCTGTGTCACTGCTGTGTCGTCAGTGTTGGGGAGGTAGCCTACTTGGTGTGAGCTTCCAGATGAGTTCTGGATTCAAATCCAGGATCCACAGTGGCCACCGTGTGGGCCTGACCAAGTCACTGTCCTTGTGTGTCCTCTAGTCGCTGTCCCGTCTGCACGGTGTCAACGCACACACCTGACCAGCCATTGGTGCTGGGGGCTCACGATGATAGGGTGGACGAGGGCCTTTCTCTCCTACAGCCAGCAGCAGAAACACAAGGACATGCTGTCCGCCCTGCCCGGAACTTGTCACCTCCGTCCCCTGCCAGGGCTGTCTCTCTGCATCCTGCAATCAGAGCCAGCCCCTGGGATGCTGTCCTCTCCAGAAGTTGAGCTAAGTTCAGCCCAGGATGAAAAGATCTCCATGGTGCCTTTACGTTCTTGTCCATTGTCCCCCTTCACCTCTAGATCAAGGGAACCAGCACATAATAGGCTCAGAAAACACTTGCTCCGTGAGTCCAGGAGTCGATTTCAGAGGTCCCTCATCACGTTATGCAGTAATGTAATGGTGTCCCTGCTCCCATGGTGGCTTGGCCTGAACATTTTTTGTGGCCCATGTGACATGTAAACCGGACTCATTCAGGAGGACCTGCTATGGAGACCATGGTCTCACTGCAAGGACAGGCAGAGGGTCTTATGGTACAGCTTGGCCTTTTGGGCAAGAGGCACCCTCCTTGTGCCTCAGTGTCCACATCTGTGAAATGGGCCTCACAACAGAAGTTAGCTCCTAGCAGGCCACTCAGCCTTGGCACGTGGACATGGGACCAGATCCTTCTCTGCAGTGGGGCGTCCTGTGGGGTGTGGAGCTGGCCTCCTCTCTCCAGAAGTCCAAGCATCTCCCAGTCATGACAAAGTAGAATGACCCCAGAGATAGCCAATGTTTTCTGGGGGACAAAATCATCCCCAGATGAGAAGCATGGCCTCATGGGGCGATCCTACAGGCTGAAGGAGATCTGTGGGACACATTATCAGGCCCAGGCTGGCACCGGGGCTGCCCCGGAGATGTCAGCTGCTGTCTGGCCATGTGCACGACTGGCCCTGGTCTGGAGACGGCAGCTCCCTGGGACTCGGCTTCTTTGCTGGCCAGATGGGGTGGACACAGCCCTGGGGTCCCTGGGAACTATAAGAGCTCTACAACCAGAATTCCGGGGCTGGGGACAGTGGGAGTGCAGGGGAGAGGCTGGGTGTTCTCAACCTGCCCGGCACCCAGGGGGACCCACAAGCACAGACCCCACCCCGGAGGGAGCTGGCTCGGCCCCTTGGCCCTGCTGGGCCAGTTAATAATTAAGCTGGAGTAGGGGTGACAAGGCTGAAAGGCCAGCAGTGACCGTGCTGGCCTTGCTTGGCTCTGGTGACGTGATGGCCCTGGGATCATGGCCTTCTCAAGCCTATAAACAAGGGGTTGGGCCCCAAGACAGGCAAGGCCAGGCCAAGGTCTGGGCTGGTGGCCTCTTGCTAGAGTCAGGCAGGGGTGGGGTGCTCCCTGCTGTAGGAGGGGTGCTGTGGCATGAGAGAGGTGTCCCCAGGAATGCTCCTGCCTCTACCGCGTTGAGGAGCATCCGGGCTTCTTCCTTCTGTCTCCCACCCTCTCTGAGGTCTGCCCTGATTTACTGAGCATTTACTACACACAAGGCTCTGCAGAGCGCAGCAGACGCCCCGCCCCGCGTCATGAGAGGGGCTCTGTCCTCCCCGGTGAGCCAGGCGAGGGGTCAGAAGCTCCCCAAGTTGAGTCACCAGGTCCTGGACCCAGGCAGAGGATCTGAGCTCAGCTCGTAACTCCCAGGCCCCTCTGCTGCTGTTCTTCCTCCTTCCCATCTCTGTCTCTGTCTCTATTTTTAACTCATTTCCCATTTTTCTCCCCCTCTCCCAGGTTCTCTCCCCCTGGCTTTCTTGGGCCATCTTCCTATTTGCTTCTTCTGTGTCTCTTTCTGTCTCCCCTCCCCCTCCGTGTCCGTCTCCCTCCATCTGTTCCTGCATTTCCTTTTCTACCCCCGCCCCGCCCCTGCCCCCCATCTCCCTCCGCCTGCCCCACCTCTGTCTCC
>NW_022900934.1:10956372-10962886 GCF_012274545.1 Fukomys damarensis
GCTGCCGGGCAGGCAGGCGGAGGGAGCGCACACTTCCCAGTCCCTGCAGCAGTATGGCCACCTGCCCGGCCTGGGCACAGCGCGAGGCTGCAGTTCTCCAGCCCTGGCCTTCGCTGGCCTCCTGGGAGCTGGGCTGCAGGCTACCTGCCTTGTGCTTTCTCTCCCATGAACTCGCAGCCACAGGAGCGAGCCCCTGCCTCTGCTTGTCCCCAGGAGTGAGTGGCCCTCGCCAAGTCAGCCAGCCCCCCTGTAAAATGTGCCACCCAGGCATCTGCCTCTCAGGTCTTCAGGGCGAGCCAACCCACCCAGCCCAGTGCCAACCAGCATGAAAGGCAGCGCCACTCAAGGAGGGGCAGCAGGGCTGGGACAGTGGAGTGTCCCAGTGACGGGAAGGCGGCTGGGGCTTAGCAGGCAGGGCCATGTGTGCCTCCAGGGATGCCAGGCAGAAGGAAGGCCCCACCCCAAACCCAAACAGGGCCCTGCTGAGAAATCCTTCCCAAGCTCCTGGTTCCAGCGCCATCTGAGCTTAAATAAGTGGTTTTTTAAAAAATGTAATATTTCTTGTTTGGTTTGTTGGGGTTTTTACCCCCTGAATTTCAAAGCAAGGCAGTTTCCTTGAAGAATACTTCCCTGAACTTCCTGATTTAAAAATAGGATCAGACAGACCTGGGTCTGTCGTGGGACCATGGGCCGTGGCAGCACTCCCTGAGCCTCAGTTTCCTCATCTGTCAAGGGGGCTCATAAATGAAGTGCTGTGTGGGAAGAGAGCGAAGGCTGCTCCATAAAGCACACACAGGGTCTCACCTTGGAAAGTGGTCTCCGTGCGGCGGACTTTTCTTCTTGTTTGTTTTGGTCTTGTTTTAAGAGATTCACCAAAGGCCAAAGAAGAAAACAAGAAAAGTCACCCAGGGAACATTCTTGTTTTCACGGAAATCCAGCTCAGCTAACATATTCATATTGAGATCCTACTGTTGCCTGCTTTTTCATGGAGAAAAAAAAAAAAAAAAAAAGCCTGACTTGTGGCTGTACTTACGGTGCCTTTGCTTATTATTATATGTGTTACACACGCACACACTGGGAAGGCCCAGGGCCTCCTGCCCCGCACTGGCTTCCCCTTCTGGCAAGCCGAGGGTTGTTCCTCCTCCCCTGGTTCTAAATCATCCTCAGACGCACGATTTCCAGCATCCCGTCCGGCCTTCTTCATCTCTCATTGTTTTTCAGTCACTCCGTTATGTAGAATGTGCACGGGAAACCTTGTAACCTACAACCAAGAGGGAGGAGAGCGTGAGCCGGCAGCTTACGATCAACTGGACATGATCTCGCCCCAGCTCTGGGAGCCTCCTCGGTGCTGATCGAAGCCCCTGACGTCCGGGTGCCACCTTCACCTGCCTTCCCCGGTGTGCAGTGAGTTCTTGGGCACAGAGACAGCCATGCCAGTCTACCCCTCCCAGCAGCCCCCGCGCACACAGTAGGTCCACGGGGAACAGTCCCAGGATGAGTGACAGGATGAAGAATGAACAAATGGGTTTTCACAGGGAGCTGTGCCGTGCGCTATACTATCCTCTGGCCTATTGTTTCACTCGATGTACCGGGTACATCTTTCCACGCCTCTACGCAGGCAGCAAGCCCTGGCCTCTGATTCCCATGTCTGCACAGTGGCGTCCCAGTAAACATCTTTCTGAGGTTGACCAGAAGCTGTTTCTGCCCCCAACTGGGAAGCTCCTTTTCAGATGCAGATCTGTTAATGGATTCCATGTGGTCCTCTGCTTGCGCGGAGCCCTCTGGCCCTTTACTATTAGCCTGATACTTCACTGGTTACACAAGCCCATTGTTTTCTGAGACAAGTCAAGATTTACTGTCTTGACATCATGTTTTTCCAGAGCAGTTTAAAGCTGAAGAACTCAACCCTCCCCGCCCATTTCCACAGCTAAAGGGCTGTAGATTAGTCAAAGTTAGGAAGCTCAGGGTAACCCTTACCTCCCTGGCTGCATCACCGTGGACAGCCCCAGTCCTTCCTACCGCAGGACCGTTGCATGGGCTCCTAGAATAGCTGTCCTTGGAGATTTGCTGCCTTGCTTCCTCACCTACTTTAGGGCCCTGCTCAAATGCCATCTCTCAACCATTTCTCCTAATGAACATCTCTGATCGCTCACCCAGTCTTCATTTCTTCATAAGACATTGTGTCAGATCTCAATATGATGCTGTTATAGTGACATTTTGGGTGCTGTCTTCATGGTCCATCTCCTCCGCTCTGAGGGCAGGGACCTGTTTTCTGTTCCACAGTGGCCCAGTGGCTCAGATAGGACCTGGAGCCGTATAGGAGCCCAGGGACTTGGGTGAAATCAACATCTTCTTCATAACCTAGAGCCCGATCATGGGGTCACCCGAGACTCGTTGCTGTGCACCCACCGCATGGCCTGACCTGCTGGGCTAAGGCAGGCCTGTGTCTCCCCGCCGGCCAGGGAGGCAGAGTCACTGCGGGTCACCACTCCATGGTGGCCCAAGGCCCTGTGGAAAGGCAGGAAGAAGGGGCCATGGGGCCTGCGGACAGGGTCTGACTTGGCCCTTGCCAAGCTGGGCGAACCACAAAGGTGACACATACAAGGTGAGCGTGACTGTTGTCACCGTTATTTCTCCTCGCTCTCCTCTTCCCTGTGTGGAGGCGGCAGAGAACAGTAGAAGCCTTTCTGCTTCCCTCGTGGGCCCAGCCGGGACTTTGCTGGGAAGCTGGCCTCTGTCCTTCTCTCCGACTTCCTGGCGCCTCACCCACAGCCAAAGGGACCCTCCTGCCTTCCTGGACATGCATCCCCAGGGGGGACCCCAGAGAGTACCATCCCAGCCTCCCTATGGCCTGGGTGCAGGCGTGTGACTGGGGCTCGGCCAGCCAGATGGCCCTGCTCCAGGCCTCCAACTGCAAGAGCACAACAGGACAGCAGAGGTGTGGGAGGACCCAGTTTTGGAATCCAGAAATACAGAGGACCTAGGTATGGGGCCCAGGGGTAGAACTTGCTCTCAGAGGGTGCCATGGAGGTGGACCACTGGGTCAAAGGTGGACACATGTTGCTGATCAGGGTGGTTCTCACTGCCAGAGTTAGGGTTAGGGAACTGTGGAAGTGGCCACCCAGGGCTAGAAGACTGGGTTTGCAAAACCAGGGACGTGGGTTCTTTTTTTCTTATTGTTCCACTTTGGCCCAAGATGGCTACTCAGATTCTGACTGTCACATCTGCATTCCAGGCAGCAGGAAGGAGGATGGGAAAAAATTATCTCTCCCTAAGGACAACGGTTGGAAGTTACTTAATCCTATTGCCAATAATTTAAGTCAATGGATTTATTTAGCTGCAAGAGAGGCTGGGAAGTATAGTCCCTCCCTCTCCCCAGTGTGCACATGCCCAGCAAGAGCTTCAAATTTCTTTTTTAAGCAAGAGAGAGAGAGAGAGAGAGAGAGAAATCTAAGAATTAAAGTGAAACAGGGTTCTCGAACACAAAAGCAACAATTTAAAATAATGTCCAGGAAGATTTTGTAGTAACATGAAAACTATGATATTATACAGTTTGGGAACAACAGGATTTGAAATTGTATAAACAGCAGAATTATAACTTTTAATCAAATTTCAAAGCAGAGAAAGCTACTCAGGGCAAAACTGCTAGAAAATTAGTTTTTGTGAGTGATTCAATAAGAAATTTTATTTTTTTCTATTCTTTATTTAAAACTTTCCATCATTGAGCAAATTTAATTTCCCAAAGAAAAAAACCCTGTGCAGATGACACCATCCCCTTGAGCTGTAGTTTGTGTCCTGCAAGCCTGTTCTTCAGTGCTCCAGATAGGGAAAGAAGAAATGAAATCATCTCTACTCATAGGCAACATAATTGTGAATAGAGAAAAATCAAAAGAAATGACAAAAAAGACCCAGAAAAGTGGAACTTGGAACTTATCTCAAGTCCAAGTCACAGTTTTGCAAATCACAAAACTCTACTTTTCTGTATCTGCACAAAGGGATGGGTGGCAGCCTCCACCTCTTTGGGATGACGGTGGGGGGAGTTGGTTCATTTAAATTGCATCCATACATTCACCCACCATCCACCCATCCACCCATCCACCCATCCATCCACCCATCCATCCGTCCATCCATCCGTCCATCCATCCACCCATCCATCCGTCCACCCATCCATCCACCCATCCATCCGTCCATCCATCCATCCACCCATCCATCCGTCCACCCATCCATCCATCCATCCATCCATCCACCCATCCATCCGTCCATCTATCTGTTCATCCATCCGTCCATCCATCCGTCCACCCATCCACCCATCCATCCGTCCACCCATCCATCCGTCCATCCATCCACCCATCCATCCGTCCATCCATCCACCCATCCATCCACCCATCCATCCATCCATCCACCCATCCATCTGTCCATCCATCCACCCATCCACCCACCCATCCGTGCAACCCGTTTACTTCACAAAGACTATGTGTCCAGCTGGGCTTGAGGCTCTGAAGTCATGGATGTAGTAACAGCTCAGAGACTCCCATCTCACAGAACTGCCATATCAAACCAGAGGAGCAGACTAGAAAGCCATGAGGAGACACTACCGGAGATACGAAGAGCTCCTGGGAAGGCAGGGGATGAGGCCCCTCCTCCAAGCGATGTCCTCTGTCCCTCCCCCTCCCCAGAGCAGGTGCCAGAAGACTGACCTCCTTAGCCATGTCTTACATGACAGTTGAGTGCTCCAGGTGTCCAAGGCCAGGTCTTCTGTGTCTCGGTGTCCTGCAAGCCCAGGCCTGGCCTGTCAGGCGCAGGCTGACGTGTATCAATGAACCGAATGATTACTGAACGTGCACTTCCTGCCTTGGTCCACGCTGACTTCTGTCAGAGGGAAGGACCTGTCTCCTTTGTCTTTGCTCTCCAGGTCTAATACTGCCAGGCCTACGGGAGGCACCACGCGCCACAAGGGACTGGTAAACAGGCCTTTCTTGTCACCCATCCTTCCCGTGTCGCCCACTGGACTGGGAGTCTGTGGTGCAGAACTGAGTCTTGCTTGCTTCTAGTTCCTCTGTGGCCAGCACAGGGTTTGGTATTAAGGAAGCTTTGTCGGTGTTTATTGGGTGGTTAGAAGAATGCGTGGAAACATGGGTGGATGGAAGGACAGGTGGACAGGTGAGAGGAAGGGTGGATGGACGATGGACGATGGACGATGGGCGATGGACGATGGGCGGGTGGGAGGGCAGGGGATGGATGGAAAATGTCTGTACTGATGGACCAAAGGGGGCAGGATGGAAGGTTGGACAGCGTGAATAAATAGGACAGACAGAGGGAGGTACGGGTGGCTTGGATAGAAAAAATATCCCAGTCTAGGATGTGAATCTGGGAAATACTGCTTTCGTCACACACACGCAGTCATCGTTTCAGAGAGTTAAGATCCTTTGAGAACAACAAAAACAAGGCCAAAAGTAGCTCAGCTAGAGTTTTTATTAGTGAGCTACTTGGGAGAAAAAAATATGAGAGGGAAGGGCCCCAGAGCCTCTGATCCTCTCAAGTAGATGGACCCTGCCCAGTAGAGGGGCTGTGGGGCGGAGCGTCGCAGCTCAGAATGGCCTGGCTGCAAGCAGAGGGAGAAGCAGGGTTCCCAGCAGCGGGCTGCTCCTGGAGGGGCGGGGCCTGGCCCGAGCCTGAGAAACCGGAGGGCTGCTGGGAGCCCTCGCTCCCCTTCCCTCCCTAGCTGACTGCGCTGCGGAACAGAGGCTGCACGGGCCAGGACGAAGGCCTCGCCAACCCCCCGCAGCCCAGCCAGTCTCCTTGGGGGCAGCAGAGGAAGCCAGGACTCAGACCGCCCCTCCTACATCCCATGACTGCCCAACCAGAAGCAAGATGAACCTCGGCCCCCAAGGTTCGTCAGTGACATTGAGCTTGTTTGGGCCAGTGTGTTCTGTTTTCCTGGGCAGCGCCGTACGCAGGAAAAATCCCAGCTGACGTGACTTATGGCAGTGGTGGCCTTGGAGGTCCGCAGCTGGAGATGAGGTCGAGCTGGGGCCAGGCCCCCCAAAACCTTGCAGGCCCTGCAAGGACCAGGGTTTGACTGAAGGGCCAAATGCACAGATGTGAGGGCATGGGGTAAATGTCACAGACACAGCCTGCTTTCCCGGGGTCAGAGGGGACCCAAGTACTGACTCAAAGATGCACACACCGCACTGCAGACAGCGTCAAGCGAGGTGAGGGAGGCTTCTCCAAGGAAGGGGCCCGGCAGCAGCCAGTCTCATCCTCCACTCAGCCAATATTTACTGAGCACCTGCTGAATGCCAGGTGCTGAGCTGGGTGCGGGGTTGCAGGGTGAGCCAGGCAGGGGACATGAGGTCACAGGAAGTCCTTGAGCCAGCTTTGGAGTGCAGGGGTGTCTGCAGGCCTGTCTGTCTTTTTGTCCCTCTCTCTGTGTCCTGTCTCCGTGTGTCTCTGTCAGGGCTCGCAGTCCCACTGGTCCCCTCTGTGTCACTCTGAGCCCTTGATTTCTCATGGT
>NW_022900934.1:10962961-11019440 GCF_012274545.1 Fukomys damarensis
CCACCCCACCCCCATCATCGGCAAGAGGTCGGTAAGAGACAAGGGTACCAGGAAAAAACCCTGGCAGGTGGGTGAAAAGCAAGGTCAGGGGACACAGGGACAGCTGAGCACAGGGACAGGCGGTGATTGAATGCTCTGTTTTGGAAAGACAGCTTGGTCAGGGCCAATGGTGGCTGACCACGAAACCCGATAACCTGGCCAACTCTGCCCAGTGGGCCGGACCTCTGACCGGCAGCCCATGGCTGGCAGGGGCTGCGCAGATTTTCCCCAGGGAGGTGAGGGGAACGGCGAGGGGCCTGGGGACCAACGAGACAGATGCACACAAGAGAGCTCTCGGGGGAGGCCTTCGTGGGCTTAAACGAGAGGGGCTCTGTGTACCTCCCTGTGCTTTTCAAGGGTTCCACAGGTTGTAAGCATGCACTGTGCTCCCGTGCTGAGATCTCTGCTGCCCTCTCAAGCTGGGCACTGTGATTCAAGATGGTGGCTGCTGGAGCCAGAATGCCTGAGCCCTGTGACCTTGCACAAGGTCCTTTGCCTCTTCCTCTCCATGGGAAATGGAAGGAGAGCAGTACTTCAACCCTTTGGGTGAGATCCGTGTTGATTAAGATGTGTGCAGTGCTAGAACGAGGCCTGGTGTGTAGTAGGTGCTCAACAAAGTGCAAATCATTGCTCCTTCTGCCCTGCGACGGAAGAGCTGAGGCCAAGCAGGCACCGGGGTTGGATTCAGAGCCTCTCCCCGCCTCTTCCCAGTTCCGTGGCCTTGGCCAAGCCTCGAAACTTCTCTGGGCCTTAGTGAAGGTGGCCTGGGTGCTCACGGGGCCCTTCCTGTCCTGGAGGAGCCGGGGAGACAGCGTGTCACACCAGCGCTGACAGTGGCCTGCGGAGGCAGACACAGCCCCTCTTTCCAAGATGGAAACAGGCCCGGCAAGGGCAAGGTGCTGCCGGGCACAAGGGTCTCCTGCTCTGGATCTGACCTGCTGTGACAGCCCTGCCACCGCGTGCCTGTCAGAGCCACTGTGGCCTCCACATGTGCCGTGCACTTCTGCCTTGGGGTCCCCAGGACCGGCCTGGCTCGGGGCTCAGCTCAGAGGCACCAGCTGTGCCAGTCAGAGCCCACATGCCCCCAAAGCTGGGCCCACCCAGGGTGTCCTACCCATCACCTCTCCCCGTCTTTCACCCACTTCCTGCTCTGTCCCAGCCGAGGAGATACTGTGTGGCCATCGAGCCCTGGCAACCACCCCCAAGCCAGGAAATAGGTGACGAGCCCAGTAGGATGGCAGAGGGTACCCACAGACTCTGGAGCCCAGAGCCCAGGGTTCTCCTGCCTGGCTGTGTGACCTTGGACATGGGATTGCCCTCTCTGGCCCTCAGTTTTGTTATCTGTAGAATGGGTGCAGCTGGCACCTCCTGCCCTCGATTGATGCCCATGGCAGGGGCAGAAAACCATTCTGCTCCAGCTCAGCACTGAGGCTCCCAGCCTGGTTTAGCTCTTCATGGCTGTGGGTGGCCCCTCAGCAGATGATGTGTCCCCACTTGCTAGCTGTGTGGCCCTGGAAAGGCTCTCCCTCCCTTGGCCTCAGTTCCTCCCTCCATAGAATAGACATGAAGACAGTCGTACCTCTGACTCCCGACGGCCCTTCGGGGTAACCTGTGTGAGGGACCAGGGTCCCACCAGTTGCTCAGTGAGGCCATGGGACTCTTCAGGAACCGGGCGAGAAGGGATCTGGTGGCCTGCAGTGTACAGGACAAGGGTGTAGAGAGGACTGGCCCAAATCTGCAGGGGACACGGAGCAATGCCCAGCATCTCCATAACGCAGGAGCCCCTCTCTCTGGCCAGAGGCTTGGAATCACCTGGACTCCTGGTCCTGTCACTTGCCCCATAGGATAGGTTCCAACTGTGATCATGGACTTCTGCCCACCTCCCCTCTCTAGTGTGCACAGCACCCCAGGCATTTGCACTGTGGTGATCCAGGGTCTCAGTAAATCACTAAGTTGCCCAGGTTGGACTTCAACTTGAGATCCTCCTGCCTCAGCCTCCCAGAGTGTAGGGATTACAGGTGTGAGCCACCTACTGCCATCTGAAACAGGATGTTTAATTTATCTGTCATTGTTTAACCCTCCTGTCCTCCCTCGGTGCCATGGGCTTGGCCCCACGAGGGCAGGGGCTGGTTTGGCTCATACACAGGCAAGGGTGAGTCCAAGTTCCCCGTGTCACCTTGGGCACCAATGTCCATGTGGCAGACTGGTGGGCCAGCATGGGAGCTGGAGTTGAGAAGGAGACTCTGCGGGCAGCAGATGGCATGAAGGGAGCAGGGTGACAGTGTTTCTGGGTGGAGCAGCAGGCAGCAAGGGGTGATGTCCTGGTGACCTGGTTCCATCCTGGGCACCCGCAAAGCTGGGGCTGCTTTGCAGGATGGCAGCCCTCGAGGGCAGCTCAGTGCACACAGCACACAGCGCTGCCTCCTCTGCGGGATAGCACCCCAGAGCGACCCCACTTTCCTGTCCCCAGTGCTGCCACTGGGAACTCTGAGCAGCGCATCACTCCCCAGGCCTCAGTTTTCCCCTGTGGCCTGACAGCACCTCTGGGGCCTGGTGAGCTCATGCCACTGAGGCGCCTGGCGTCCAGTGGGCACCCGGTCAGAGCTGGCTCAGCCCCATCTGGCCCTGGGCTGGCTGCCCCCCGGGGCACCATGTCACAGCCTTATTTTTAACTGTGGTTCCCTGGCCCAGATCTCAGCTCAGGCTCTGAAGGTGGCAGCAGGAAGACCACAGTGCGTGCAAGGGCCCAGCTCCCTCGCCACCCGGAGATCAGGCATGGAAACTTCAGGGACGCCGCCTCGGCCCGGCCTCTGCCCAGTGACCCTGTGTGCAAAGCTGTGTTGTGCTGTTTGTAAACAGTGCTGACCTTTCCTGAGCAGGGCAGGGGGCCATCCCCACCCAGGAACTGTAGGACCCCGGGCCAGCCTGGGACAGAGCCAGGAGCAGGGCCCCCCAGCCTGACCTGGCAGTTCCAACACCTCCGAGCACCTCACCACCAAGCGATCCAAGGTATTTTTAAACCCTGGCCTTGGCCAACCTCTGTCACATTGCAGCTGGGCTTGGATTTAGTGTGCGTCCCAGAGCGGGCAGCGGGGGCTTTGAGGTTCATTGAACAGCAAACATTTAATCAAATTCCAGGACCGGTGGGCCGACTGTGTGCCAGGCCCATGTAGGAGAGGCCCCAGGGCAGCCTCCTGGCTCCTGACCTCAGAGGCTGGCACCTGACCTCGAAGCCTGAGGTGGCAGCTGGGGCTCACACATGGAGGGGCCGGGCCTGGGAGCCAGGAAGCAGCCTGGGAGAGGCTCGGACGGCTGGGCCCGGGGTGCAAGCTGAGTCCTGTCACCTGGTGGCGTCTGTGGCCGTGCGGGAATCGGCCCGGTGCCCAGAGACGCTGCACATCTAGGTTTATGGGAGATTCTGTGCAAAAAAAAAAAGTCTTGACTTTGAAATGTAGGCAATGAAATTTTTACAATGTTAGAAACATTCCAGGAGCCAAAGGAAGCTGCCTGTGGAACGGACTCTGCCCGCAGAGCCAAGGCACCAACGCAAACAGCCCACGCTCTTGCTGCAGGCACACGCGTGGTAGAAGTTGCCAGACACACCGCACACCTACTGTGCACCCCTGCGCTGCTCTGGGCCACAGGGAGAGGCTGAGCGAGGACCGGAGGCCGGGTCCCGAGTATCCCCTCTGGAGCATTCCCGACTCAGGCTGTGGGCTAATTGCTACGTGCAGCCTCCATTAAACATTCCATTATTTGAACTTGGAATTAAATAAATTATAATAAAAACAAAGGTGACACTACTCCAAACTCATCACTGTGATTTACTACTGGCTGTGCCCTCAGGGACTCACGGCTGCTGTGTCTTGTCGCAGCCTGTGCCTTGCTTGGCGGAAATGGCGCATTTGGCCCCGGCCGGATGTTCAGGGGAGCTGCTGAGGCAGGAGCGTTCTCCACCACGAGCCTGGCACCTGGGGTCCTCAGGCCCCCTCGCCAACAGAGGGGTGCAGTGGAGTGAAAACAGACACGATGGCAAACATGTAACCTGCCGGAAGGTGATCGCTACCACGAGGGAAAACGGGGGGTGGCCCTGAAGGAGCAGAGGGCTGAGATGGTCAGGTCAGGGAAGGCCTCTCCGAGGAGGTGAGGTAAGAGAGACACAAAGCCTTGAGGGAAGGTGCAGGACAGATAGCTGGCAGGAGAGAGTTCAGCCAGAAACATGGCGCTTCTGCATGGAGACAGGAACCGGCTCATTGGTTCAGGCGTAGGAAGGAGGCGAGTGTGGCAGGAACACAGTGCAGTGAAGAGGGGTGAGGTTGGGGGAGTAGGAAAGGGTCAGGAGTTTTATTCTAGGAGAAGTGGGGAGTCCTGGGGATTTGGAGGGGGTGCGAAGACTTCACATGTCTTTTGAAGCATTTCCTCTGGCTGTGTGGGTACAGTGGAACGATGCTGGAAGGCTGAGCTCCAGGGAGGAAGAGCTGACTGTCCCAGTCTGGGCAGGTGAGGATAATGCCATGGAAGTGGCAGCCACGGCACGGACTTGGGATGAACAGTGGCTCCTTGGTATCCGAGGTGGGTTGGCTCAGGTCTCCCTTGGATACCAACATCCAAAGGTGTGGAGTCCCTCAGGTAAAGTGATGTTATCTTTGCAAAGAAGCCACCCACACCCTCCGCACACTGCACTGGACTCCAGGTTGCACCTAACACCTACCCCAGCATGCACAGTGACTGAGTGAATAGCTGTCACGGTCACTCAGAGAGAGAATGGCCACCAGAGGAAAAACCGGCGCAAGTTCAGTGCGAACACAAATATTTAAAAACACTTCTGACCAAAGGTCGGCTGAATCCACGGATGGGGGACCCACGGGTGGCTGTACAGACAACTGGACTCATGATGGGAGGGGTGTGCAGCGACTGAAAA
This sequence comes from Fukomys damarensis, assembly GCF_012274545.1. Classification (NCBI taxonomy): domain Eukaryota; kingdom Metazoa; phylum Chordata; class Mammalia; order Rodentia; family Bathyergidae; genus Fukomys; species Fukomys damarensis. Next base: position 10,967,922 of record NW_022900934.1, read on the forward strand.
GAGCCACCCACAATGTGCCCTGAGCAAACTGGGGGGCACCGTGCCACTTCCTGTCAGGGTGGGACCTGCGGGTTTCAGGCTCTGCTCTGAGGCGTGTGGCCCGGGGGACGCGGTGGAGGCGCCAGCTCGGCAGGTGGCTCTGCAGTCGGGCACAAGGTGGATGTGGAAACTACGTCACTCCAGTCACAGCAACCGAGGGCCGTGCCTCAGGAGGCCTCTGACCGCAGTGAACGTAGGCAAAGAAGGGAGGGGAGGCACCGCAGCGATGGGACAGCAGGGCGAGGCCTGGGGAGGTGGGAAGATGCACTGTCTCTCCCCTCGCCTCCTCCTCCTCCTCCTCTTCTTTTGCGATGCTAGGGGTGGAACCCAGGACCTCACGAGGGCTAAGCTCACATCCCACCACTGAGCCACGCACCGGCCAGGACAGTCGCGGCAGGGTCCGGTGACGGACTTGGGATGGGCGGATCACAGAAGGCTGCTTCTGCCAGCCCGAGGAGGCCAAGGGGGACCCTCAGGGCAGCGGGTGAGTTGTCAGCAGGTACAGGCCTCGAAGGTCACTTTGGCAAGGAAAGGCGACGACTTCCGGTCTTCAGCTGCCCAAGTGGACAAGCCCCTTCGTGTACCCCAAAGCACCCTCTGAGCCAGCCCACAGCCTGGGCCAAACCAGCTAGTTTCTTGGAGATTTTTTTTTCTTTTTTGCCAATGAACCAGGAAAACAGAAGGCGGGAAGAGGATCAAGGGAATATTCCGCAAGCTTTGTTTGTCTCCAGATTCCCAGCATCAGGGCTGGCCCCGAGGTCACTCGTAGGATAGGAGGGCGACTGAGGTGACCACCAATGGCATGGGCTTGAGTATTTACTGGGCCAGTACCTACTTCTCTCAGGAGGGGACACAGGGTGCGACTCTCTGGTCCAGCCCCAGGACCAGTGGCTACGCTTCCCCTTTGGGCTTTTCTGCCACGGACCTGCTGTGTGACCTTGGGTGAGCCATTTGTCTCTCTGAACCTCAGTTTTCCTATCTGTACAGAAGGACAATGATGATACCTCTAAAAGGGCCCCTCACCTGGCCCCTGGAACTGCTGGGGCATGAAGAGAGAAAAGCACAGCGTAACCCACCCAGGGCCTGGCACCTCCAAACTCCCAGTATATGTCAGCTGTTATGGTCACCCACAAAGTCAGGTTAATTACTGTGCACTTGCGGAGGGCCAAGCTTTGGGCCGCGCGTGTTCTCTGAGGCTTCATCCCCTCCATGTGAGTAAGGACTGTTACTGTTATTTTATTTTGCAGTACTGGAGATGGAACCCAGGGAGCCCGAGCTACATCCCCTGCCCTTTTCATAGTCCGACGGGGTCTTCTAAGTAGCCTGGGCTGGCCTCAAACCGTCCACCCTCCTGCCTGAGGCTCCTGAGGATCAGGGTGTGCAGGTGCGCACTCTCACGCCTGGCTCGAGCCAGGACTGTTGTCAACTCTGTTTTACAGGCAGGGAAACTGAGTCTCGAAGGGCTGCCTGGCTTGGCAGAGGGAATGCTGCTGCGGTTGAAACGCACGCCTGGCCTTGAAACCCACTCCTCATTGTGTTTCACCTGCCTACAGATGAACCCGGCTCCAGAATCTGGGGTAACCGTGCTCTACGAGGACCCAGGTCCCTCCTGGAGCGCGCAGCTCAGGTTGTCACCTCGGCCTGGGTGTAGACCGGACTCAGATGGGTCATTCAGGAAGCAGGAGCAGGGCCATCCTGTGCCAACTCCGGCCTTCCTCTTAAATTCGGAGCCCAGCCTGGTACCCATGTCATCAATAATCGCGCCCAAAAATAGTTCACTGGGCCAGCCAGGGTGGAGTGCCGGGACGTCCTGTTCCCGTCGGCTCTGGCCAGAGTGACCGTGCACTTGGCCTTCCCTGTCTGAGGCTGCTGGAGGGGAGGGCTGAGCTCACCCTGCCTGAGGTTCATTCGTGGGAACGCGCCAGGCTCTCAAGTACCAGCACCCCAGCCGTGAGCACCACACAGCTTCCGGAATTAGCAGCTGGTGAGGCAGAGGGCTGCCCATGAGCTGGGCCGGCGTCTTAGCAGTCTCCCAGGGAGGGCAAGAGCACTGGCTCTGCAGCCCGACCGAGGCGGAGTCAAATCCCAACTTGGACATTTCCTAGCTGCGTGACTTTGGGAAAGTCACTTTTCCTCTCTGGGCTTTGGGTTTCTCACCTGGAAAATGGGCATAAATATTTTGTGCTGTGGTTGTGTACATGAGACTTTACGTATGGAAGGGACAGTCTGTACACTTCGCAGGTTTATTTATTATCTGCTCCTCCCCTCCCCACCCCCGAAATGTGAGCTCCGCCAGGGAGAGCTTTGCCCATTGTTTACAGCAGGATTCCTGGGCCATGGGGCAAAAGAGGGACTCAATGATCCACGCTGAGTGAATGAACGGATGAATGAAATGAAAACCTCTGGTCCCCAGGCAAGTGCTCCAAACCTCTCAGCAGCTCGGGAAAGACTGGAACAGGAATGTGATTGCGGATGAGGAAGCAGCTCACGTGTGCCGGGGAGGACACAGTGAGAGCCCGGAAGATCCAGGGCTGGGCAGGGTCCCCGGGGGAGCCTGGGAGCGGGGTCGCAGCACTAGAGCTCCCGCCTGAGGGTGGCAGAGGAATTCCCGGCAGGTAGGGGCTCCTCCCTGGACCCTGGCAATCCCGGCTTGATGGCTGCTCACAAGGGGAGTGGGGAGGACCCTGGGACTTCGGGCTGGTTCCCCACGGTCGCAGCAGTGACACAGCTCACACTCGCACCCCTCCTGAGGCCAGCCCTGTCCTGCACCTGCGCTGACACACTGAGTCCTCGGGACCCTCAGAGAAGGCGCTATCATTTCTTTCGTCTGACAGATGAGGCCCTGAGGCTGGATCAGAACTGTAGGTCCCCCAACGTCACAGAGGCAGCCAGTGGCCGAGCCCGGGATGCCCAACTCTCCCCTCCTCCCAGTGTGGGCCTCACGGAGCCACATCAGTTCTGCAAGAACTCGTCTCCTCTCGCCAGGGTCCCTGGATGCCCCGGTGAAGCCTCTGCCTTCCCTTTCACCAGGCTCCTCCCTGGGGAGCCTCTCCTGAGCCCTGCTCTGTTCTCCCAGCTCCTTCTCTAGCTCTGACCCCTCAGCCTTCGTCTTATAAATTCCTTGGAAGACACTGGGCCCACCAGATAACCCGGTGCAGCTTCCTGTACCAAGGTCCTTCATGTAGTCACATCTGGAAGGTGCCTTTGCCACAGGTCCCAGAGGTTAGGGCACTGACACATTTGGGGGTAATAATTCTCCCCATCTCAGGAGCAGAGCGAGCTTCCAGCCTTCCTGGGAGCACCGGGCTGCGGCTGATGGAGGAGGCCAGCAAGGTATCAGGAGAGCTGAGGGTCCCAACATTCTGGTTTTCATATGTCATCAACTTTTAAATGGTGGCAAATAAAGCAAAATTAAGAGAGGCACTTAAATACACCACACACACACACACACACACACACACACACAGGTCAGGTGAGGCCCATGGGCTGTGGGTCTGTGTTCGTCACTGACCAGGGAGAGAGGCGAGGGCTCACTTAACCCTGCCAGGGTCGGAGCAAGGGTGACAGGGAGGGCAACCCTGTGCCCGCTGTGCCAGGTGGAAGATGCACAGGCAGGGTGTGATCAAGAGGGGACCAGCACACTTCCACAGGATGAAGGGAGGCTGTGTGGCTCTGGACCAGTTCCTGGCCTCTCTCTGCCTTTGCTCACAGAGGAGGGACTCTGCAGAGCTTTTGTGCTCATTATGGCCTGGCCCTGGGGGCTCAGAGGTCCCAAAGCAAAGCAAGCCCCTGACTCCAAAGGGACAGGGTCAGACCGTGGAAGTGAGGGGTCCTGGAGCTGTCTGGCTCTCCTCTACTGGCCTCTGCAGCCTGCACCTTGTCATGAAGGAGCTGTGGCTCATGAATTTTGCTCATTTACTGAGCGCTGACCAAAAGCCTCTGTGTTCAGTGCTGTTACAGCCTTGAGGCCAGGACACAGGGTTCACACAGTCAGGAAGGACAGAACTGGGGGAAAACCATTGGCCCAGGACTCTTCTCTCGGCCTCTCTGCGTTGGCCTTGAGCAGATCGGTGGCCAGTGAGGCCCTTGTAGACTGTGTGGCCCGAGGAGAGATGTCACCTGGGTCCATTCCCCGCCTTTCTGCACTCATTGCCTGGCCATCCTTGGTGTCCCCTCATTCCTGGCCAGTTGTCCAAGGCTAGTGTCCATCTTGAGCACCCACTGTGTATCAGGCACAGCTCATTTAACCCTTAACAACCCCGTGAGGCAGGTGTAAGAGCAGATGAGGAAACCAAGGCTGGACAGGGCCGTCTCCTCCCCAGAGTCACACAGCCAGAGCCAGTGCCACCTCTGCCCCTGCTGCCGGTGGGGACATAGTTCGGCTCCTCCTAGGGCTTCTCCCTCCTGCTGCCCGGCTGCTGCCTGAACAAAGCCCAGAGGATTCCATTTTCCTGGAAGTCCCCAGTTTGGAGGCTTCTTTTGGGGACCTGGCGGCTGGGTTCCTAATGTGCTCAGAGGCCCGTTCCAAATTGCTCCTCCCACCTCCAAACCCAGGGAGCTGTGGAGTGTTCAGCTTCCTCCTGCCGTGGGCACTTACTGTGGGAAAGGTGAGGAGGAGGCCAGCGATGGGCACCGGTGGCGAGGCACAAGGAAGGCCTTAGGGTCCCAGGTGGCAAAGGCCAAGGGGGGCCTGGCCTGGAGGGGAAGCCGGCCAGGCAGATGCAGCGGTCTTATCAGAGCGTCAGTGGAAATCGAAGCAGGCCCCGCTGTTTATTAACTCTCCTACCTTTTTGACAGAGAGAGATCAAAGGTGAAATCCAGGCCTCTGTTCTGCACACCTCCTCCCTTCCTCCCTTCTTTTCCTTTCCTTTTGGAAGCCTGGGCACTAAAAGCCTTAAATTCGAGAGAGGGGGTGCTTTTGTCCTTGCCAAGGTGACAGCAGAAACTTAGCCTCTGATGTCCCGAGTCTTTGTAGAGCTTCGGCGTCAGATACCCGAGAGAGTGGTGGCCAGACAGACGCAGGGGCTCACAGGCCAGAGGCCGTAGGGGTGGTGGGGACTGTGGCACCGGAGACCCGCAGAAACGCCCTGCTGCCCTGCGGAAAAGGAGGGCCCAGTGTGGCCAGGCTTTGGGGACAGCCCAGAATTGCAGATACTTTGTGTGGGATCGCTGGTGATACCTATGTGCTAAAAGACAGGAGTCTGTTTTTACTCTTTGCTAATGGTGTGCTGGGCTTGCATCTTGGATTAAATATTCTGTTTTCCCAGGGGGTTGCAAGGCCACCTTTGTCCTAATTCTTCCTACTGGTGTCCTATTGCAGACTTTTCTTTGTGACCTTGAAGATTATTTTGTCCAATTAAAAAAAAAAATCCTGTGAGTCACTACTTGAAATTGAATTAAGTTGATCTCTGTTGGCAGAATTGTCATTTTAAGGATGTGAAATCCATTCTGAGAGGGTAAGAAAGGAAGATTTCAGGTTTGAGCCCAACCTAGACGACCTAGCAATTTAGTAAGATCTTGTCTCAAAATTAAAGAAAAAATTTTTTTAAAGTCTGGGCCTATAGCTCAGTGCGAAGGCCCTGGGTTCAACTCCAAGTACAATACCAACTAAATAAATTAAATTAAAATAAAAGGGATGTGAAATCTACCTGTTCATTTATCCTCATCTTATTTTATGGATTTGGGGACAATTTTGTTGTTGCTGCTTTTGTTTTCTTCTGAAGTCTCTTGATTTTTAAAATGATGGCAAATTTGAAGCATTTGGAACTGCATGGGCCATGTACCCCACCCACGCTGGGCTGGGAATCCCGGGGCTCCCTGGTGTCCCCTGGGCACCCTTATCCCATGGGGCGGCTGTGTGCTCTGTTACTCAGAGATAACCGGTCCCAGGCAGGGAGATCTCTGGGACAGAGAGCTCTGGCCAAGCCTGGCAGGAGAGCCGGGCTGTTCGTGGCCTGACCCTCTGCCCACTTCCTCCACACTCCCCAGCCCCCTCCTGCGGGGCTCCGCCAGCAAAAGGCAAAAAACAAAACAAAACCACCCAGGACGATTGCTTTCCAAGAAACAAGCAAAGTTTTAAAGCAATGGGTCAAGGAGTAGCCCCCGAGCCCTCCATCATGGGCCCTCTGCTCGGAGCTGCAGACTGAGGGTCCAGGCGCGGCTGAGAGGGTAGGACGCCTTCAGGTAAGGCCGGCCCAAGAAGAGGTCGGGTGACCCTCGAGGGGCCAGGGAGGGAATGCAGGGTAGGGATGTGTGCTGGGAGGGGAAGAATGAGAGGGACACAGCCGGGGGACCCCTTTCTCTGTGACCCCGACAGCAGGAAAACCACTGTGAGATAGAGGCACACAGCCTGCCGGAACTTTCTCCTGATTCCTTCTTACACTGATGTGTTTTAAAGTTTAATTTGCATTTTATATGTTTGCATTTCCGAAGGAACATAGCCAGGTGGAATGCTGTGATCTGCCTTCTTTGCCTATGCGAAGCCTCCCTTTCCCCACCTGGAAAGTGCAGCTGTCACCCCGTGACAGTGCAGACCTAACAAGAGGTGAGGACAACAAGAAAATGACCTGTGGGGGACTCCGGGGTTCAAAGACGAGCTGGTATCGGTCTATTTTAATTATCATTTTTACCGAAGTTTTTCACGAGCCCCCCAGCATAGAGGTCAGCATTTCCATTTTGAGGTGAAGTCTAAGGCTCAGAGTGCGGGACCCCAGGGCTGAGCCGTGGCTGGTCAGTGCTGATAGCGCATCACCCCCAGAACCCCCAGCAGGGACCCGGCGCCCAAGCCCCACCCCAAGGAGCGGAAGCTGAGGCTGCAACCACGGGCTTCTCTTCCGGTGGTTTTTATTTTCCTTCTGTGATGCCGTTTGTTTTTGTGCATGTCGTACTTATCTGATGTCACAGGTTTTGGGAACCCAAACCACAGACATAAATATGCCGTGTTCTTTGGAGTCCCTCGGCAAGATAAGGGAGTGTGGCACTGGGGGTGACCACCGTGTGCGTGGACCTGTTTCTGAAGAACTAGGAGCGTCAGGGGTTGTGCTCAGGTCCAGAGCGGTGAGCATCTTTGGCGCGACCGGGGCCACCGTGGCCTTGACCACGTTGGGGGTGCAGAGGGTTCACACCCTCCGCAGTGCAGGGTGGGGGTGGGGGATCCGCTGGCAAACACAGCGCCACAGATCAGCACTGGAGGACGCTGCATACGGGACAGTGGAGGAGCCCGGGGCAGGGCGTGCCGGACACCTGTGTCTTCTGCCTGATTCTGGTCAACCTGGAAATCCTGTTTGGTTTTCCTGCGCTTCTTGAGAATGTCACTCAGCCGGGTGAATCCCTTCTGTGAGCAAAGCATCATGAGACCTGCAATACTCAGCTTCCTGCTTCCACCTTGGCCCCTACACAAACTGTTATCCACACATAGTCATAGGGATCCTGTGGAAACCTGTCGGGTGCATCTCTCCACCACTCAAACCCTCCCATGGGTCCCAATTTATTCAGTGGGGAAGCCAAGCTCTTCCTGGGGCCTCCTCCATCTCATACCCATGGTATCAGCCTCCCCCAATCCCCTTCCCTCCTCAGGGCCTTTGCACTTGCTGCTGTCAAACTTCATCACAACGCCTTCTGATTGGAGAGCCTAACCTTCGTCCCAATTTGCAAAAACAATTATCCTTTTACCTTGTTTTATTTTTCTTCATAGCTCTGACATGTTGGAAATTTATTATTTTGTTTATTGCTGCTAGACCTAAATGCCTACACACTTGTTCTTTCTCTCATGCATAGCATACGAAATGAGTGTGATAATTTCCTCCTGTGCGTGATAAATGAAAGCACCGTGGAGGTGGTTACTCAGACCGAGGAGTTGGGCTCTGTTTGCAAGGCGGTGAGAATGTGGAAGGATCTTGGGCTAGGGTCTCCAGCACCGGTGTAGCTCGGGGAAGCTGAGTGTGAGGTAGACAAGGCCCTGGAGTGTCACGTGGCGCAGAGCGCCCTGGTTAAAGGTCTCCCTCAGAGGGATGCTTCAGGGGCACTCAGACAGCATTTGTCCGGGGTCGGCACCCAGGAAGTGCCCAGCTCAGGTCATCATCACTACCAACAACATGGGCACCAGCTCTGGGGTACCGGAGGAGGACGGCCAGGGGGGGCTGGGTGGAGGGCACTTGGGGCTTGTGAGGTGCCCGCGTGGGCACCACCAGTTGGCAGCTGGAGGCTGGAGAGACCAAGGCTGCAGCCACAGACCCAGGGGCACTGGCGCTATGGTGGCACGTGGACCCTCAAGACCCCAGAGATCCCACATTGAGAGAGAAAACCTGGACAGACCCTCGAGAAGCCAGTGTTGAAGGAGTGGGAAGGGACCCCATGGGCAGCCGCAGAGGAAGCGGAGGCTGGAGAGCGACCCCGCCCTGCGCCATGCCGTCCGTCTAGCCGGGCGAGTTTCCACACTGCGACTCGCCCCAGCCCTGTCCCTTGCTTTTGCCGGTAGAATGGGATCAAGATCATCACTTCCACATGAAGTTTCCAGAGACCCTGTGTGATTCCACGCGCCTCTCGGTCCCTGCCGTCACGATGGATGGATGTGCCTGGTGTGGCCCGCTGGCCATGGGCGTGAGGGGCAGCGGTGAGCCCAGCCGCTGTGGCTTCCAGCTGAGCAGGAAGTAGGTCAACGGGTCCCCAAACCACAGAGCCACCCAAGGGGCCCAGTCGGGCCCACGGACCCATGACGGTGGGAGTGAGGTGGCAGTGAGCTGAGAAAACGGACAGGGAACAAACCCCAGGGTCAGAGGGGCATCAGGTCCTGCCGCCACCCTGGTTCACTCTTCTCCGGGAAGGAGACCCCTCTTTGGTTTGAGGGGACATCAGCACTTGGATTCAAGGAAGGGACCCTCCCAGTGCTGTCCTAGGACAGAGACCCTTGCAGGGTAACAGCAGGAGGGTCACAGGAAGCAAACTCTCATCTCCCATGAGGTCCCTGAGCACCGCCCGCCTGTCCCCCCCCATTCTCCTGCTTGCCAGACCCCACCCTACTTGGGACGGCCAGGGCCAGCTAGAGGGACACAGTCCTAGGCTCCCTCACAGCCAGGATGGCCCTGGACAGTAGCGGCACATTTATCATGGGGCTCCTGGGAAGCTTTGGGATAAGACACACACGGCGGGTGGCCGCTCCCCCGCCCCTCTTCCCGCCTGCAGTGGGAATGAGGCTAAACATGGGAGGCCACTGTGTCACCAGGACCAGCCGTGAGACCAAAAGTCACCTACTCATGATGGCTGAGCAAAAATGAGGAGAAAACCCATGCTCTCGGTGGACCAGTCTCCCTGTCAGCCCTGCAAATCCCTAGATTCTTAGGAGCTGGGGGCGAGGGTCCAGGGCAGTCCGGCCGGTGGGCAGACAGGGTCAGCGTTCCTTACAGCTGCAGGCATCCTGTCCGAGCCGCCACACCATCTCCAGGCCTGCACGACGGGGCATCTCGAGGTGGGTTTGCAGGTCCTGCCCAGGGCACAGCTACGCCTGGTGCTGAGCAGGACCCGAGTTCCAGGAACTGAGATGGACCAGGCTTGGACAGGAATGTGAGAGGGAGGTGTGCATTCCTGCATCTCCCAAGGACGGCAGAGGCAGGCTGATTTTCTATGTGTCCTGCTGCAGCCAGTGGACCCCAGATAAGAAGTAGGGTCTGTGTCCACTTTTGACATCTATGGAGAGTCTGGGGTCATCGAGTCTTAGAGTGTTTCTGTTCCCCTGGAGAAAGAAGCTGAGATTGGGCAGTACCACCCAAGGCACGTGGCCCAGGCTAGATTTGAACCCAGGTCTGTTGGGCTCCGGGACCAGCTTCTTTTGTTTTCTCCCTTCTGGACCCCATCTTCTCACCAGCACATGAAGAGATTATTGAAGATCAAAGCTTTTCCAACATTTCCTTTCACAGCAGGCAAAGCCCCATTTCACAGCTGAACTTTCTCTTGGTGCCCAACCTATAAACCAAGATGAAAGGGCCGTCTGGGAGGCGAGGGTCGGAGGCCCCAGGTTCCTCCCTGGCCTCCCCGGGGGTTGTGAGCCTTTGAGGAAAGAGACAGCGGCAGGGCCCTAGGGACAGTCTCTGCGTCTTAGCGGGGAGCCTCTGAAACTCGCTGAGCCAGTGTGTGGAAGACAGGCGGGCGTGGGCTAGGGGGAGAAACCCCAAGTCGAGCACCAAGGCAGGGGCTGAAAGCGTCTCCTCTGCCAGCCTCCACCCTGCACTGGCCTGGTCTGTGTCTCCCAGAGATGGCCTGGCTGTCCCCCAGCAAGTGGCACCTCCTTCCTCAACACCCTCTCTCTCTGTCTGTCTCTCTCCCTTCCACACACACGCACACACACACACACACACACACACACACACACACACACACAGTGTGCAGCATTCTATAAGCACGGCTTTGTGTCTTGTTTTCCTCAGTTAACACCGGGTCTTGGCAGTCGCTTTGAATCAGAGCACTGAGACGCTGACTTTTCTTCATTGGGCCCGTGGTACTGGGACATAGTGTAATTTAAAGGCCCCCGTTCTTGGCTCCAGGGCTGTTTCCGGCTTCGCCAGGTCAGGGAATGTGGACGGCACCCTTAGATCTGCGTCTCACTGTCCACACATCACTCGAGATCTCCTCCTCCTCCTCCCTCCTGTCTCCCGCTCCTCTTTCTCTCTTTTTTGCTTATTTGCATTTTCAGATTTTATTCCATGAACGTGTTCCGTTTGTGTGATAATTAGAAGGATGTGTTTACAGCCCCAGCGTTCAGGCTTCAGCCAAGTTAGATAAACAGCCCCACGCATACGCGCGTAAGCAGAATCCAGAAAGAAAAGCTGCAGCCTTGTGGCCAAGGCCTGTTTGGCAGGGAGGCTGCTCTTCTGAGACTCGAGTTCCAAGGCCCCGCCCCTGCCTGTGCCAGCACGTCCTGGAGCGCAGGGCCTGGGGTCTCAGCCTGGCTGTGCCATGGACTGGACCCGGCTGTGCTCAGAACAATGCCCACACCACCTGTGGCGAAGAAGAGACCCTGAAGAGGAAGCCCTTGCCTGTCTTCTCTGTGTCAGCAGAGGGACCTCACCCCTGCAGCCCAGGACCAATCCTGCTCCCTCTCTTCCTCCCTTGCAAATACCACTTTGCCCACAAGCACCACAGGCCCCTTCTGCACTGTACATCCCTGACTCTCGCCAAAGCCTCACTCCTGCCTTTGAAGCCCCTATGACCTGGACTCCCACCCCCGGTACCCCAGGGCCTTTGCACTTGCTGCGCCTAAAACTTAGATTGTTTTCCTTTCCAGCAGGCCCAGGACAAGGCTGAGGCAAGTGTGGTGCTCAGGATGAGAGGTGTAGGAGGTCCCACTCCCCAGTGCCAGGCTGCCCTTGCCTTGGACGAGCCTGAGAGCAGGTACCCATTTCACAGTCTGGCTGCCCGTGTGCCCAGCCCTGATTCCCAGGTCTGGCTCTTCCCAGTGTTAAGCAAGCCCTCTTCAAAAGGAGGCCTTGCTGACCGCCTTAGCTGGTGGAGTCCTGGCCACACTGTCTTATTATCTGCACTGTCTTATTATAAAATTGTGTGGCACCCAGCTCTGCCCAGCAGATTACGGGCAGCCTGAGGACTGGACTGCATCTTCCTCCTTCTCGGACTGGCCCCAGTGCCTGGGCAGAATCTGGGGGCGGCGCATCTCTGCAGGTTAAGGAGTGAATGAGTCGACCGGTGGCAGAAGCTGGATTCAAACTCAGTTTTGCCTGACCTGAAGCCGGAGGGATGGGACCGGGCCAGGGCACCCCGCCTGTCCCACCCGGCCTGTCCTGCACCCCAGGGATGGCTTCTAGGCAGGGAGGGGGCTGCAGGGAGCGCAGGCCTTCTCAGGGGCCAGCTGTGCTTTCCCCGTTCTGGTTTTCATTTTTAGCGTGGGGCCTTTGGGCACAGTTCACTCCACTCAGGAACAGCCAGAGAACGAGGGAGGCGGTTTTGAAATCCGGTGGGAAAGTAGGTCAGCCGGCAGCTGGCCACACGCCAGACGATAAGGCCTCGGTGGAGGGTTAATAACGTGAGCGCTGTATCCATGACATAATTCATAACCGAGCGGAAACAGCAATTAAGGGGCAGTTGTGCAACTCGGGGACAAGCCTCCTTCACAGCTCATAAAAGTGGGCGGAGGAAGAGGCCACACTGATGGTCACTTGGGGCCTTGGGGGCCAGCGGGCGGCCTGCGGGGCTTTGGGAGTAAGCAGGTCTCTTCCCTGGGGGCTGCCCCTCTCCCCCACCCGCAAGGATGCAGGGAACCAGAGGACACTAGAGGCAGAGCAGGCACCCACCATGCACCTGGCTGGGCATAGGCCTGGGCGTTCGGCTGTGGCTGGAAGACAGGATGCAGCTGCACTATTTTGGTGCTGCCTTGTCAAAGCACAAGGTCACTTTGATTATCAAGTGAAGAGTACAGAAAACATCTCAGAGCCGTTTTACATCTTGCCCCCTGCACTCTAGTTTGTAGTTTCTTCATTATTGTTTTGTCACGCTTGGTCTTTCCACAAGCACCATTTGCTTTTATAATCAGTTACAAAACAACAACTATTATATCCTTAATGGTCCTTTTTCTCTTCCTTGAGCAAGCCAGGCATGCACTCGCCCCAGGACCTTTGCACTTACTGTGCCCTCTGCCTGGAATGCTCTTCCCCAGATAGCCACATGGCTCACCCCTTGCTCCTTCAGGTCATCATTCAGGCCTCAGCTTTCCCCTTAAAGTCTTGGCTGACCAAGTTTTTGTAAACAGCAAACCCACCTGGTGTTCTCAATCGACCTCTCCTGCTTTATTTTTATTTACAGCACAACTGCCCATTAACCTTTCCTCATGCTCTCATTTTACACTGGTTCCGGACTGCAGCTTCACTGCTGGGACTGTGTCTGATGCGCAGTGGAGCTCAGTTAATACTGGTGAATAAATGAGCAAATGTTTGCTATTATTACCGACCGACTAGGAAGCTGAACACCCGCTGGTGTGGCTTGGGGCCGCCTCAGGATGCCCCCCAGTCAAGGGCCTTGGGTGCTGTCAGGGGAGCAGAATCAGGGGACCCAGGGCTCCTGGGTCAGACCAGGTAAGTGCAGCCAGCACCCGCTGGCTTGGCCAGCGCTCAGGGTGGACAGCACCGCCGCACTGTGCCTCAGCCTTGCAGAGTGACGGCTGAGCTGGGACACCCCGACCGCCGCCACGCAGAGCGAAGCCTGTGCGCAGGGCTCCTCGCAGGACTGTTCACAGGAGCGGGCACACGCACACCTACACGGGCACACATGCGCCCGCCTCAATGCTAGGACGCGGGCCACACGCTCACACAATTCCAAGAACGTGCCCATCTGGCTGCACACATAGATGCCGCTCACACTCGCTCAGTCCCACACTCCTGCACCGCTCACATGCCTGCTCCACGTCGCACACTCATGCAGCCACCCCACGCACATCCCAGCCTCCTCTCCAGCGCACACCTGCCACGCCTGCAGGGCACAGCCCAGGATGGGTCCTCGGCACCACTGAGACCCGGGACGGATGGCCCCAGCCCTGTGCACCTCTGGCCTCCCTGCTCTGCCCCACTCAGCCCAGACAGCCCTGTGAGCGGCGGCTCCATGGTGCCCACGTCAGCCCTGACGGCACTGCCTCGGGGCACGTCTGGCAGGCCCGCGGTCTGTCCCGGGCACCGCCCACTTCCTCCCCATCTGTGGGCGGCCGGCCCTGCTGACATGAGGCAGTTTCAGGCCTGCCTGGCACCCAGAAGAGAGGAAGGAAGCAATCTGTCCCCACACGGGGAGCCCAGTGAAGGAGCCTGGGACGTGCCTGCTGACTCTGTGACCCGGGTCCCCTGCAGCTGGCCCTGCTGGGGCTCGGCCACCTGCGCCTTCTCCGGTAGGCACACTGGCTGGGTCAGGGAGACATTCAGGAGGAACGGGGCTCCGGGAACGAGCCCGGAGGAGGCCAGCACCTTCCTGGCCCTCCCTGACGACGACAGCCGAGCACCGATGTCCATGGAGCAGGAGTCTGCCGAGCTTGCTCCTGAATGCCCCGTGGACTCGTTCAACCAGCACCACAGTCCTGGTGCCTCCGTTATCCTCTTTGTTTTCCAAGTGGGGAAATTGAGGCACAGAGAGGTCAGGGTTGGTCCTAGGAGGATCTTGCTGGCCACAGAATATGTGGGACAATAACAAGTATTTTTGAGCACCCAAGGAAAATACAAAATATTTCTAAAACCACGGTCCCACCACCCAGCCCGGCGACTGCTGAGCCCCTTGCTGTCACCACAGGATGGATCTGATTCTGGGACCGCACTTTTGAGTCTCCCGCGAGGCCTGCAGGATGCGAGCACGGTGTTGGGGAAACGAAGGCACACGGAGGCCGAGTCAGCTCCAGAGCCACACAGCCGGTGAGGGACGAGGCCAAACTTGACCCAGGAGGGGCGGCGTGAGGTCACTCTCCCCGCCCTGCTCACTGCCGCGCCAGCCCCTCCCGCTCAGCCCGGTGTCTCACTCGGTTGGGGGCACTGAGGCTCTGTGCAGCCCCCGGCCCGGCCAGGGCAGGAGCTGAGGGCCTGTGTGGGCGTCCGGGTGGGAGCCCCAGGGCAGGGATCTAACTCAGCCTCCAGGTGCCGGCTGCTGCTTCCACGCGGTGTGACCGGGGGCGATCGCGTGACCACCCGAGCACCGTGAGAAGGAACTGGCTGAGCGCGCGTGGAGGAGCCAGCGTGGGCTTTCATCTGCACCTTGCTCCCAGCCTGGGCCTCCCAGTGAGGCCGGGACCAGCCTCGTAGCAACGGCAAGGCAGAGAGAGAGGAGCTGGGACTCCAGCTGCCACCTCTGCAAAAGAGCTTCCGGCTGTGCAGCCACGCGCCCAGGGGCAGCCGGGGCGCTGGGGGACAGCGACCCCTCACTCTGCTGCAGGTCCCACTCTCCCGCGGGCCCCTCCCCTTGAAAACAGCACCTCTGTCGTCCCGGGGCTCAGGAGGAAGCTTCAGCTTGCTTGCCGGCTCGCTCTTCCTCCAGCCCCAAGTCCCTGAGTCCCTTCCATCATCACCTCCACCACTCTCGCAGCCTGAGTCACCGCCACATTGGCTAGGATGGCCACTGTGGCTCTGCCCATCTGGCTATCACCTTGTAACCTGAAGGCCGTCAGATCACATCTCTCCTCTGCTCAGCTCCCTCCAGAGGCTCCCACATCACGAGTAAAAGACAAGGTCCTGACCGTGTCCACCAGTCCTGCCCCCACCAAACTGGTCACTACCTCTGACAAGTCTACATTGGGCATGCTGTGGCCTCAGGGCCTTTGTATGTGCCACTCTCTCTGCCCAGAGATGACCGTGTCTCTTAGCCCTCTGGAGGGTCTTTGGCCACCTGAGGCTGTGTGTAGTGACCCCCTCCTCAGCACTCCTGCCCTGCACCTTCTCTACATGTCACCCCAAGCCACGAATGCCCAGGACTTTTAAATGAATGAACATCACTTTTGTCACTAGTTTTGAGCCCCTGTTCCTCATGCCCTACCAGAAGGCTGCCCAGGTGCCCCCGGTGCTCTCCAAAGCACCTTGCCTGGTCAGGTGCTGGCAATGTACATGTTTGTCCAGTGTGTGGTCAGGGATCAGGAAAGGCCAGGTGACTCCCCAGCTCCCCAGGGCAGGACATAGAGAGCCAGGCTTTGAACCCAAGGCTGCGTCCTTCACCCCCGTCTGCTGGTTCCAGGCCAGGGGCCCTCAGTAACAGCTGCTGCTGTCACCAGGTTCAGGGCCATGTTCCCATCCTTCGCCTCTGTTCACGAGAGAGTGGGGGCACAAGGAAGGGGAGGTGGGCCGTGGCCTCCAGGAGTAATGACTCATCACCCCACGGCAGGGGACATTCCACCTCTTCCCCAGGGGGACTTTGGCCAGAGATAAAGCAAGCTGGCGTTAGTTCTGGGAGGCCAAGGACACACAGGTGGGAGAGGGGGCCGGGCCCCTCCCTGTCCCGGGGTGCACATGTCTGGATTGCAAGGCTGTGGGGGGGCAGGTGCCCCCAGCCTCACTTCCGGTGAGACACCCGGGCCTTGAGCCCTTCTCTGCAAAGTGGAGCCTCCCCTTAGAGGCCAACACGCCTGCCCACCTACAGCCAGGCAGGGAGCCAGTCCATTTTCCCTCAGTCAATCTCAGAAAGAAACATCAAGGAACCCTGAACACTCCAGTTGGACAGGGCTGTGTTTGATCTGATTTATATTTTACCTTTTAGGAAGGTGGTCAGGTGTGGTGGTGGTGCAGACCTGTCACCTCAGCCTGGGAGGCTGAGGCAGGAGGATCGCAAGTACAACCTCAGCCTGGGCAATTTAGTGACCTAGCAAGACCCTGTTTCAAAATAAAAAGAGCTGGGACTGTAGCTTGGTGTGAAAGCCCTGGACTCTATCCAAGGGCTGGAAAAAAAAAAAAGGTCCAGCTGTGTCCATGACACTGTCACACAGTGGTGCTATGCGCGTGCTGAGTCTCAGGAACAACATTGGGCTGCACGTAAAAAGTGGCAGAAGCCCCCGAAGTCTGTGGGAAGGGGGTGCACTGTCCTGTGGGGAGCCCAGTGCCAGACCCGCTCAAGGGCGTCACCAGTGGCCGACTTCCTGGTGCTCCACTTTGCTAAGTGACTTTCAAACTCGTGGCTGAAGAGGGCTTCATCTGGGCCTGGTGTTAGCACACAGCCAGGCAGCCGGGCAGGCGAAGTGTGTGCCAGCTGAGACCCCTGCCCCTTTGTCCAAGATGGGGTGGCTTCCTCCGTGCCAGGTGGCAGCCCCATTCCAGCCTCGGTGTTGTGCGGGAGGCCGGGAGGTGAGCACCTTGTCAGGGGGCAGCACAGCCAGGTACAGTGGGGCTCCGCGGTGAGGCGCAGGGCAGCTGTGGAGGCAGGAGGACACTCAAGTGCTGGTGTCATCTGCCCTGGATTTGTCCCAAGTCATATGAACAGACACAGGCTGCCGCCAGGCCCCGCTGCAGCTGACCTTTTGGCCCCACCCGGGAACACACGTGAGCCACAGACATGCTGGGTGGTGTCTATGGCGGCGGACACCAGGGTTTCTGTACCTAACCTGAGTCCGCATGTGTCTCCACAGTGTGGGAACCGCAGGGAGAGGGGAAGTGTCCCAGATCCCCTCTCCACCATACTGTCACCTACAGCCCTTGCCTCCCTGTGACAGCGGAGTCAAGGGAACCATTATTTTGGTTCTAATTTGCATTTCTCTCACTATGTTGACCTGGGGTCCCTCATCACTGTGTGTTGGCTGTTTATATTTTCAGATCCGTTATTTGCCACTGTTTTCTACTGAGTTATAGTCTTCTTTTTCTGATCATTAGCCTCTTTCCAATACAGATAAATTTTAGATGGATATTTATTGAGGTATAATTTATATATAACAAGCTATGCCTGTGATGTTTGGGGTCAGGTAAGTCTTCCCTGTGGCACTCAACAGCGTCCCTGGCCAGCAGGAGCAGCGCCTCCCGGGCCACAAGCACCAAGCTTCCCTGGACGTGGGCTGAGCGCTCTAGTTCACAGGGCCAGCTCTGTCCTTCTGAGGGCCGGCATAACTGGTGCTTGATGGATACCATCTCATTTAACCTTCTCAGCAGTCTTCTGCAGGGCCGTCACCACTTCTGAAGTGGAAAAACAGGGTTGGGACCGTTAGATGACTGGAGTCAAGGCTGTTCTGATTTGAGAGGGCAACTAGGCTAAAGCCACAATCTCCTTTTAAAAGTCTTCCCCTTAACACATTCTAGTAGGAAACCATAACTCTGTTCTTCTTTTTTCCCTGGAAAACTGTTATTATGGTTGGTGGGAAATTTTGAGTGGGCTGTGTTGCTCTGCACACAGTTAATGGCTTTGATTATATGTTGCTGGCTTCTTTATTCTGAGAAAGCCGGCCATTGGCTGTGCTATGTAATCAAGTCATTTCTTATGTAAACAGCCGTCTGGCACGGAGTCAGGCCGGCTCATCCGAGGGAAGGTGAAAATGAAACTGCTCCAGCCCCGGAAAGCAATCAGCTCTGCAGCAGGAAAAGGTGGAGGGTTAATAACCCTGCACGGGGCAAGGGTGCTGGGGCTCAGCAATATCAGGAGGCAGAAACAAAGAACAGTTGCTAAATGGGATGGTTTCAAAAGCTGCTTCCTGATGTAATTCGTGAACTGCTCCCTGGAACATCAGGCACATCCTTCGAAAGCACAAGAGGAAGGAAGGGAAAAAGGGAGAGGAGAAAAACTTCTACAGTAATTTGCGGAATTCTTAGCGTTGATATCCTTAGTATACAAAGAGTTCTTACAAAACAATAGGAAAAGGTAAAATCATCCATCCACACAAGAAGGCCTGCAGCAAACCTCTCTGCCAGTCAGGCAGGAAATGCAAAGCACAGCTGCGGTGACGTCACCTCCCACCTATCAGCTGGGGGGGGGCTCTGCCTCCTCGCAGCTGGAGTCCGCCTTCACCCTCAGGGCGCAGGGCAGAAGGCCCATTGCGTTCAACAGCTGGGAGTTTTAGAGCCGCCTGGAGGTGTAACTTTGGGCCATTTATGCCAATATCTCATAGGCCAGATGTTCTCTGTACAAACGGGAATCCAGGGCAGCATTGTGTATAGAAGTAAACAGTTGGGGGAAATATCCGGAATGCCAGACTATAGAGTGTTTGTTGAATAAACCCAAGTAATGAAATTTAGTGTTCAAATCCACTCATTAAATACAAAATACAAAACATGTATTAAACTGTATTAAAAAGAGCAAGAGATGACCGTGACCTAGGGGAGAGAGAGCGCTGGAGAAGCCCGTGGGTGGTGTGCGCATGCGCATCCAGAGGGCCTTCCTACGGGAAGCAGCCAGGGTCTATTTCTAGGTGGGAGGAGCTTGAGTCCCTGACCTTTCTACTCATCTGGGTTTCTCAACCCTGGCCCTGCTGTGTTTGGGGTCAGAGGTTTTCTGCTGGGAATGTTCGGGGCGGTGTCGGGTAGTCACCAGCATCCCACCTCTGCCCACCAGATACCAGGAGCACCCCGCCCCCACTCACAATGGCCAAAACTGTCTCCAGTCCTCACCACAGGTCTCTTGGGGACAAAACCGCCCTCGGTTGAGAACCACTGTTTTAAATGCTTCCTTGCATTACTTAGTTTTACAACAAGCGTGTATTGTTGTCATAATCAGAAAAACAAACACTTAAAAATTTTAGTAAATACATTCGTGGCCCTGAGAATTGGCATGGACTTGGTCAGCAGAATCTAAGCAGAGAGTAGAGAGAATGGCATCTTCTTGCCTTTGATGAAAGGTTCTGGTGCAGTATGTGGACATTCTAAGAGATTTTCCTCCTGTGAACAGAATGGCTGGAATTGCTCTGCTTGTTTAAACACTGTGAAGAAAACCAGCCTGGGGAAAACGATTCAATAGGGAGAAAGCTCTCAGAGTTGGGTAAGTAGAAAAGAGGAACGGTGTGCGAGCTTGGATCAAGCCATGCCTGAAGCTCACCCTTCTGCTAGATTTCTGTTTATGCAAGCCAAGAAATCCCCTTTCTACTTTAAGTCGTTCTAAATTGTTTCTATTACTTTTAGCCAAAGCTGACCGATGGAGACCTTACTAATGATAGGAACCCCTCCAAAACTTTTGTGCTTGTGTCACTTCAGCAAACACGCTGGGCTCTTACTAGGTCCTAGAGTGGGCAAGATGATAAAGGAGGGGTCCAGGTTTTTGAGGACTCACTGCTTAGCTGGGCGGAGGTGGGGCTGACCCAGCTTAAGGGTGGGGAGAGGAAGTCCTGCCCAGCCCAGCCATCTTCTAGGGAAAGTAGCCAGCAGGATGCTGGGACAGAGTGTGGCGGGGAGCACAGAGCTTCTGGGGGAGGGGAGCATGGCCGGGGCCTTCAGGGTCCCCCACAAAGGGGCTCAGGGGCTGGGGCCTGGGAGGGCTCTGACCTGCCACTGTGGCCTTCATGCAGTTCCACTGGGGGAAAGGGGACGCAGAGCCAGCTTTTCCTTTCAAGGGGAAAAACCTTCGTGCTCACCAAGACCAGACCTGGGGACTGTCATTCTGTCAGCTGGCTGCTATGGCTGAGGGTAGAGAAGCTTAGGGCTTGCAGCCTTTGGGAGACACAGCCTCCCGGCGTCCTCTGATGGCTGGTGGGTCATTCAGAGAGGTCAGCAGGGCCTCACGGAAGAAGCAGCGCTCGAGCTGAGAGTGCAGGGCAGGAAGAGGTTTCGGCAGTCACAGCAGCCTTCCCGGGGCACTGCTATGAGCAAGCCCTCTGCATTTGCACTGTGCTTTATCCAGCCTGAAGGTCAGTCTTGTCGGCACCACTTTAAATATGGGGAAATGGAGGCACAGAGAAGCTAAGAGACCTCCTCGAGGACACCCAGGCAGGAAGCAGCAGAGATGGAAATCCAACCCATGCTGAGTGCCGGACCCTGGTCCATCGCTCCTGGGAGTCAGCGGCAGCTTCCTGTGGGATGGGGTGTTTCTTTCCTGTGAGGGCGCAGCCATTCCCAAAGTGTACCCAAGGACCCCTAAGGCTTCCCCAGACCCTTTTCAGGGCTTGGCACCAGATTCGCCGTTTTGCTGCTGTCCTCCTGGGATGCAGTGTGCGGAAAGCGAGTTGATGGAGGTGTGGGTCCCACGGCGCGGCCGTACCAGGACGGAGGGCTGCTGGCCAAGCCTCAGCACCGAGGGGTCTGACTGAGCTCCCTTGCCCGACCCAGCTGCATGGCCCTGTGACACCAGCTGCTCCCGCCACTGCCTCCCAAACGCCCCAAGGTGTGGCTGCAGATGTGAGCCCGGCTGCCTGTGTGAGGCTTGTCCCCGCCTACAGGGGGCACTGGACGATGCCACCAAGGCCACTCTGCTCACTGCCGACTTCTACTCTGCAATCTTACCTGGCTCTTGCAGGAATATTATTGTATAACCTTGCATGTGGCTCTGTCAGATATTATATAAATAAATCTATTCTGCGGACTCTGTTATAACAACAGGTAATGGATTTCTGATTAAATGTTTTATGAATTTCTTAGTTTAATGTGCAATGCGAATACGAGCAGTCCCCTCTCTCCCAGCCCACTAGTCTGCCTCCTTCCTCCGCCGGGTGGGACAGCAGGCCCTGGGTCCCAGAGGCTTCTGGGCAGGAAGGACTCATGCCTTGCACAAAGCAGAACTGGGACAGGATGGCCTAAGAGGCCCAGAAGCCTGGCCAGGAGCAGCTTCTCCTAGAGTCTTGCAAAGCAGCCCAGCCACACCCGGGAGCAGCCAGCGATGGCAGGGGGAGCTTGGTGGGCAGGTGACAGGGACTCCAGAGTCTCTCATCTTCATTCCTGTCCCAGTGCCTTAGCCTCACACGAGGCCGGGCACCCAGCACCTTCCTAGGAGCAGTGGGGGAGGATCAGGAGGGGACCTAACCACCAATGATGTCCCATCAAAGACACTAGTGGGCCGGGACCTCCTGGCCAGGTCTCTTTCTCTGGGCATCAGAGAGGCAGAGCCATTTGCCCCAGGCTGCACAGCAGGAAGGAGCAGAGCTGGGATTCACACATAGCCCTGCCCCAGCCCCCATGCTCTTGACCACCACGCCATTCTGCTGAGAGAGGCCTGGGAAGCCTCAGCCAGAGTTGGGGGGCTAAGAATCCAAGGCTGAGCCTGGGCATCAGAGCCCAAGGCCCTCTGGTGTGCAGAGGCTGTGGTCAACATGGGGGGAACAGGTCTTGCCTGGACCTTGCCAGGTGGAGGGCAGTGAGCTGGGAGCAGCGTCCCCCAGGCTGACCTCTCCTGCTCTTGGCGAGGCCCAGAATCAGGCCTAGAGAGGCCAACACCCAGGTTTGTGGGAGCACCAGGGCCAAGCCTGAGGGGCCTTGGAGAAAGGAGAGGCCCTGGGTAGGCATAGAGCTGTCCCCATGGAGGGCTCTAGGGGCGCCTGGGCCCTCTCCACCCCCCATCCAAGCCATCAGCCCTCAGTGTCCCTCTGATCGGCCCCACACGCTCATCTCCCCAGCACCCTGCCCAGCACTTTCCTGCGCTCCTGCTACCCGCCTCACACGCAGTCTCCTTCCCTCGCACAGCCTGAGGAATCCTGATAAAAGTCATCATAGTGTCCTCCCTCTGCGTACAAACCTCCATGGCTCCCATCTCAGAAAAAGCCATGAACTCCTCCTGCGGCCCAGGCCTGGCTGGCGGCCCCATCTCGCTGCCCACATCCAGCACCTGCCCCTCTGACCTGTGCCGCGGCCACTTTCTATCTGGCCTCTGGGTCTTTACCCAATCTCGTCTCTCTCCCTGGAACCCTGGAACTCTGTTCCCATCAGTTTTTTCTTTCTTTCTTTCTTTTTCTTCTTTAAAAAAAAAATCAAGGTGCAATTTGCATCATATAAAATTAAGTTTCTTGTTCTGTTTTGTTTTGTTTTTGGGTAGCAGGAATTGAACTCAGTTTGTTGTGCTTGTGAGACAGGCAGCGGCACCACTGAGCTAAATCCCAGCCCCTAAAATGAAGCATTTTGAAGTGAATGATGAAGTGGTGTTAGGGACAGGCACTCCGCTGGGTGACCAGCACTCCGGCAGTTTTCACTGATCCTCCTTGCAACTTTCCAGGCATCCAGACATCACCTTCCAGTTGTCACCCCCACCCTGGGAAGCCCATCTGAACTCGTCTGTCCCATACTTTGGGTTAAATATCTTTTGGAGCAGCCAATCCCCTTGTGCTTTCCCCTGTGTTTGTGTCACCTACCAGAGTACAGCATGGAGCAGGAACAACGTCTGATGCTCTGCGGTATCTCTGGCCCCTGCAGTGTATAACTTGGAGTGTTTGTTGAATGACCGACGGACCATAAGGATGAATGGGGATGGAGGCCGAGAAGGGATAATAGAACGTGAAATATGGCCTGGGCTCCTTCTCCACGCCAGGCCCTGTGCTTGGTGCTGGGGGCAGCAGGGGACTGATGTGGAGCTGATGTCCCTGAAGATGACACTGTCAGGCCTCCAACAACAGGGCGCAAGGCATGATGGGAGCCCCCAGAAGACTCCTGACCACGCTGGGACCGGAAAGCTGCTCGGGGGGTCATCGGTGGGACTAGAAGACAGAGGGGCGGCAGAGTAGGGCTGAGGCTGGGTAGGGAGCTCTCCACGGGGACACCTGACCTTGCAAACACCCTGCTGTGCCCGCAGAAAACCACACGGCTGGAGGCTGAGAAACCGCACAGGGCAGCGCCTTGAGGCCACCAAAGGCAGCGTCTCTGGTCTCTGCCGGGGAAGAGGGCTGAGCTCAGCCTCAGGGCTTTGGATGACAGGGATGGTCCAGTCAAAGAGAGGAGCCAGGCAGGGAGGGCCTGGATGCAGCTCAGGACTCAGGAAGCTGCCCTGGTTGGGATGGGGCATGCAGAGACAGGCTGAACTCTAGCTCAGCAGGAGAGCGGTGAGAGAGGGCATCCCACAGGAGGTGGCATTAGAGCCAAGAATGAGGCTGCCGTGTGATCTGGGGTTGAAATCCAGGCACAAGGCACAGCAAGTGCAAAGGTCCTGAGGTGGGAACAGACAGAGCGGGTCCTGAGAAACTGACAAGGCTGATGTGTGGAGATTATGGGAAAACGCCACGCAGGTCTCAGAGGCCGCCAGGACTTGGGGACTGTTCCAAGAGCAGTGGGGATCCCTGTGGGTTTCACCAGGGAGGAAATCACCGCCTCACGTTCCAGTGGATCTCTGGTCATGTGTGGCACGTGGGCCGCAGGGCAGGAGCAGAAGCAGAGGTCACCAAGTGACAAGGGCTGCAGCCAGGCATTTCAGAGGTGTGGCCGCTGCCCTGGCTGGTTAGATGGGCACGAGGGACAGAGCACCTTGCTTCCCCATCCCGGCTCCAAGGCTGATGGCCAACGCCCTGCCGCCTGCACCTCCCACCCCTTCCCGGCTCTACACCTGCCCAGGGGGGCCAGGGCAGGCACTGCTGGATTTTCCCGGAGCCTATTGCCAGGGCGCTGCCCCAGAAGGAAGAGCCTTGCTCACACGGGCCTCTCCAAAGATGTGAGGCCCGGCCCCACAGATGGCTCTCAGCAGCAGCAGTGGGTGGCTGCAGTCGAGCTGGATGTGAATCCTGCCTCGGGCTGCTGTGTGTCCGTGGAGTAGGTAGCAGGGCCGCCTCCCATGGCAGGGGCGTCTTCCATGGAAAATACCTGGCACCGAATTAGCATTCAGCAGTCACCGGTGAACACGGTGAGCACCGGCTCGCTCTTGCGTTGCAGACACTGACAGTCACCGGGTCAACGTCCTGCTCAGCCGGAATAGCCACCCAGGACGGCCCGGAGCCAGGGCGCGGCTCCCAAGGCCAGCTGCAGGGCGGTCCCCACCTCAGTGGTTCCAGGGCTGCTGGGGTAGAAAGGCGGATTTGGGGACTTCTGGAGCCACTCAGTGGGACAGTCTTCCAGCTCCCCAGGTTCCCCCGAGGTCAGTGTCCTGGCCCTGAGCCCAGCCCGAGCTGGTAAAGGCCACTCTGTGGCAGACCCCGGCCCATCCCTCTCTGCAGCTGAGGACGCAGAGGCCGGGACAGGAGGCAGCACTGTCAGCCCTCGAAGACGGTCACGGGGCCCCATCACCTCCAGCAGGAAGGGGCCCGGATGGCAGGAGATCCACGCCACTTGTTACATAATTGAATTGAAGGTGAAAAATGCTGCTTGGAATTAGACAAGGGAGCCAGGACAGCAGAGGCGCCTGCAGCAGCTGCAGAGCTCAGGAAGGGAGGCTGCTGCCCCTTGGGATGGTTGGGCCGGGGAGGGTGGGGAGCCCAGGAGGTCACAGCCCTGTGTCCCCCTCCACACGGCCCAGCTTCCCGTCCACCAGCCATGCGGCCTTGCATTTGCCCACTCCTCCTTGAGTCTTGTTCCCTGGACAACAGCCAGAGCAGTTTCCATGTAGTTCTTCCTCTCCCAGTGCAGGGCCTTTGCACTTGCTGCTCTTCCTGCCTGGAAAGTGCTTCCTGTGCCAAAATCTCCTCATACAGCCCCTTGCCTGCTTCGCTCACTACCCAGATGTCTCTTCTTCCTTGTCATTGTCCTGTCACCGGTTCTGGCTTCTCCACAGCACTCACTACCTGAAATTACCTTCTTCAGTCACAGGTGGCCCATCTGTTGTCTGTCATGGCTCTGGCAGCTCAGCTCCCAAGAGAAAGGGAGCTTGTCCTGTCCACACTGTGCTCCTAGATCATCCTCGGGGCCCAGTACACAGTAGGTCCTCCATGAACATTTAAACACTCCATAAACGGTCTCTGTGTTGCTTTGTCTCTGTTATGTCTCTGTTCTGCAGCGATGAGGCCACAATACAGTTGAGAAAAACCAGGGCAGGTGAAAGGGGCAAAGCGGGCAGGGGCAGCCTGGGTGTTACGGTGCTCACTACGTGGGCAGCGGGAGTGACCTCCCGGCCCACAGAGCTGGCTCCACAGCAGGCAGCCTGGATTCGAACCCCAGCTCCATCTCGCCCTGGCTGGGGAACCTGGGCTTCACGGCTACAAATTTCTAGTCTCAGCACTTGGTGCCACAGAAACGGACAGTTGTGCTTCTCTCTGTCTGCTGGGTACTGGACGCAGTGACCGTGAACCGTATGTTGGAATGGGAAGTGAGGGTAACTGTCTTCAGCTCACAAAAGGCAACCCAAGGTAGGGGGCCATGAGGGGAATTAGACCTGGAACTGAGGGTCAAGCCCAAGGCTGTCCAGAGTCACAGGGCCCCTTGGAGCCATGAAGCCCTGAGCCTGCTGTGCCCAGCAGTCTGTTCCCTGGGTGTCCCGTGGCTGTCAGGAGCAGTCCCCGCCGCTGTCAGGCCGTGGAGGTTCAGGGGAGCTGCTGCTGCTCAAAACAAGGAAGCTCGGGAGAAGGTGAGGTGTGGCCACACAGTCCCATTCGCTCCCCAGAGAGCTGCTGTGCTGAAAGGGTGGCATCATAGTCTCAGCAGTGGTGGCAGCTGCTGTTGCCGTAAGACAAGAGCTACCATTTCCAGAGCATCACAGCTGCTAGGTGCCGGTTTATGCCTCTTGCATGTCAGTTAACTCAATCTTCCAGAAGGACACGAAAAACCTGATTATCACCCAAGCACCTGGATCCCGCTGTGCCTGAAGCAAGACCATCCCTGGAATTTTTTTTTTCTCTCTTCTAAAATGTGACTCAATAAATTCTCTTTTTCTTAAACTGGTTTGAGTCCAGGTTTTTATCCCTTGCAACTGAGAGAGAGCCCTGACTAATCCACCTGCCTTCTGGACAGTGTCTAAGCTTCTATCTCTCTATCATTACTGCAGCTGGAGCAGCACACACATTAAATGTTTTATGCTGTCACTGCCTCAACCTGTGGTCCGCTGTTCCCACACGGAGGCCTCGGGCCTGCCCTGTTCCCCAGTACCCCTGGTGTGACAGTGAACGAGGGGTGTGCATGCCCGTGTGCCAGGCAGGTGCCGGTGGGTTTGCACAGCCCCAGAGCGGATGAGAGCAACAGCTGTCACAGGCAGCAAAGCATCCAGCCGCCGCCCTGCCTAAGTGCCGATCTCGCGCACCCAGCAAGGCAGCGGCTGCCTCTCCCCGCATTTGAAAGGCAAGGGAATGAGGTTCACAGGCGTGCGGCGCCCCAGCAGCACCCTGAGCCCAGAGCGGTGCCCTCCCGGCCGAGGCCCCTGACCCCGGTGTGAGACCCGGGTCCCCTCGGGTCATAACACTTGTCCCACACTTGCGCACATGTGAGGCTTGCAGATGTGCAACGCTGCATGGCCAGAGCCTGCGTGTGCACACGAGTCTGCATGCAACGTGGGTTTCAGACCTACACGCGTGTGAGTCTACGTGTGGAAGGTGCAGGCTCTACGCGTGTGTCGGCTGTGTGTGTAGGATCTTCATGCACGCAGAATACTCACGCGTGTGTGTAGAACACGTGCTCCTGACCTGTGTGGAAGCCCTTGGTGTCGTGGTCTGTTGTACAGCGAGAGACCGCGGCCTCTTCTTCCCAGCCGGGCTGCTGTCGCCTGTCCTCCAGCCCCTCTAGGTGGCTCCTCCCAGCTTCCTGCTTCCCCACCCACCCTCTCCGCAGGCCACAGGTGTCTGTTAAAAGCTGGTCTGGGTCAGGCCATGGCTCTCGGCTCAGATAAAGCCAATGTCCTTACAGTAGCCCACGAGATCCTGCAGGCAGCGCCCTCCTCAGGGCCTCCTTTTAGTCCTTCCCTCCCTCCCTCTACTCCTGGCTTCCATGCCCAGGCCTCATCCCTGCGGCCAGGCACACTATACCTCAGGGCCTTTGCATGTGCAACCCTGGCTCTCCATGTAGCTCCACTGAATCAGGAATCTACTGGGATCTCAGAGAGCCCTTCCTGATCACCCTGGGGAAACCTGTTTGCTTCAGCTTCCTGCTCCACTCTGACGCCCCCAAGATACTCCCACGTGACATTTGACAGTGGGGACCCGGCTCATCCACAGCCCGTTTCAGGAGCACAGTGTCACTGCCCAGCACCTCACGGTGCCATCACATAATGAGTGCTCAGGCAATGGCTGCCACGCGCAGGGCCACCCAGCCAGAACTCAGGTTGGCCTTGGACCTCAGCCCGCCAGGGCCCTGCCTGTCTTCTCGCTAGCTCCCCTGCTGGGCCTTTCATTCCTCAGGTCCCACGGGGCAGAGCGGCTGGGGACAGGCCGGCCACCCCTCTTCTTGGCATGACGGGGGCCCTGAGTGCAGCCCCAGCCCCACACCCTCGCAGGATTCCAGAACCTTCCCGGCAGCGGAGGCTGCTCTGGCTGGGGTAGCTCATCCGCTCATTTCCTTCTCCTTTGTGGCTGGAAGTTACAAACAGGGCCCCTCTGTGTTCATCATTTATTTTTAAAAGGCCCAGAAAGAGAAGTCTCTGGTGATGCCCTCCCTCCCACCCTCTTCCTGGAGATTTTGTAGCTGCAGACCCAGGGGAAATGCTGCCTCCAGGAGCCCACAGTCCCCACCAGAGCGGTGTCCCCAGAGCAGAGGGCTTGTCCTCAGCGGGGAGCATCACAGGGGCCTGAGGCTGACTGACCAGGGCCTCCAGAAGGGGCCAGAGCTTGACAGGGACCTAAGTCACACACCAAAAGCTGCCTGTTCAAGTGTGCAGCCCCATGGGTTTTCGTTTAGTGTCACAGGTGTGCACCACATGCCTTGGTGATGTGAAATCACTGTCATCAGCCACATGAGTGGCCCCTTCCACCCCACTCCTGGCCCTGGCAGCCCCTGCTCCACCTACCGGCTCTGTGGCTTTATTGCTTCTGACCTGACACAGAAATAGAGCCATGCTGGACAATGTGCCCTCTGCATCCACACTGTGCGCTCTGCATGATGTCTTCAGGGTCTGTCTGTGTCATGGCAGCTTCACACTCCGCTGCTGTGTGTGGCTGACTGGTGCCCCGCGGTGTGGACAGACAGGGACAGAAATGGAGAGATGGAGAGACCGGAAGAGACCAGGAGAGACTGGGCCAGACCACATTTCACCTATGTTGCCAACTAGCTGTAGGACATATGGGTTGCGTCCCCGTTTGGCCAGCCTGGACAGTGCTGCCATTAGCACCCGAGTATGAGGTTTTGGGTGGACACAGGCTTCCGGTTCTGTGGGGTGTAGACCTGGGAATGGGGTGGGAGGGTCACGGTGCCTCGGGGCTGACCCTTGGGAACAGCCAGACTGTTCTGCACGTGGCTTCGCCATTTCCTGTCCCACAGGCATGGTGTGAAGGTTCCGATGGCTCTGCCCGTGCTCTCACTGGTCAGTGTCTCCATTTTGATCACAGTCATCCAGAAGGTGGGAGACAGGGAAAGGGATTTAGCTCAGTGGCACCACACCTGCCTGGCAAGCACAAGGTCCTGAGTTCGATCCCCGGTACTGAAAAAACAAAACAAAATAGAAGGAGGGGTAGGGAGGCCAATGCTTTTCCTTAATTAAAAATTGGAGTTTGGGCCGGGGATTTAGCTCAGCAGTTCTGTGGCCTGCCTTGCAAGAGCAAGGACCCAAGTTCAATCCCCAGTACCAAAAAAAAATTGGAGTTTATATCACAGTCGGGATCTCCAGCTTGATGGGGCAGTTTCCCCTGGCAACCGAGTCGCAGCTGCTGTCCTGCTACACAGACCTCGCTCAGGGCCTCCTTCTCAAGGGGACCTCAAGGCCTGCAGCTCCTGCTGGAGCCTATGAAGACAAGAATCTGTCATTCAACCTCTCTGGAGGTTGAATAAAAAGTGAAGGACGAGGAATTGAAACACAAATCCCTTTTCATGCCCAGGTGTCATCTCCTTGTCTCCTACCTGTGACCCTGGGACAGGTTCATTGTCCCTGGGTCCGGATGAGGAAACCGAGAGAGAAGATAGGCCCTGCTCTGGGTCACACGCTGCCAAGGGCCAGGGCTGAGCTCAGAACCCGGATGTGGGGCCGTGAGGTCACATGGCCCATGGAGGCCCTTTCTGGCTTTGTCCCCTGGCCACCCTCTGATGTGGGGCCCTAGCTAAGATCTTTCTTCACAAATTGTGTGTCTTCCAGAAAGTCCAGAATGGTCCTGGTCTCTCTACCCCAGAGCCTCATATGGTTCTGATAATTACTAGGACCAGGTGGACTCTGCTTCAAACATTCAAATCCTTGATTGATTGATCGATCCGATGCTTGATTATTGGTTGGTATTGATTGACTGCATCCACTAAACTATGAGTCCTGGGTGGGGGTGGGGTCCTGTTTGTTCATTTCCACTCAGCTTGTGAAAAAAACCTGCCGGGCCGTGTCTACAGCAGGAACTTTTGCTGATGAAGGAAAGGTCTGGTGATTCATTTAAAATACTTCCCAATCTCTTTGTAACCTTCCTTCCCGCCAAGGCGCTTGGCTGAACGGGACAGAATCTCTACCCCCAACTGCTGAGGTTTGCACTGGGCTCCTCCTCCTCCTAGCTAGTTCCTCGGCCCATCTGGGCCTTGATGTCCTCGTGCAGCCGGGGGCATCCGCGTGGGACCTTCCTGAAAGTGACCACCTGTAAGACATGCACCGTGCGGCCGGGGTTGACAGCTGTCGCCCTGGTTGTCATCTGTTTCCTTCTGAGAAGGAGGGCAGGGTTCTGGGGGACAAAGGTGACGGAGCTGCTATCTCAGGGTGACTCAGGACTGCAGCGCATCACGGAGAGGTCATACAAGGATCGCGGTGTCCCCTGAGAGATGACAAGTCACCCTCGCCAGCGTGAGGGGAAGTGGGTGACTGGGGAGCCTCTCAGCTGGGGCTCCTTCTGCCCGCAGGGGACCCTGGGCAAGGTCTGGAGACCTGAGGCTGTCACCGCTCGGGGCAAGGAGTGCTCCAGACCAGCGATCCGATAAGGATCCACATGGACGGCTCGGAACCAGGAGATGTCTGGCTCCAGTCTAGGGGCCCAGAGGCGGAGAGACTCAGGAAGGAGGCCCCTGCTTTGGGGATACACAGGGAGTCTGTGGTCCCCCGTGTCCGTGGTGCCTCGGAGGACAGCGGCCGGGCAGCAGTCTGTGAGGAGCCTTGAGAGCGGAAGCCGGGCTGTGTCCGTAGGCAGCTCTGCTTCCTGCTGTGGCAGGAGTCGCGGCACAGGGAGAAGGGAGCAGTGCCCATGGGCCCCGCGGAGGGAGGGCCGCCCCTCGGCACCTGACTCTCACAGTCTTCCTCTGGGCGTCTCACACAGGCTGGCTGGGCGGCTGAGGGGTAAGCGGTATATTTAGCACAGGGGTTCTCCTAGCTCTTATACAAGAGACACCCAAGCCAAGGCAGGTTTTTAGAAGAGCGAATGACAGGGAAAATGTCTGGCTTATGTTATGGAGAAGCTTGGGACTAGGGAGGGCTGCTTCAGACACAGCTGGATCCAGGAGCACAGGGGTGGTTTCTCTGCCTCTCAGCTCTGATTTGCCCCCACTGGCGGCCTTCTCAAGCCGTCTCTCCTCTCACAGAGGCATGGGGGCCACAGCTGCTCCATGCAGGCTGACATCCACGGAGGGGGCCTTGAGCCTGTCAGGTACCCAGCCCGAGTCCGCCATGCTCAGCTCACCACCCACAGGGCTGCTGAGGGCCAGTGGCTCCCCAGGGGATGGACAGATGTCATTTCCAGAAGAAGGGGGACTGAAGGCGCTGGCCCAGGCACGGCAAAGGCAGGGTCATCAACTGCTCCCCTGTGGCATCGAACAAGAGCTGCTTTGGGCCTGGCACGGGGCTGGAGGAGGTCGGTCAGCTCTGTGCCTTCCGCCAGGAGGAGCGAAATATAAAAAGGTGCAAGGGAGAGATGCGCCCGAGAGAGCAAGATGAAGGTGGAGAAGCAGGTCTTTCATACTCCCTGGCCATGCAAAAGGGCAACGAGGGCAGGGCCAGCCTTTGGAAGGGACAGGACATGTCTGAGGGACCAAAGGCCAGGAGGCCAAGGGGGACAGTTGAGGCAGAGCTTGAAAGGCCAGGCCAACCCAGCCGAGGCTTTCTTGGCGTGGCACTGGGGAATCATGTGTTTAGAGCACCGCAGAGGCAAGATTAGAGTTGTGCTTTTTTTTTTTTTTGAGACAGCATCTCACTTTGCAGTTGAGACTGACCTGGAACTCACTATGTAGCCCAGGTTGGTCTTGAACTCATAGCAATCCTCCTGCCTCAGCCTCCCAAGTGCTGGGATTACAGGAGTGTGCCACCACACCCGGTTTAGAGCTGTGCTTTCTGAAGATAAGTTTAACAGTTGTGAAAGAGGAGCAGGCCAGCACAGGAGAAGCTTGCAGGACTATCAGGCAGCTGTCAGAGAAGGGATCGATGTCAGAGCCAGGGCAGAGGTGGTGGGAGACAGCGGCCTACAGCTCCTTCCAGATGGCCTGCTCGAGGCCTATGTGCCAGTGGCCGAGTGCCCTTGGGAGCTGTGTGTCTTCTGTCTCACCAGGGTCCCCACACCCCCAAAACCTGTGGGCCCCAACCTCAGAACACACCCAGACCCCATGACTCACCTCCAGGGCCCTATCTTACCCTGCTGTCCACTATAGTGTGTTCTCTCAGAATGCTGAGGCTCCCTCACAAGGCAAAGTCCCTTTGGGGACAGGAACTGCAAGGCAGGGCCCTGCCCAGGTTTCTGGAGCACTTAGAGAAAGAGGCTCAAAGCTCCTTGGTCCATGACATGTGAACTCTGACCCCTGACCTCTTAACCTCGTGACCTCACCTCCTGCCTCTCCTCACTGGGTCACTTGGTGCAGCCTCAGCCCAGGGGCCTCCTTGCCATTATGCAAAACAGGCCAAGCAGAGCCCACTGGAGGCCTTTCCGTCACCTAAGGACTGGGTACATAGTAGGCACTCACGAGGCTGGGGGCCCCAGGGCGACCCCTGGGCTCCTGTTGTGCTGAGCAAAGCCCCCTCACCCCATTTGGTCCTTTCAGGAGGGATGGAGGCCAGCTGCCTCTGCCTCCCGGAGTTGTCTGGGTGCCCTGGGTGTGACACAGCCAGGGCCAGGCTGGGGGACCCAGGAGGAAGGAAGGGAGGGGACAGAGTGGGCCCCATCTAGGCCCTGCTCGGGAAACAGTGACTCTGGGCACCGAAGGGAGCCCCAAACCAGAACTAGGCTGAGGCCTCCTGTGGCGATCCCCACAAGGTCACCTGTCCATTGCTCTTTCTGGAAAAGTCTGAGGCTCCTGCAGACCCCGGGCTTCCTGTGGGACATCCCGCCAGAGATGCCGAGGGGACCTGTCCCACCCAAGGGTTACTCTGCCATCCCTCAGTGGGGTGCCAGGCCCCAGTATGGAGGGACGAGAGCGCAGAGGCCTGTGTGTCAGCTGCAGTCGGGCAGGGAAACCGAGTCACTAGTCCCGGCCCAAGCCACGGAGGCTGACATGGGGAGGTGTCATCGGGAGGGCTGAGCAGACCAGGAAAGGGGGTAGAATCGCAGAAAGGGGGACCCCATTCCAGCCGGGAGCCCAGGAGCACACACTTTCGATGCCCAGCTCTCCCCCGTTCACACGCGTCACCCGGTGTTCACACGCATGAAGACACGATGCACACTGTCCACCTGCAGGACTCTGTCCCCAAGGTCCCACGTTCATGACCCAGGCCCCAGGGCTGCTGTTCAGGCACAAGCGGTGGTGTGTTAGACGAAGGGACTGCCGTTGGTGCTGTGGCCCTGGGAAACGTGCGATCTTATTCCCACCTGGCACAAAGAGGCTAAGCGGCTCGCCCAAGGCTGCACAACTGTTCAGCAGCAGAGGTAGGATTGGAACCCAAGCCCTCAGCCTCCAGAGTCCCAGTTCCTGTCAGGACTCCAAGTTCTCTGTCTTTAGAGCCTCGGGACAAGACAGGCCTTGGGGAGGGGCAGGCAGCCAAGGCGGAGATGAAGAGCCCACCCCCACCCTGGCTCTGGCCCGAAATTCCAGCCTCAGAAGCTTCGCTCCCGCCTGCTTCCGTTGCTTCCTCGGGTCCCATGCGGGGCTCCCGGCCACCCCTCTGTGGCTCTGCTCCGGGGACATTGACTAGCAGCTTCCAGCTTGCCCACCAGTCTGTCCTGCACCTGCCGCCAGAGGCCCGGCCACAAACCTCTGCCAGCCGTGTCACCCGGGCCCTCCCTCTCCTCTGGGACTTGGCCTGGGAGTGGCCTTGGCGTCCTCTGCCCGCCCTTCCCACAGGACAGGATGCTCCCCACAGACAGAGGGCACACCGGAGCCTCGGGCCTGCTCCAGGCCGCAGGTGTTCGAGCGCGTGGGCGTGGGCACAGCAGCCGGAGTGCTTGGGCTGAGACACACGTGCGTGCACACGCACACACGCCCTCGGGAGCTGGAGCAGTGTGCGTCGGGGCACAGGCCAGGCCGAGGCAGCCTTGACGAACAGTACCATGGGGAACAGCGCCACCCGCTCCCCCGGGCGCCCACACAAGGGGCCATTGTCAGCCGCCGCTGCGCGGGGCGCCTCTCGACAAGCTCCGCTGGCAGGGTGGCCACTCGTGGGGGCGGAAGCTGGCAGCCCCATCTGCCCACCCAGAGACCCTGCTCCTGCAAGCCTCCTGCCTGGTCCTGCAGGTCCCGGAGGGCCTAACTCCCTGGCCACCTTCCCTCCCCGCTCCTTGGGACTGCAAGAGGCAGCCAAGGCTCACGGGGAATGGGGATGTGGTTCAGAAGTATGGAGTCCAGGCTTAAAAGCTCACGCTCTGTGGGTTTGGGCAAGTGACTTTCCTCTCTGAGCCTTGGTTTCCTCCTCCATAGTGTGGGATTATGCCTGCAACTGCCTGCCGGGCTTTGGACTAGGGTGGTTACTGTCCCTTCTTCCGGAGGTGCTCATTCTGCGAAACCCCTGCAGTCTGAAGCATGTCCAGGTGGCATCAGGCTCTTGATCACTGCCTGGGTGCCCCAAGCACTGTCCCGTGATCTGTGACAACCAGGTGTCTCCACGCAGACCAAGTGTCTAACGACTACTCCCTACTGAGAACCCTAGGCTGAGCACAGGCTCTTGTATCCTCTGGGCTCCTGCTGTCCTCCCCTGTGTATACAGTAGGCACCAATATGTGACTTGTTGAATGCATGTTGAATAGATGAGTCTCACGTGTCCGGCAAACTCCTACTCATACTTCAGGACCCTGACAGGCAACTTGTATAAAGAACGCGAGCCAAGCAGGGACTGGGTAAGCAGGAGAGTGACTGTTACGAGCTGCTCTTCACCAGGGACCCCACTCCAGCCCTCTCCAGTGGGGCAGATCTTCCTGTTTGCCCAGAGATTCCAGAGAAATGGGTTTTATGTAGAACAGTCTGGTATTTGAAATATTGGTCACTGATTTGGTTAAAAATACTTCAAGGGCTGCAGCAGACATCTCTAGACTTCACTCAGCCTGGGGGATCGAGGTCTGCTGTGGGGACTCGTGGGCACCATCACCAGTGATTCGCCTGTGCCTCACTTTGCAGTTTGTACTGAGGCAGCTTTGATGGGGGCAACGGTAGAGCAGCAGCCCTGGAGCAGGATAGAGGCATAGCAAGGAGGCCCAGCCCAGGCCTGGAGGTCGGGGGTCTCATCCTGGAGACAGAGGAGACTTAGGGAGGAGTCACGACTCTCTGCGGCTGTTCATGCTCAGACTCCTGGGCCTCTCTGAGAAGTACAAACCGGGAAACTGAGGCGGGCAGGGCAGGACTGCCCGGAGACCCAGCCTGAGGTTGTGGACTGAACTGCAAGAGCCCAGGCCTGACTCCTCTGAAAGTCCATCTTCTGCAGGACCTGGCTGGGTGTCCTGGCCTCAGAGGTCTGCCCATACCCAGCACTTGCTCCAGCATCTGCCCTTTCTGGGATAGAACTTTCCAGAAGCAGAGCATCAAGAAAGCCTCCCTCTAGGGACCAGGGATTTAGCTCAGCCACCTGCCTCGCAAGCACAAGGACCTGAGTTCAAACCCCAGCACCCCAAAAACAGAAAAAAAAGAAAGCCTCTTTCCAGAGCCCAGGCCTTTCCTGCTCTGGGGAGGCTGTGGGGCTATGGACAGAGACCTGGGTCCACAGCCCTCAAAGCCACAGCCCCTCTCGCAGGCTGAGGCTCCACTAGCTGTGTCTCAGCCAGATCTCAGGTCACCGGCACCCCAACCCCGGAGGCCGGGGACCCACAGACTGGTGCAAAGCTGCACCCCACGAGGGCTCTCAGCCTGGGTCTGCACCTGTCACAAGCAGCCTTCCATCAGGGTGTGGTGACACATGTCTGTCATCCCAGCCCTCTGGGAGGCTGTGGCAGGAGGATCTCAAGTTTGAGCCTGTCCTTAGAGACTTAACAAGATTCTGTTTCAAAATAAAACATAAATATAAAAACCAGCTTGGGAATATAGCTCAGTGTGGAGGCCTTGGGTTCAATCCCCCGTATCCCACACCCCAAAAATGCAGGCTTCCATGGAAGGAGAGCAGCAAGCACATGGCACATGTGGGTGCCAGTCAGGGAGGAAGGCACATGTCGTTCTGCACACAAGTCCCTGCCCCCTGCCGAATTACTGACACTGTCCCTGTCCCACACTTACTCATTCAACAAACCTTGGATCTGTGCCAAGGTCAGAAGACTTAATGGAGAAGAGGGCAGAACATTCACATTCTGTCCTCCTGGAGCTCACAGTCTAGAGGCCAGGGCCCCCCCAAATCATAATGTCATATAGGGGTAAGGATGGTGCAAAGACATTAACTCTGGGTAAAGAGATAAGGGAGAGAGATCAGAGCACGCCCCAGGGCTTCTGGAGGAAGGGTGATATGGGCAGTGCAAAGGCCCTGGGGCATATTGGAAAAACATGTGCGGCTGGAGGAGAGGGACTGAGGCAGACTGGGAGGCGATGAGGCGGGAAGGGGAGCTCGGCACAGACTGTAAAGGGTCTGGCAGGCCATAGAGGGAACTTTGGCTTTTCTACCAAGTGAGCTGGGAGCCATGGGAGGGTTTTGAGCAAAAGAAGGTCATGACTGCCTTTCATTATTACCCCCATCCTAAAGGTGAAGAATTGAGGCTCAGAGAAGCGAAGTTACTCTCCCAAGTCCCTGCAGGCAACAAAGGACAGAAATGGAACTTGAGGTGCCCAAGTTTCCCAAAGCCAGAGCATCCCCATTGATGGCCTCTGGGTCTGGCGTGAGTCAGGAGGCCAGACCGGGGTGGGCTGCTCTTTGGGGTGCCCTGATCCTGCCTCATGCCCATCCTGGAGCTGTTTGGCCTGGACTGGGGTGTCCCTTCCCATGTGCATGGCTGAATTTTGGCAATGGAATAAACCAAGCCATTGGAAGGACTCAGTGCCCGCAGAAGGGCCAGGCAGGGTGGCCAGCGAACGCCCTGGTCTGCGAAGTCAGGCTCCAAGCGGCACGGTCACTTTCTCTTTCTTGTAAAAGGAAGAGAAGTTGTCAGGCAGCCGGTTTCGCTCTGAGCAGTCCCTGACTTCCAGTAACAGCTGGGGAGGGGCCACTCGCCGAGGCCAGGGGTGCAGTGAGCGCCACCTGGCCCCTCGCTTTGCCTCCCATGCTGTGGTATTTGGTTTTCCCTCAACACCAAATTGAAACTGTCCAGGGCGGAGGCAGGCAGCATGGAGGTCGCTGTGGTTGGCACAGGAAGGTATTTTAGGCGCCCGCCCGCAAGGGTGGTGAACTTCTGGTGTTAAAAGCAGAATTGCTTTTCAGTAAATGCTGTTACTCAAAAGGAAGTTGTCTTTACCACGGCCACCTCGCGCCTCTCCCAACCTCCTCTGTCCTCTAGGCCGGATAGGCGAGAGGTCACTCTCAGTGGACCCTGGGCAGCGGACACTGAAGTCCAAATCCCCACAGCCCCCCAGGCAGCACCCGTCGAGCAGCAGGACCGACTCGGTGTTTAAAAGCCCAGAGACAGGCTTGGCAGAACGGGCTGGAGGAGGGCAGGGCTGTCCACCCTCTGGCTGCTCCAGGTGTGGTCCACACCCAGCTAGGCTGCCACTCACGGTGACCGGGACCCTGGGTCTCGATCAGGCAGACCAGGGCCCGGGCCCCAGCCCGGTCAGTACCACTCCTGCGAGCTTGGCCAAGTCTGCGCACCTCTCTGGGCCTTGGTTTTCTTTTGTCCTGGGGAGGGACAGCTAAGAGGCCTGTCGCTCGAGATGCTCGGGGTAGGGGTCCTGGGAGCAGGGACACAGGCTTCCCGGCACACAGCAAGCGACACAAACATTGCCCAGAGAGGAGGCACCAGGCTGCGTCTCCACCAGAGCAGTCCAGGCCACGCATGGGGGGTGCTCTTCCTCTCCCGCAAGTCCAGAGGGCAGGTGACATCCAGCCAGCCAGCCAGGCTCGGCAGAGAGGACCACACTCTGCAGAGCCTGCACCTGGGGAAAGGAGCCCAACGCACGCCCTGCGCCGGGCCCTGAGCCCCTCCCGAGGTCCAGGCCTCTGCCTGCCACAGGCTCTTCTGCAGCCCTGCAAAATCACAACCACCTTCGCCAGGCAGCGACCACCCAGCAAGCGCTGTGCTCCTGGTGTTTCGTGGACCATTTCACTGTGTCACCATGGAAACCCACAAACAGATCTTCACAGGTGGGGAAACTGAGTCTAGGCTGGGCAGGAACAGGCGAGCCATGCTGTGTACCCAGACTCTTCCATGGCTGCCGTTTCCGTGCTGCATGACTCCCACAGTGCCTTCCCTCCACCAAGGATACAGAGACTCCTCGGCGTATTGTATCGTCATGAGATTTGTTCTTCTGAGGCCACTGTAGATTCACAGACAGTTGAGATAAACAGAGACCCCGGTACCCTTTCCCAGCTTCCCTCAAAGGTGACACCCGGCGACTTTAGGGTGCAGCCTCTCGGCCAGGGTGCTGACGCTGAGGTCATGGAGACCCAGAACACTGCCGGCCCCCAAAGAGCCCTCACGTTGCTCTGTCACAGGCAAAACCCATTTTCCCACCGCCAACCCTGCCCTGACCCAGGGCAACCACTAATCTCTTCTCCATTTCTGTAATTGTGTGGTTTCAAGAATGTTCTATAAATGGAATCACACGGTATGTAACCTTTGGGTTGGGTTTTCTCACTCAGCACAATTCCCCGAGGCTTCACTTAGACTGTTGTGTGTGTGTCAATATTGTGTTCCTTTTCACTGCTGAGCAGCATCCCTTGGCAGGGAAGTGTCCCATTTCATTAATTATTTGCCCTAGAAGGGCATCTGGGTTATTTCCAGTTTTTGCCTCTATGAAGCAAGCTTCGCTGAACACTTGTGCACAGGTTTTGGGAGGTGGTGGTGATTGTTATTGGTGCTGTTGTTTGCGGCACTGGGGATTGAATCCAGAGCCTTGGCACTAAGCGACATCCCCAGCCCATTTTTTATTTTTAGACTTATTCTCACTCAATCACTAAATTGCCCAGGCTGGGCTTGAACTTGCGATCCTCCTGCCTCGGCCTCCCAAAGGATTACAGGTGTGCCCCACCACTCCTAGCTGTGTACAGGGTTTTCTGTGAAAATAGCTCTACATTTCTGGGCCAGGAGTGCAAATGCGACATCCCACGGTAGCTGGAAGCCATTTGAGTTCCAGAACACCCTACCTTTGCATAGTCCCTCTAGAGATGCATTTTTGTTTTGAGGGGTCCAAGTCATCAATTTTTGCCTCTGATTGATCCTGTTTTTAGTGTATGAATCTAATAATTCCTTGCCTAGTCTTAAATCCTGAAGTCAATTTTCTCCAGTTTTTTTTAATCAATTGTTTTATAGTCCTGTGTCAACTATTCCTTTCGGGTGACGTTTTCCTTACAGAGGGATGTTCAAGGGCTCCAGCACTATGTACTGAGTTGCTTTGGCATCTTTGCCAAAAGCCAGGTGGGCATATCTGTTGGGGATCTGTTTCTGGGTTCTCTATTCTAGCCCACTGATCTGTGTCTATCCCTCTGTCAATATCAGACTATCTTCATTCCTGCAGCTATACAGCAAATCTTTTTTTTGTTTTGTTTTGTTTTGTTGGAGACAGAGTCTCACTATGTAGTTGAGACTGACCTGGAACTCACTATGTAGCCCAGGCTGGTCTTGAATTCACAGCGATCCTCCTGTCTCAGCCTCCCGAGTGCCGGGATTGCAGGCGTGCACCACCATGCCTGGCCGGCCATATAGCAAATCTTAACATTGCATCGAATGATTCTTCCTAGTTACAGAAAATTGAATGTTATATTTTAATTCATTGATAAATAAGATAGCAAACTGTTTCTAAAAGCAATTCATTTTTTTATTTGGTACTGGGGATTAAACTCGGGACCTTGCGCTTGTGAAGCTCAAATTTATTCATATAAAAAGAGAATTCTGAGACTAAGATGGTCAAGGGCCCACCAAAGTTTCATGTGCTTTCTCCAAAGTAGCGTGCAGATTTGCTGTAGGTAAGCAGCCGCCTAGCTGGCACTACATTTGACAACTGCCTCTGCACCTGGTGGGACCCTGCGACCAGCTCTGGCCAATCGAATTGTAAGGGCAGTGATGTGTCTATCACTCTCCACCCAGTGCCGCATCCTCCTCCTCCATCTCTCCTCCTTGGCTGCCAGGGGGACGTTAATCCCCAAGGTGACCTTGGGGTTTCATAGTATGGGTGCCATTACTCAGGATGCATGATTATGTAAAGCAGACCTCCTCCTGTTGGCCTCCCAATGACCAGAAATGTCTGCATCTAGAGATGAAATGTTATTAATACTTTTAAGCTAAAAAACCTCAAACGCAAAGGCAATGTATAAAATGTCCATGCATGTACGTCTTAAAACAGTTTTGCACCTGTGACACATTCACGGTTTGGGAAATAAACATTCTAAATCACATGATCGCTGCTGACGCACATTTGGTCCTTCTGCAACTAGAAAACCGGAGGCCCAGAGAGTGAACTGGGTTTGCCAAGGTCACACAGCAAATCCAGGGCTGAGCCCAAGAAATTCCACTAGTTAAATATAACTGACTGCTATGAACCTTTGATTCCTTCCCTTGAAGGACAGACAAGTTAGAGCGTGTGCCATCCCAGGCTCCCGGTGGACAATCACAATAATTCCTTATGAGGCAGGTCAGAGAGTTTCCAGGCAAAGTGGTTCCAGTTTGAGGAGAAGTAATTACAAGACTTCCCACCTTTCATAGGGTTTGGGGAACAATTAAAGTAAGTTCTAATAACCATAACTCACGAAGCCATGACCTTTGGAATGAAGCTCTCACCTCTGAAACCCACTCGGCCTTATGATGTGGGGTCTGACTGTGGGTAGAGGTGGGGGGACCACAGGGGACTTATGGGAAATGACCACACCCATCCCACAGCTACAGAACGGCCTGGGTA
The DNA here is from genome assembly GCF_012274545.1 of Fukomys damarensis. Taxonomy (NCBI): domain Eukaryota; kingdom Metazoa; phylum Chordata; class Mammalia; order Rodentia; family Bathyergidae; genus Fukomys; species Fukomys damarensis. The sequence goes on from NW_022900934.1 coordinate 11,008,625, forward strand.
GAAGGGCATCGGTGGGAGCCTCCTGGAGGGGACAGGAGGGAAGGTGGCCCTGAACTCTGGGTCAGACTTGCACACCCGAGCACTGGGCAGGGGCCGGTTCTCCACGGAAGAGCTGTCAGTCCTTGACCTCACCACACCTGACCTCAGTTTCCCCACCTGCTCCAGAAGGCTGTGTGCATGAGGTGTGGGACGTTCTTAGCACAGTGCCCGGCGCACCGTAGGAGCCGGCTCGTGTTTGCCTTTCTGCCGTTATTACAGCAAAAACAGCCTCTGGGGAGAAATAACTGAGGTCAACCGACTGCTGAGTCCCAAGGATCTCAGCCTGGGCGTCCGGTTCCTTACACGAAGCTCCTGGGCCCCACCCCAGGGTGGCCATGGGCCGAAGAAGCTTCCCAAAGGTCCCGGCTATGGCTGCTTGGGAACCCCTGGGCCCAGCACAGCCTCTCGCAGATCTGTGTGTGTCAAGGGAGCATTGAGAGACGACAGAGTCTGCTTTCTCCTTTCTCGTGTGGCACTGTGCTGGCTCTAAGCCCTCACCTTGCAGCTGTGGCAGGCCAGTTTCACCGCTTTTCTTCCCTAATGAGTGTATTCTCTGTGCTGCTCCAGCCCTTCTCCCAGCAGACTCCGGGATGCCCGTTCCTGGCCTCTTACATCCGGGCACAGCCCACTCTCGCCCTGCTTACCCGTTGCTGGGCATGATGTTGTCTGAGACTAAACCTTCACACAGCGGCTCCAGCCACTGAGCCTGGATCTCTGGGGCTGGAGCTCCAGCCCCTGAAGTTTTAAAAATGCTCACCAGCTGGATGTGGTGGCACACACCTTGTGATCCCAGCACTCCGGGAGGCTGAGGCAGGAGAATCACAAGTCCAAGCCCAACACGACCGACTTGGTGACTTAATGAGACCCTGTCTCAAACTTTTAAAACAATATATTTTTAGGTAACTGAGTGGGAAGATAACTCAGTGCAAAGGCTCTGGGTTACACACACACACACACACACACACACACACACACACACATCACTCTGTAGATGTCTCTCTGAGAAGAACTAAGGAGGATCGGGAGCCACTGGCTTAGCTAAAATGTCTATAACAAAAATGCCAGAAAACTCCAGGGGAAAGAAAAGACCTCAGTGAGTCAGAATGCCTTATCAGTCCCTTTGCCCATCAGTTCCCCCAAATATAATACAGAGGTAATGAGCAGAGTTAGTTCAGAGAGGCTGCTAGAGTGGATGTTGGACTTAACGACACTAACCTGTCTGCTCTTTGAGTTCACTCCCCAGCAGGACAGGACGTGTTACCCTGGAGACCGATACAAATATTATAAGTCCATGCGAGGAGCAGAGCAGCAGGAAGTGCTTGGCTGACTTTTGAGGGTCAGAAGAGGCTCCCTTGCAGGGGTGACCACTACACTGGGTGCTCAAGAGCATATTGGAGTCTGCTTAAAAAAGGGGAGGAGGGCCGGGGATTTAGCTCAGTGGTTCCACTGCCTGCCTCAAAAGCGCAGGGACCTGAGTTTGATCCCTGGTACCAAAAAAAAAAAAAAAAAAAAGGTGAGGAACTAGTAAGCATCTGTAGCAGCTGCTGCCAGTGCCCCTAGATGTGATCACTCTTGCCAGCTAAAGATGTCCAAAGAGCTTTGGTCTGGCTTTGGGTGAAGACTTAGCCAGAAGTTCCTAAAAGCTAGAATAACTTCCCATGTCTTGCAGAGGTCCCCAGTAGGACTGAGGTCCAGTTGGCTGGTTTGAAACATGAGTTTATTTGCTTCCTTCCCTGTTTTGGGTGCTTCCTGAGATCACCACTCAAATATGCTCCTTGCACTCAGCTCAGCTGGCTCTGTCTCTAAGGAGATGGCACATGCAAAGGTACTGGGGCAGGAAACAAGGCAGCACATGCAGGACAGTTACCAGTGGCCCTGGAAGTCCTAGGAGCTGGACACACAGGCTGGGAATAGCCATGCCAAGGGCTGGATTTCCTCCCCCTTGCTCAGGTTGAATGGTGGGAACCGACTTCAGAGCAGGCTGGAGATGAGCTGATTATCCTGACACCTAAGGGTGTTTTGGTGCAGTTTGCTGCTGCCAAAATCTCTAGTCATTGCTTTAATTATCCACCTGGCCTTTGAGTTTATTTGAACAAGATCCAATTCTGACCTGGACAAAGGCAGGAGACTGGCAAATGGCCACCGCCTTTGATTGGCGGAAACAGCCCAGCAGGGTAACGGCGGCCCGTCCACTTGGTCTCCGGCCCTAGAAGAGGCGGCCAGCCCTGCAGCCTCAGCCCCGGGGGCTCCGTCTGCCCATTTCCCACAGAGCATGGTCTTGGGTGGCCCGTGATGTCTGGAAGGCGGCAGGGCTCAGGGTGGGAGCTATCTCTGCAGGACCCCACGGTTCTCCGGGGGTCTGGGGCACTGAGGGAGCCCAGCTGTGTCTAACGGGCTCGAGATTCCCTGTGAGGCAAGTGCTGCAGGATCTGAATCTGAGCGCCCAGCCCCACTTCGCAGAGGAGAAACGGGACCCAGAACGGGAAGGATGTTTGTCTGGGTTTGCCCAGTTTGGCGTTGCCAATAGATCCGGGGCCGAGGGCGATGGGGAGACTCGGACCTGGGACATTTCTACCTGCCTTCCACCCCTCAGGCGAGGCTGGGATCCTCCTCAGTCTCCCCAGCCACCCCCAGGCCCTTCTCTGGGCCCTCGCTGTGGGTGACCCTGGAGGACAAGAGGAACCACGGCCCCAAGTGTCTGCGAAAAGCCCAGAGCCAGTGCCTCTTTGTGCCTCCCCCTGCCACTTCAAAATCAGTCTGCTCCAGGAGCTTAGGGCTCCACCAGGGAGGGATCGCTCCTGTGCCTGCCACAGTGTCTCCCATCCTATTGCCGTCACTGTCCCTCCCCAGGGACCACGGGAGCTCCCAGGGCCCAGCTTGACAGGAGGAGGCCCAAAGCGAGTGCCTGCAGCTCCTCACCCAGATGTGATGGAGCTGGCAGGGAACGGGGAGGAGGAACGGGGTAGCTGCACGGTGCTGGGAAGCCCAAAGAGCTACTGCTCGGGCTTGGGGGGTGCGGTGAGTCAGCACAGACAAACGGGGACTCATAGTCCGGGGGTGAGCAGGAAGAGACGGCCCATCCAGCAGTTTGTGCACCATCCGTTCCACAACCACATACTGAGGGCGCGCACGTGTGTGTGTGTGTGTGTGTGTGTGTGTGTGTGTGCGTGTGTGAATAGGGATCAGAGTCGTGAGCAACAGGAACACTCCATGCCATCTTGGCCAGGTGATGGTGCGGTCATTTGGACAAGCACTGGACCAGGCGCTGTGTGAGGGTGTTCTGCCCTCGTCCAATCAGCGGAACGCCTCCAGTGTAAAAACTAAGTTTCTGTCGAAGAAGGAATCTGCCTCTAGTCTAGACTGCAGCGCAGAAATCTTGCCTGAGTTTCCAGCCTGCCCTATAGCTCAGGTTTGCCAGCTCTATAATTGCATAAGCCAGTTCCTTTAAAAATTAAATGTAAAATACACACACACACACACATCGTATTGGTTTGTTTTTCTGGGGAATCCTTGCTGACAGAGCAGCTTAACACAAGGCAATCATTAAAATCACTTCAATCCAGTAAACAAAAGGCAGACTCAGAGGCATTGCACAGGACCAGGACCAGTTACCACTTCACGCTCTTCATCATCCAGGAATGGAAATGAAGCCAGAAAGGCACAAGCTGGACACACCTGCCAGAATAGCCACCGTGAAAACACGGAAAGTACCAAGAATTGGTGGACGTGAGGCGCATCCAGAGAGAGCTCTCGCTCGTGGCCGGAGGGGTACAAACGGTGCAGGCACTCGGGGAGCTCGGTGCTGTGGAGTACAGGGACGTGTGCGCTGCCCCGTGAGCCAGCAGTCACGCAGAGGGTGTGCGCCAGGGGACCCTGAAGGGTGTTCACACACCCTTCGCAAACAGCCCCTGGCTTGGAAGCCCCAGGGCACACTGCAGGGTGAATGAGTGAGTGACCGACCTCAGGGACTTGGGGACTCGCAGCCAGCAAGCAGGAGCGACTCTCGTTGGCATCAGCACAAGAGAAAGGGGCCACCCTCACCCTCGTACATCCCGTCCGATTCCACCCAGGCAAGCACTAGAAACAGACGCAACCCTCTCGGCGGCCCTTGGGAAGGTCAAGACGGCGAGGCACGGACAGAAGCTTCCAGGGGACTGGAACCTTCTGTTCCCTGATGTGGCTCCAGGTGAGGGTCCCTCGAGGCATCGCCCAGGACCTGGGCACCTTTCTAGACTTGAGTGGAAAAGTTCCAAACAAGATCGGGCACCGCAGAGCCGCGAGGGCTGCGGGCCAGGCTCAGGGTGGGCGGGAACAGGGGTCAGGAGGCCCGCTCTGCTCCAGGAGGCCGGCCCTGCCTCTGAGTCCGGGAGGTGGCACCTTAGCAGGCTCAAAGGCAGTGACGTGGAAGGGGGCAGAGGATGCGGGGTGTCTAACCCTTCCCCAGTTGGTTGATACTGAGGTTGCTTCCAAGACTAGCCTGGCCCAAATTCCTTGTGCCTGTGTGTGGCTGTTTCTCTGAGGGAAACAACAGATAATGGAATTGCTGAGTTGTAGAAAATGTGCATTTTTGGTTTTCCTGGACACTGTAAAATTGTCTTCCTGAAAGTCTATTCCGATTTCCCCTGCCACAGTCTGGTTGTATCAATGCCCATTTCCTCACTGCTTTCTTAATACTTTGTAACTTCAATCTTGTTCGTATCCACCTGAGGAGTGGAAATGTTATCTCGTTGTTGTTTTAATTCATTTGCCAGATCACCAGCCTGGCCAAACATCTTGCTTGTTTATTTGCCCTCTGTCTTTCATTTTCTGTAAATCCCCAGTGCATTGTTCTAGCAGGTTTATATCTTACTGTTTTTACAGGAACTCTTTATATACTGTGGAGAGAAGTCCCTCATCTACATTTATGTGGGAAATATTTTACCCAGGTTGCATCTGTGTCTCAACCTGGCGCAGCCCAGCTGCTCCCCCAGCCTCTCACCTTCCCCACAGCTGGGAAACAGATGCTTGGGGGGGGCCAATGGGGAAAGGGGATCTTTCTGGCCTTCCTTCTTTTGTTCCCACCAGCCTTGGGTACTTTTCGAAATACCCCTGCCGTGTCATCCTTTCGTTTCCTTGTTCCTGTCACCATGAGACAACGTTAACAGAGCCCCAGGCACACAACTTCTCAGCTTTCACTTTACAATATTTTTTTCAGGCCCAAAAGTTACAGAATTTGATTCCAGGAAGAGGAACTTCTGAGGCCCTTAGCACCCTCAGTGCCTCTGGTGGGTGGTCAGCCATGCTGAGGACCCTCAGATGTCATTCAGTTTTGATGATGTTGTATATGAAGGGATTAGGTTAATTCAAGGTATTTTCTAATTTCTTCAGAAACTGCCAATAATGAGCAAATAGGTAAAAGGCATGTAGGGTATGTGACAAGCAAATAGCTAAGAGGTAAAAGGGCCCAGAGAGTCAGCCTTGAAAATTATTTTATGTCATCATTAAAGGGCAGAGAACATGGTTTGGTGGAACGTGTGCTGCATCAAATCACCCATCAAGAAACTATACCCCTTCAGCCAAGTGTGGCCCACCCATCCATTTTTGTAAATAAAGTTTTACTGGCACACAGCATCAGGGATCACTTACTAGTCTGTGGCTGTTTTTCTCTTTAAAACATTTACTGCACAAAAAGTTTCCAGGGCCAGGGATTTAGCTCAGTGGTTCCATCACCTGCCTCATAAGCAGGAGGTCCTGAGTTCAATCGCTGGTACCAAAAAAAAAAAGTTTCCCAACCCCTGAACTAAGTAATAAAAAGGATAGTAATCAAGGTGTAAGTTTACAGTCTTTTTTTTTTTTTCTTCAGTACCAGGGATTGAACTCAGGACTTTGCGCTTGCGAGGCAGGAGACAGAATCACTGAGCTAAATCTCCGGCCCTAGTTCACAGTCTTTTTAGAAATGTAGAATAGAGAGATGAAAACATGATTTTAAAAAATTTTCACCAACCATGTATGTAGTTATAAGTTACACACATAAAAGCTGCATTCTGTTGGTTAATGTGGTCAAGAATGGGACTTTGCGTCCAGACATTTTAATTAAAAAAAAAAAAATTCTGGTGCTGCTGAGCTGGAAATCCCAGCATACCTCTCACTCTCAGTTTTCTTACTTGTGAAGTGGGGATGCTGATGGCGCTGAACTCACTGGACCCAGTAAAGAAGATCCTTAGTGCCGGGCACATACAGAGGGCCACGTGAGTGTTTGCTCTTGCTACCATTGCACAGACAGGTTTCCATCAGTGTCGTGGCTGGGCTACTTCCCAGGCATGTGATCTTGAGCCACAACTTCCTGTCCCCCTGCCCATAGTGGGGATCTCAGCGTCTGGCACACAGGAGGCACCCAGCGCACGTGTCTGTCACTGCCACTGTCCCCACCACCCTGACTTCCCTTCTGACCGGAAGTCTCAGCCTGGTTCTCGGTCCCCTCCCCTGCAAGGCTGCTGCACACGGTCCACCCAGCGGCTGTTTATTTAACTGTCCTCTTAAGTAACTCCCCAGCCATCAAAGGGCTATTTACAAACCCCACAATTAGTCTTCTCGGAACAACAAATAAACAGAAACTTAATTAGGCGTGTTCTTCCTGGCTCGAGGCGGGGCAATCCCAGGGTGCCGCACAGCGGCCATCGCGGCAGCACACACTGGCTGGACGGACAGACGGATGTGTGGGTGGGATGGATTGGAGGATGGAAGGAGGGCGGGAGGATGGCTGGACCGACGACATGTGAATGCACGTAGTGGAAGGATGGAGGACAGGACAGGAGAGGGCGTGTGAGACTGAGAAGCACGGGTCGGGTGAACGAGGAAGTAGACAGAGCGGTGGAAGGTGGCGGCGAGAGAGTGGACGTGAGGTGAACGGCTTGCCCGTGAATGAGTGGATGGAAGGGTACGGGCTGGTGAATGGCCGCTGCCGGAGGAGGATGTGAACAGAACCGCAGGGCTCTCCCTGGCCTCTGGGCTCCCTTCTTCTCACTGAGCTGCTAGGTAACCACACGGCAGAAGGGACTTGTGGTGTCGGAACAAAGCCGGGTCTGAATCCTGCCTCTGCCACATTCCAGCTCGGTGGCCCAGATTGGGTCCTGTGACTCTGAGCTGCGGACGCCTCCTGTATAAAAGGGTGTCTGCCAGGCTCCGGCTCACGGGGTGCTGGGAGGGCTGACAGCTAAGTGTCCAGCCACAGGGCGGTTCTGTATCAGCGCCCCACCAGCACCACGCACCGCCACAGCCACTGCCTAGGCCCAGGACCAGCATCACGGGCATTGACGGTAGACTTCACCCAGACCCCTGATTCTGAGAGTGCCGAGAGCTGCTTCCGTGGAGGGAACTGGCCAGGCCCTCCCAGAGGTTTCTCCTGGAGAGAAGGGCTGGCTCTGCCCAGAAAGCCCCACCTCCAGCCATGGGGCAGGGGCCGGGACACCCCTGAACTCCATCCTCAGAAGCCTCCGTGAGTCCTCAGCTCTGGAGGTGAGATGACAGCTCGTATTCCAACCACGCCCAGGCTCAAATCCCTGCTCCCTCTGACTAGCCTTGGCCTTGGACTAGTTCCCCTCGACAAGGCCTCAGGGATCACTGCAGGGACTGAAGGGTTCCTACAGCCAGGTGTCAGTGCGGCCCTTGCCTCGCTCACTACCTGCTGTGACTGTGTGAGAGCTGCCGTTGTTGTCATTACTGCTCCTTTCGCCTCTGCCACCCTGAGCCCCTGCCTCTTGGGCTAGAGATGGAACAGAGGCTTCCAGAGTCAAAAGAAGCCAGAGTCAGGCCAAGGAGCCCGGAGCAGAAGGTTTCACACTGCTGGCCAGAGGGAGGTGGCCTTGGTGGCAGGGTCAGGTGGGTCCATGCGTGTCAGGTCTGTCCAAGCACTTGAAGCCTGGGGCTGCTTCCCACCGAGGGGCAAGGTGGGGCGGGGCGCTCGCGCAGTGTAGGGCTGCTCCCCGGGCCAGGACCAGCTTACCTGAGCCAGCAAGTCAGGTAAGCGGCTGCACTGTGGAGAACGCGGGCCTTTCCAGCTGCAGCCTGGATGCCTCCTGCGGCTGCGACGAGCAGAGGCCTCTGTGCTGCGTATGACCCCGGCACCACCTGCCCCTGGGTGGCTGACCCCAGCCCTAAATCCAGAGGAGGCCTAGGAGTGTCTCTCCTTCCTGAGTCATGAGGCTGGGCCACGACGCTGGCCAGGACTTGGCCTATAGGAGGAAAACAGCAGAGGAACCGGGCAGAACCTGGGAGGCCAGGGAAAGCTCCCCTGAGCAGTCCATATTTGAACAGAGGCCTGAAGGAGGCGACGAAGTTAGCCGCAAGTGGTGCTGGGGAATGACTTACAGGCAAAGAGAGCAGCAGGTGAATAAGGCCGGGGATGCAGGCCTGCGTATGCGAGCAACACGTGCGGGGGTGGGGAGTGGGCAGAGGAGGGCAGAGGGGAGCAGGGCAGAGTGTGCCGCACCTTATGGGTATGGGGAAGACGTTGGCTTCTTCTCTGAGCAAGGCGGGAGCCCTGGGAGGCTTCTGAGCAGAGAAAGGTGGAATCTGACTCAGGATCCCTCTGGGGCACAGCTTGGGGGTTGAGTTACAGGATGGAAGCCCAGGGGCCAGGAGGGAGGTACCTGCTCGCCCCGTGAGCCGTTGAGGGTGGGGTGGGAGTGGAGAGAAGAGGGAAGATCCAGGAGCGTCTCTGGGTGCCCCTCAACTGGCCCTCCCTGGGGGTCTGCTGTGTGCAAGCCCTGCGGGGACCATGGGGGCCGGGCCCACAGTCCGGGATGGGAGGAGCATGGATCAGCCCCACCTGGGTCAGTGCCAGGTCCAGGCCCTGAGCTACACCTTCTTAGGTGGCTCCTCAAACTTGGGAGACAAGAGCTGTGCCCGCCCCACTTTACAGAGGGGGAAACTGAGGCTCCCTAGGGGGGTCTGCTGTGTGCAAGCCCTGCGGGGACCATGGGGGCCGGGCCCACAGTCCGGGATGGGAGGAGCATGGATCAGCCCCACCTGGGTCAGTGCCAGGTCCAGGCCCTGAGCTACACCTTCTTAGGTGGCTCCTCAAACTTGGGAGACAAGAGCTGTGCCCGCCCCACTTTACAGAGGGGGAAACTGAGGCTCCCTAGGGGCTAGAAGGGAGCAGGGGGCGTTAGCCTGCAGTGGCCCCAGCTTCTCAGCCAGGCCTCCCGAGCTCCCTGAGCGGTCAGTTTTGTCATCTTTAGAGCCACTCACACTTGTTCTTCAGTAAACTGACTTTTGTTGTTGTTTTTTAAAAATTTACTGAGATGAAATTCATATAGCTTCCAATAACCGTTTTAAAGTGAGCGATTCAGTAGCCTTTTAGTACTTCCTGTGTGACAGCCACCTGAAACTAGTTGCAAAACATCTTCATGACCCCAAAAGGAGTCTGTGCACCCACCAAGCTTCATCCTGTCTGCAGAAGCATCCACTCGGCAGGCTGCTTTGGCACAGGTCACACAGGATGTGACCCTCTGGATCTGGCTTCTCTCACTTAGCGTAATGTTTTGAGGTTCCTCCCCAAGGTAGCATGGGTTAACACAATAATTTTGTATTTATTTGAGACAGGGTCTCACTATGTAGTCCAGGCTGACCTCAAACTTGTGATTCTCCTGCCTCAGCCTCCTGAGGGCTGGGATTACAGGCATGCACCACTACACCTGACTAATACTTTGATTTGTAAAGGAATTTGTATTACTGCCAGCAAGAGCAAACATATATTCATTTCCATAATGGAAATTAGTGTTAAAAACAATGGTCACATGGGCCAGAGATTTAGCTCAGCGGTTCCACCACCTGCCTTGCAAGCCCAAGGTCCCAAGTTCCATGCCCAGTACCAAAAGAAAGAAACAGTGGTCGCAGAAGAATTGTATGAAATTCAAGCTGGGTCCTGTTGTGTGCTAAAGGCCCTGACTGAGCTGGGGGCCTGCCCTGCCTCAACACAGGAGAGGGTCAGGAGAGGGTCAGAGCCCAGGCGGCCCCCCAGGAGGTTAAGCAGAAGAGCCCAAGGAGGCCTGAGGCGGGACTGAGGTGATGCTGTCTAAGAGATCTTCCAGGGCAGACGGGGGCCCCGGGCACGGCAGGTGGGTTTAAAGGGGAGACAGGCACAGTGAGACAGCTGGAGCCGCCCTGCTCCTGTGCGATGGAGAGAACCCCCTTGGCCGACGTCCCCTTACCACACCCCTTCCCGCTCACAGCATGGGTGGGAACCGTGACACCCAGGACGCTTTCTGGACTCAGATTCCCTGATGTACGTGTCCCGCTCTATGTCAGTAGGTCTGCTTTATTTCCTGTACCTTTGTCACATATTTTAGCATCTGGATGAACTAATCCACCCTTTTACAGGGCTGCTGTGGCCATTTTCCTGCATTTACTCTTCAGAGTGACTTGGGAACATCAAATCAGGGGTGGAGACCCGGTCACACAAGGCTCTGGCCGCAGGGCCCGCAGCCAGGCAGTGAGGCAGCAGGTACAGGCCTGGCAGGCTGGGGTCAGGAAGGACTGACTGTTCGCTGGCGGAAGGCTTTGGACGTCCTTAACATCCAGCACCATTTGCTGCCTGCACCTTTCAGCTGAATACTGTAACCTCAGCTTCCTTTAAACCAACTCGCTTTTCAAATACTCATAAACCGAGTTTTAACGAAAAGTTCAGTGATCATGGGCACTTGTGGGACCCTGCCGCACCCCCTCCTTCAGGTGAACGCAGCTGGACTCCAGCTGCCTGCTCTGCCCTTCCTCACTGCGAGCTCCGCACACCTGCGCC
>NW_022900934.1:11019478-11019709 GCF_012274545.1 Fukomys damarensis
CCCTGCCCACCTCTGCGCGCTCCAGGGTCACCTCCCAGGCCGCTTCCCTTCCGAGGAGACCCCTCGGGCTGTGCTTCTGGAGGTCCCATCCCGATCACTGCCGCAAACTGAAGACGGTCAGGACAGAGTCACACAAGGATCACCGAGCCAGACACTGTTGCCGGTCCTGTCCGTTGTGTTTCTTCCGAAGTCCGACGGGAGGAAGGTGTGAGGACACCCACCCCTCGGGAG
>NW_022900934.1:11019750-11036389 GCF_012274545.1 Fukomys damarensis
GCCGGTCCTGGGTTGGGTTTCTTCCGAAGTCCGACGGGAGGAAGGTGTGAGGACACCCACCCCTCGGGATCCTCCTCTGTCCACTCGAGGGAACCAAGAGCGCGCCGGCAGCCAAGGACCCTGCTTTGGGGGCCTGGGAACAACTTCCAACAGGTCTCTCGGGCTGGGCAGCTGGCAGGACCCAGGCCTGGCAGGACCCAGCGGGCGGCACTCAGCGGCAGGCTGGGCACAGGGGCCAGAAGGAGCTGACGGACACCACGTGACCCTGGGCGGGCGCAGCCCTGAGGCCACCGGCCTGACCGCGGGAAAGGAGAGCTCTGTGCTCATTTATCCATTCATTCACTCAGTAAATGTCGACCGAGTACTGGGTACTTTGCCAGGCAGTGGGGACCTAGAGAGGGCCGGACCGGAGTCCCTCACGGAGGCGTCATTACCTGGGGACGCAGACAAAAGTACGTGAACACACACATGAACTTCAAAACGAAGGCGATCGACAAAACGGCCTGACCGCGGGAAAGGAGAGCTCTGTGCTCGTTTATCCATTCATTCACTCAGTAAATGTCGACCGAGTACTGGGTACTTTGCCAGACAGTGGGGACCTACAGAGGGCCGGACCGGAGTCCCTCACGGAGGCGTCATTAGCTGGGGACGCAGACAAAAGTACGTGAACACACACATGAACTTCAAAACGAAGGCGATCGACAAAGGGATGAGACAAAAGCCGGATGAAGGCGAGAAGTTTGGACAGGAGGGCTGGGGAGGGAACTGAGTGGGGAAAGAGCCGGTCCTAAAGAGCTGGGGAAGAGAGTTCTGGATGGATGGAAGCGGAGAAGAAGAGCAAAGGCCAGGGCTGGGAGTGGGGTTGGGGAAACTGGAGCCGCAAGCAGGTGTGAGGGAGGGAAGTGGAAGAGCCCGGGGTGTGGTCACCAAGAGAGCGGATTGAACTCGGGTCCTTCCGCTTGTGAGGCAGGCACCAAAATGCTGAGCTAAACCCCCGACCCCTAGAGAGCTTTGTTCTTGGTGTCTTTGTCTGTGAGAGCAGAGGCCAGTGTGGGGCAGATCCTGGGTTGCACGGGGTCAGCCCAGATGGCAACCGGAAGGGGCCTTGCCATTTCCAGCCAATCAAATCGGTACCTGGTTTCTACTCCAGTTGCTGCTGTGGACAGTCTGTGCCCCAGGCTGTCTGCCACCCATACTAGAGGCTGCTGGCCACATCCCCTGCCCGGGGAGATATTTACAGAAACAGAAAGGAGTACACCAAGGAATTTTGGACAGGGGAAAAGTCATTTGAAGGTTAAAAGGAGCTCGGTGGAAATTGCCAGCAAAGTGGCAGAAAATGTAGTCTATTGCTGGGTCCCTGGTGCCTAGGACAGCACCTGGTCTGTGCTTTGGCAGACAAATTGGAGCTCTGCACGTCACGACTATTCTAGTAACTGCCTTCATGATTTTCGTGCTGCCTGCTTCCTGCTCCTACTATTACTCACTAAATATTTTCCTTCAAGTTGCCTTACTTTTCTACTTAAATGAGAATGAAAATTTTTTTTTTTTTTTTTTTTGGTACCAGAGATCGAACTCGGGTCCTTGCGCTTGCGAGGCAGGTGGCAGAACCACTGAGCTGACTCCCCGGCTAAATCAATTTATTTTAAAAGGAAACACTTGGTGTTATCACTAGAACTAAAAAAAACAAAGAACACATGCCACCAATCAACGTGAACGAGAAAAAATAATTACAATGAAAACAAAACCACGTTATTAAAGCCTACCTGTTACAAGAATAAAAAGATAAGCCACAGACTGGGAGAAAATATTTGCAAATCACATTTTTGACAAAAGGCTGACTAGTATCCAGAATATATAAAGAACCATCCAAACCCATTAATAAAATCCATTTTTTTATTATTTTTTGTTTGTTTGGTTTGCGGTTCTAAGGATTGAAACCAGAGCTTTCACAGTGAGTTATATTCCCACTCCTCTTTTAAAAAATTTTATCATAAGACATTGTCTCCTTAAATCACTAAATGCCCTAAGCTGGGCTTGAACTTGGAATCCTCCTGCCTCAGCCTCCAAGTGTGCTGGGATCACAGTTTCAGTGACAGCAGAGGCCAATGTGGGGCTGATCTTGGGTTGCATGGGGTCAGCCCAGATGGCAACCAGAAGTGGCTTGGGCCACCACACCTGCTGAAGCCAGTTTCTTTAATAGGCGAAAAGATTGAACATCATTAGGAAAGTGGGAATTAAAGCCACGGTGAGATACCACTATCTACCTATGTGATTTGTTTCTATGTGATTTGGTCTCACTCTGTGGCCCAGTCTGGCCTTGAACTCCCAATTCTCCAGTCTCAGCCTCCCCAGTGCTAAGACTACACGTGTGCACCACCACACCCAGCTGTACACATCTATTCGAATGGATGAAGTTTTTTTAAAAAAGCAAAAGCCTGGGAACACCAGTGTCAGGGAGAACATTTATACACGCTGCTTAAGGGGTTGAAAGCACAATAGAGGCAGCTAAGAGAAACAGTTCCACAATGAAACAGTTTGCAAAGGTTTTTAATGCCTTCATTCATAATTGCAAAAAACAACTGGAAACAGCCTAAATATCCCTCAGCGAGGGTCTGGATACACACACTGTGGCCCATCCATACAATGGAGTACTACGTGGCGATGAAAAAGAGCCATCTAGTGACACACACAGTGGTGTGTACCCACCTCAAAACCATCCTGTGGAGGAGGAACCAGGCTCAACACGCTGAGATTCCCACAGCTGCTGCTCTGGAAAAGCAAATTTATAGTAACAGAAAACAGACCAGAGAGAAAGACTGAACACCTGAAACCCATACGGGGATTCTGAAGGTGGGGCTCTGAGAGCAGGGGTCTGGGGAAAGTGGCTCTGTGGTTTGCCTGTGGATTGCCCGGCTCTGAGCTCCTGCAGATCTGCACAGGGTGCTAGAAATCAGCCAGGCACACCGAGGGGACCAAGCCTGGGGCTGCTCTTTTCACAGCAGAGTTTAGCAAGTACTACGATGGCTATAGATTTGCCGCAGGAATTATTCCTGCTACAGGACCCGGATCGATCTTACACTGTGTCGGGGGACCCTGAAGTGATTCTGTGTGGCACTCATGGTGCCCAGGACCGAATAAGGAGCATATGTAGGGGTCCAGGATGGCACTGTGAGGCCTCAGCCAGGGCCGGGGGTAGGACAGGCTCGGCTCTAGACAGAGGCGCATCACTGAGCTGTGGTTGTCGGGCAGCGGTGGGCTCGGTGCCGTTTTCACCAGTGTCCTCTGTCACCCTGCACAAGTCTGGGACACAGCCTTCCAGCGTGCGATCACCCTTCCAAACCTTCACGTTGTGGTTCCATGTGCTTTCTCCCACCCCGGCCACCTGCCAGATTCCTAAGCTCTTCCTCTTCTCCCTGCTTCGGGACACCTCCCTGGAAATGGTTGCTTTGTGTTCCCTGTCAGGCTATTTCCTCTACCTGCAATCTCTCCCCTTCCCCTGTGCCATGGGTCAGTCAGAAACTTCTGTGTGCAAGCGATAAAAACCCAGGCCAAACTCTTTCCTGCCAAAAACAGGAAATGTAGTGGCTTATGAAACTAGATAGGCCAAGAGTGTGTGATCTCAGGTATGGCTGGATCCAGGCATGCAGACCCTGTCCAGCTCTGAGCTGGTTTCTTGAGCAGTTTTCCCTTGCTCACCGTCAACCTGAAGGGAAACGGCATCTCCTCAAACATCCCAGCACCAAAGCCCCACGGTAGAATCTCATTGCGCAAACTTAGTCACATGACCACTCCTGACCCAATCACTACAGCAAAACATGTGCGCCCCTGGAGACAGGAGGCCTGGGCATCCCCCAAACCTCAAGGGCTGCAGGAAATGAAGGGGTCCACAGTGTCCCCTTCCACCAGCGAACTAGTTCGCCTCACACGTCATGTGACTACAGGCCAATCCCTTCCCCTCTGGGCCTCATACTCCTCCTCTGCAAAATGGGATGGTGGCTGTTTAAATTCCAGCATTCCAGAATTCTGGGACAGCTTCCAGAGCTGGAGGCTGCTCCTAAATCCCAGGAACCTTCCGGTACTTCTGCGGACGGAAGTGGAGAGTCAGCCAGAGCCTTTCCCGGCCCCTGGCCCGGGAACATGCTTAGAAGACGACAATTGGGTCCCTTTGGCCGAAATTCCACTCCTGTGGAGGCCTTGCCAAGGAAAACAAGCCCAAGGACCGGGCACTAAAGGTGAGTGTACTTGATGCGTCTTAAGATGACAAATTATTTACACAGGTGTTGGGGCCGTCCCTTTGCACCCTGCTTTCTTTTCTTCTTCTTCCTCCCCTTTCCAGATTCTTTCCCCCAAGGGTGCTGACAGGTGTGCGGGGGTGGGGATGGCTCTGGAGATCTGCCCAGAGCGAGCCCACAAACCTGAGGCGAAGGAGGGCAGGTGGTAGGGACAGGGCGTCTGCACCAAAGGCTTCTGGAGTCCCCACCTACCCGCTGCCCAGGGACACCATGAGCCTCACGTCTTCGGATTTCAAACTACCTGAGTCTTTCAAGTAACCCATGTCCAGTGCCTGCTGTGTCCTCCAGGGGGAATGGGGGACCAGAGAGGTGGAAAACAACTCCCAGCTGACTTGGAGCTGGCAAAGAATGAAGCGAGGGAAGCCGTTGTTTCTTAAGCACCTACTGTTTACTGGACACTGCTGAGCTCTGGGAGCGCACTGTCAATCAGACAGATAAAGTCTGCCTGTGGTGTCAAGAACAACACAAAGAAGAAAAAGAGTGAGAAGCCTGCATCCCTTTGTTAGGAAGAAGAAAGCAGAGTGAGGGATGGTGGGGTGCTCTCTACGCTGAGGGGGTGATGTTTAAGCCCAAAAAGATGAGAAGGTACCAGCCCTGGGGAGATAGGAAGGCAGGACATTCCAGGTAGATGGTGCTGCACATACAAAGGCCCTGAGGTAGGAAGGGGCTTGGTGAGTTCAGGGAACAGTGAGGAGCTCAGTGTGGCCAAGCAAGGAGACGGCGAGGAGGCAGATCATAGGCAGGTCCCATGCGTTATGCTCAGGACAAAATTATAAGAAATTATAAGGTGGGCATAGCAGCCTCACTTTACCAAGGAGGAAACGGGCCCAGCAGAGGGCAAGGGCATGTCCCAGGATTCCATCCCTTCCACTGGCTTGGAATCATGCCCCTGTGCCTCTGGGAGGCAGGAGGTGGGGAGCAAAGCCCCAGGGCCTTCCAGGATCTCTCCTGAGCTCTGATCAGGTGAAGGGCA
The DNA here is from genome assembly GCF_012274545.1 of Fukomys damarensis. NCBI lineage: Eukaryota > Metazoa > Chordata > Mammalia > Rodentia > Bathyergidae > Fukomys > Fukomys damarensis. The sequence goes on from NW_022900934.1 coordinate 11,025,016, forward strand.
CTGGCCCGCTGCTGCTTCCTGTGGGAAGAAAGCAGAGGTTAGTTAGCTGCTGAGTCACAGGGAACAACAGGCTCTCAGGCCACAATGGGCTCTGCCTCAGTTTACCTACCCTTAAAGTGGGTTTAATGATATGTCTGCCTCGAGTGTGGACTTCAGAGGGTTGCTGTGAGGGTTAATTACTGCCTGGCAGCTGCAGGCCCTGATGAAAGGTGCAGGAAGTGGGTGCCATTAACCAGGCAGGTAATTACCCCTGCGGGCAAGGGGGCAGGGGTCCCAGCCGGAGATGCCTCTGGGTCGGGTTCAACCCCAGGCCAGTTCTTCCCCAGATTGAGGCTGGAGGTGGGGTCCGACATGCCTTGAACATTCCTCTTTGACCCCCAAACTGGGCTCAAGACCCCCAGCACTAGGCGAGAGCTAGTGATGTGTGAGTATGCAGAAACCACACAGCCCCAGGTTCAAATCCCATTCTGAGCCAAGCATGGCAGCACACATCTGCCATCCCAGCTACTTGGGAGGCTGAGACAGGAGGATCACAAGTTCAAGGCCAGCCTGGGCAATTTAACAAGACCCCGTCTCAATTAAATTACAAATCCTGGCTCTGCCTCTCCTCAGTGGTGGACCTGGGCAGCACACCCCACCCCGAGCCTCCGTTGCTTCGTCTGTAGGATGGGGCTCAGGACCTGGCCTGTCCCCCAGGACGCGGTGGCGGGTTCTCACTCACGTGTGTGGGCACCGCTCTGCCTCATCTTGCTGACTGCACCCCTGTGAAGCCACGAGGGACACAGCCACCCCCATTCTCAGCTGTCAGCTGTCCTGGCCTCCACAGTCTGAAGGAAGGCGGTGAAGAGGGCTTTTTCTATAGGAAAAAAACAAAGGATTTTTAGGTCCTCCTCAGGGGACACTGCTTAAGCCTAGGGCTCCAACTGCCCTTGGGAGCCACCACGGCCCGGAGCCGACACCGGCAGCTCCTGAGCCTTGACTCCCACAGCCCCTAACACGTGTGCACAGGTACATGCGCTTCTGACCTCAGTCCAGCTGGGAACACAAGGCCTGCTCCCAGTGGCCTCTTCCAGGGCTGGGGTGGGTCTTGAAGCCACAGCCCCCTCCGCTTCCAGTCCCTCCAGCAGGGGTGACTGCCCATCTGAGGGGCAGGAGAGGCAGGGAGGCCTTACTCAGACACCGCACCCGAAGTCCTCTGGGTCCCCCACCTTGGGGTGTGAGTCACAGCCCAGAGTCCCCGCTGCAGCCTGGGCACAGGGTCCCTGGGGAACAAGGCTTCCACTGTGAGCAGCAGGCGGGAAGAGACGGCCCTTGCCAGGCAGCCTCGTAACCTCAGGTCGCCTGGAGGCCACATGCAGCCCCTCCGTCGAGGGCACTTGCGGAGGGATCTTTCGCTCGAAGCCCCATCTCGGGTGCCAGTGGCCTCCCCTGTTCGTCCAGGCATCCTGGGGGTACACCTGGTTCCCTCAGTCACCCCAGCCCCATGCTGTGTGTCCTGCAGATCCCTGATCACTCAGGAAAATGACCTTAAATTCCCAATTCCCTCAAGTAGAACTCAGGCTCAATGCAAAATTTTTTGTTTTGTTCACCGCTGTGTCTCCGGGACCCAGTAGCACGGTCGGAACGTAGTGGTGCTCGATAAAGGTTTGAGATGGAATGAAGACGTTTTTAGAAGATAAGCGTAAACCTCGTCGCGGTGTCCCGGGCGACAGCGTCCGAGGCCTGTCCGAGCTCTGCAGGTGCTCCGAGTGACGTCAGAGCGACGTCACGCACCAGGCACTTCCTGTGCTGAGCCCGGTCCCCGCCGTGACCCCGGGAGCTCAGTCCCACGACTGCCCCATTCTCCAGGCGGGGACACTGAGGCTTAGAGTTACAGTTAGGTTCTCTTCCGGGTCACCAGCCGTTTGGTGACAGCCGCGACTGATGTGAGGGGCCCCCTTGATCCCTGACCTGCACCCCCGGGCCACAGCCCCAGGGCTCCTAGAACCCGCCCACACCAGATGGGGCAGCCCAGAGAGGGTGTGCATCCTGCCCGCGCCTCCCAGCGTGTCCTCAGCCCAGGGGGACGATCCCTGGCTGCCACTGGGCCCATCGAGGGAGAGCAGGCTTGGCAGGCGTCCTGTGTGGGGACGCCAGGCAGCCGGGAGTTTCTCTCCCTGGACTTACTGTACATGATTCAGCGCCAGCCCCGGTTGTGAAATCTGGGAATCTTGCGGGCAGCCAGGCCCGAGGGATGGCTGTCTGGGAAAGGGAGGCCGGGAAGGGGTTAAGGGGGGAGGAGGGCAGAGGCCTGGGGAGGCGACCGGCCAGGTCAGCCGCTAGGAGGGCACCACTAGCCCTGGGCTGTGACATCACAGCGCCCGGCCAGCCCAGCCCCCACTTCCTTGTCTCCCTGGGCAGCGTCCCAGCCCTGCCCGCTGTCCTCTCCTGGGAAGCAGAAAGGACAGTACCGGTTTCCCTGCTGGGAGTACAGGAGGCGTGGGGGGGAGGCACAAACATTACTTTGCATACAGGAGGCACTTAATGAAGAGTAGCAGTGATGGGTTTCAGCCAAGAGATAATCCCTAGGCGAGCCAGGCAGACAGGCAGCTCTCACAGTGACAGAAGAGTTTGAGATCTGAAGAGGGAAGGGAAGGTTACCCCAGGCACGGCCACAATATCCCAACATGTTCATAACACTTGTGCAGCTCATCCTCCACTCTTCGTCAGAAGGACACATGCTCCAGCGGGGCGTGGTGGCGCAGGCCTGTCATCCCAGCCCTCGGGAGGCTGAGGCAGGAGGATCGCTGCTTGTTTGAGGCCAGCCTGGGCTGCACAGTGAGTTCAAGGCCAGTCTGGGATACATAGTAAGACCCTGTCTCAAAAAGCAAAAAAAAAAGATAGACACATGCTCTGGTCTGTTGCTGTCTGGAGGCCTGGGATTTTCTCCCTCATCTCATTAATTTACTGTTAGAGTAAACCCAAAGGGCATTTGTTTGACTAGAAGAATCACAAAGATTTCTTCAGACCGTTCATAGATCATTGATGACTGGATGGTTTTGAATGAAGTAAATTCTGCATTTGAAAGCTTGAAAATAAAAATCCCAGGGTGTGTGTTCCACTCCGGGCTGTTGACGCGCCTTAGATGTGGGTCATCCTGACAGCCGCTCTTCCAAAACAGCTCGTGGCTGCCCCATCTCACAGATAAGGAAACCGAGGCACAGGCAGGGAAGGGGCACCTTAGCCACAAGGCAGGCCCCCAACAGTGATGATCACAGCTGGCCTGATGAGCCGCTGAGTCCCTCACACCCAGGAGGCAGCACTGTTACTCTCCCCTTCCACTGAGGAAAGTGGCCCAGAGAGGTTAAGTAACTTGTCCTGATCGCACAGCTGGGGAGCAGCAGAGTCAGATTTGAACCAGGCTGTCTTGTCTCCGATCAGAGCCAGATGGAGACGCACAGAGGGTGCTGAGGTAACTCCAGAGTAACCAATGGCAGTGCCCAGCTGAGGGCATCATTTCCCCAAGACCTCACTGGCATCCGCCCAGGGCTGGCCTGGCACAGCTGGGCAAACACATGCGGCCACAGCCCCCAGATGTGTGGTCCCCAAGAGCACAGTGCACCGCGTGGAGGTCCTCGTCTGCTGGCTTTACAAAGCAGAGAAGCCAAAGCCCAGAGATGGCATGTGACCTACCCAAGGTCACACAGCAGGCCAGTCTGTCATCAGACAGAGATGGGGGGCGGGGGCGGAAGAGGTCTCCCGGCCCTCATTTTTCCAACTCTAGCTGAGGTCCAGCTGGGCTGTGTGTGGGGAGGGAGGGACATCCCTGGCAGAGGGAACAGCACTGGCAAAGGAGGGACCACATGTGGCATGCAGCTAGGCCAGGGCCTTAGGGCAATAACCAGGGCCCTGCATTTGGGGCTAAGGAGTTTGGGATTGTGGGGTGGTGACAGAGAGCCAGAATTTATAGCAAGGGAGGAACAAGATCACCAAACAAAGGCCAACTGTCACAACTCCCTCCATCCTCAGTGCTCCTGGCCTAGCTGCACTCATAGCCAAAGAGGTCCCAAGAAAACCTAGTCAGGCCACATCCCTCCTCTGCTCAGAACCCTCCATGGCTCCTACGTCCTACAAAACAAAAGCCAAAATCCTTGTAACAGCACACAAGGTCCTACACCAATTATAGCAAGGGAGGAACAAGATCACCAAACAAAGGCCAACTGTCACAGCCGCCTCCCTCCATCCTCAGTGCTCCTGGCCTAGCTGCACTCATAGCCAAAGAGGTCCCAAGAAAACCTAGTCAGGCCACATCCCTCCTCTGCTCAGAACCCTCCATGGCTCCTACGTCCTACAAAACAAAAGCCAAAATCCTTGTAACAGCACACAAGGTCCTACACCATCATCTCCACACTCCTACCTCCCTCTCCCTCCCTCACTTTGCCCCCACTACACTGACATTATCTGCACCCCAGATAAGCCTTCCACACACCTGCCACAGGGCCTTTGCACTTGCCATTCATGCCTGGAACATTCTGTTACCATGGCTCCATCCCTCACCTCCTGCAGATCATGGCTCAGATGTTACCTGCTCACTAAGGCTGTCCCTACTTGCCTGTTTCAACCCCCTCTCCCTTTTCTGCCTTATTTCTCTGCATAACACCAACCCATGCCATATATAGCTTATTTATCTTGTTTATTGACATCTTGCCATCTTTGAAAGTGTGAGCTCCATGGGACAGAGACCTCTGACCACTTAATGCCTGCTGTGTCCCCAGCACCGACTCATAGGAAGTGCTCAGCAAATATCTATTCAATAAATGGATTTCTTTTTCCTCAGAAAAATGTGGCGAGGGCTTGTCTGGGACTGGGCTTGTCATGATTTTTCCTCTGGGATCCGAATAGAGAAGTGACTTGCCCGGGGTCACCAGCTCCCAAACGAGAGGTCAGTTTCGCCCCAGAATCTGATTTTTGTCTCTGCTCCAGCTGACCTGCTGGGGTTGGGTATCACATCTGCCACTTATCAGGGATCTGCGCAGGAGGCTGCTCCTGGGGTCTCTCCTTAAACTAGAGCTCAGAGAGGTTAGGTGACCCACCCTGGTCACACAGCCTCTCCCGGTGAGAACACAGGTGTTCCCGTCTCTGTTTTTCAGGCTGTTCTGCCATGTTCCTCTGCCCTCGACTTCCCCACCCATCAGCCAATACCAGTGCTGTCAGGGCAGGGGCCTGCCATTCCCCAGCCTGCCCCCCCAGCCCCTGGTGCCTTGGGGCTGAGCCCGGGGTGTGGCCAGGCCCAGCTGTGGTCCTGAGCAGATGAACATCTGCTGCCCACAGGGCCCCCAGGGTGTGGTGCTGGGCCTTAGGGCTGAGAGGCAGCTGCTGTCCGAGACACGGGGGTCAGGCTCAGACTGCAGCTGGCCGAGGCAGTCACAGGCAACAGGGAGGTGGGTCGGCACCCTCGCCTCAGGGAAAGGGCCCCGGCGGTGTGGCCTTCTAGGAACTGGGAGCCGTGAACACAGGCTCGTGGCTCACGGGGAAACGCTTTACTCCACTCGGTCACAGCGCTCACATTTGGCCAAGCCAAGCCCTGGGGTCGGCAGGAGCCACTCACTTGGGATGTGGCCCCATCGGTCACTCCCACCCACGGGTTGAGCTTCCCTTCACACGGCTCCAGCTGGACAGAGGGGAGAAGGGCCCGGGCGGGGGGCCACGGCCTCAGGTCCCGCAGGGACGCCGCTGTAAAAAAAAAGAGACCCCGTGTCCCCCTCCAGCCCCCGGCCAGTGAGCCTCGCCCTAGCCCGCGCCTTGTCTCCCAGGACGCACGTTCAGGCGGGAAACCACAGCCTGGGGACACCTGACCAGCGCCTGCAGAGTGCACAGAGGAATGGGCTTAGCCCTCAGCTAGCCCGCTTCACTCAGCAACCCCTCCGCCCTCGCAGGGTTTGCTGAGTGTTTCTCGTGCTCCATTTTCCGAGACGGCCCCCATCCAGTTGGCGGCCGCAGCCTCTGGCCCTGGGTCCACCTGCTCCCCACGTGAGCTCAGATCCTTCCCCAGACCACTGCTTTGCCTCGATTTCCCCTCTCAGAGCAGATCCATCACTGTCCACAACCCACAGCCAAAAGCCAGGAGACTGTCTTCCCTGCCTCCAGCACCTCCAGCCCCTTGGTCATCGGGGCCTGGGGGAGTCTCGCCAGATCCCGCTGCCTCTGGCCCCCTCTGAACCGCCATCGCCTTCCCGTGGGTGACCACAGGGTCCCTGCTTTGGCGCAGCACCTAGTGACACTGTCAGGAGCTCCCCTCGCCTTCCCCGGGAAGTCAAAGCCCCAGGCACCTCACACCTCCCCTGTCCAGGGCAGGACGCTCTTTCTCACCTGAGCCTCTGCAGACCGCGACTTCTGCCCAGCGCCACCTGTTACCCCATCTGTGTCACTCAGGACTCCACCTGGGGGCCATGGGTTTCCTAAACCCTCCTGAGCCCCTACATCTGCTTTAGGTGCACCCTGAGGTCCTACAGCTTCCCCCTGGCCATTGCACATTAGAAATGAGATTCTAAATAAAATCTGTCCCACTCCGAGCGTTGTACACTGGGCACTGAGAGGCCGCTGTCTTCCCCCAGAGCCTTCTCCCCGGCAGGCACAGGAGCTGCGGAAATCTGCCAGTGAACTCACAGGAAGCCCAGTCCCCTTCAGCCGCCTTCACCCCTGGGCCTGGGCTCCTCCCCGAGCCCAAGGCTCCAGGACTGGAAGGAAACTCATCACCCTGACAGGAACTGCTCACCTAGGTCTGCAGGTGGCTCCTAGACATAATGACCGCTGCTCCCACAAAACCGGGGATGACGCTCGGTGTGTATGGGCTGTTCCTTGAGAAATGATTCATTGCGCTCACCAAACTTCCAAACTCCAAAGTCTCGATAAACTGCTCATCAAGACGGGGTGCAGAGGGGCCGGGGGTTTGGCTCAGTGGTTCTGCGGCCCGCCTTGCGAGCGCAAGGACCTGAGTTCGATCCCCGGTGCCAAAGAAGGGGGTGCAGAGATGTATTCACTCAGCCATCCACCCGCCCTCCCGTCCACCCACCTGCCCCTGTGTTCGCCTACGCAGTCTCTCGTGTCTTCGCTCTTGACATCACCGATCCATCCAGTGACTTCTCCCTCTGTGTCTGTTCATCTAGCTGCACGTTAACTCGTCCGTCATGTCGCCTATTCGTGCATTCACTTGGCCACATGCTTCTGTACTCACCGTCAGTAACTCACGGTTCTCACCCACAAACTCAGCCGCACCTGCCACTCACAACTCACCGTCTCCCACTCCTTTCCTTGTCCGACCGTGCAGCTCCCCTCTGGCTATCTACTGACTTAGCCGCTCTTTTCTTTGTCCACTTCCTTCACTCGATTCTGCCTTCCTTTCACCCATCCACCCACGTCACTAACGCATCCGTCCGACCGTCCGCCCAGCTGGCGAATCGTCCCCGACTCTTCCCTGCCAAGTCCTCCCCGCCCGCTCTGGTCCCCACACCAGATCCCGGGTGAATCACGCCGGACCCGCCCTGGAGGAGCTCACAGGCAAGTGGTGGCAACAGGTAGGTTACAGCCCAGCGTGGAAAACATGACACGGTCAGAGGGGGCTCTGGGCAGCACCTTCCCAGAAAGAGGCTCCGCGCCTTGGCGCCTTAGAGGAGGCTCCCGGGGGAGGCGGCACCCAAGCCGGACTCTGAGGGGCGGGCGAGCACGCAGCCCAGAGGGTGACTCAGACACCGTCCCCGGATGGGGTGTTACAGGCGCTACAGGCCTGTAGCAAACATAGAGGTTGTTAAATCTGCAGTTCCCAGACTCCTCCGACCGGGAAGTTTCTCTCCTCATCCCCCCATTAACATCCCTGAGAATCTGTCCTGGTCCTTCAGATGCCTACCGGGGAATTATTGGTCTGACCCAAACTCCGTGTCTCCAGAACAAGAAAGCAAAATTCCCCGAAATGGTCTCTGCCCCTGCTAACTTCCCACTGTAAGGTAAGAAGTGTCCCACGTGTGTCCAGGACCCAGTTCGTGACCCCCAGAGCTGAGCACTGCGCTCGGCACACAGTGGGTGCTCAATAAATATCGAAAGGCTATTGCTGCACGGGTCACTCCAAATGATCCCTGGCCTCTAAGTTTCCCTCTCCCCAGTGACCCCCATGTGACCTCGGCCAATGCACAGCTCCCAGCCTCAGTTTTCAGCCTGGAAATGGGCCAGGATCGCGTCAGCAAAGCTGGGCACAGGAGGCCGCACGCATTGAGGCTGCAGGCCGTGTCTCGAACGCAGCTCCTCAGTCTCCGCTGGGTGAGACCCCAGCCTGGGCTGGGAACCTGGAGGCCTCTGGGTACACTGAGCCCTGGAGGCCAAGGCCAGCACCTGAGTAATTGCGGGCGCTTCTGCCCAGCCTGATGGGGCATGAACTGGAAATTCCCTGTAATATTCACTAATTAAACGATTCCTCCCTCCGCCGCCGCCTCCTCCTCCTCCTCCTGCTCCTCCTCGTCCTCCTCCTTCTCCTCCTCTTCCTCTCCCTTACTCAGCTCCAGCACCTCCAGAAACCGCTCAAAGGAGTTGGACTGGTTTGGGGAGGGCTGGGCAGCCACTTCCCTTCCAGCCGCCCACCTGCCACCCTCCAGAGCCGGGCACTGGGCAGCTGGGAACTTGGCCAGCCTTAGCCCAGACCAGATAAAGGCACTCTGAGCACCACCTCGGCCAGCCGGGTGGACCTGGACCCGAGTCCCTCGGAGATGGCCAGGGCCACCAGGTCCTTCTCCCGCACCCGCCTCTGAGCCAACCTCTGACTCCTCTCTGCCTGCTCCTCCCCATACCGCCTCCTTCCCGGCAGGCAGTTGGCATTTATTAGGCACCTCCTGTATGCCCCGCCTCAGCTGGGTGCCGGGGCAGAGAGGTGGGTAAGACAGGTGCTCCTGCTCCTCGGGGCTCACCCGGGGAGGGATGCATAAAAGGCCAGGGCAGCGATGACACAGACTCTCAGACTCACGATGTGGAGGTAGAGAAGGCCAAGCAAGCATCCACTGGACGATTCCACTCAGACACCACGCTGGAGGGGACCCCAGGGCTGCTGGGAGAGGGAGCGGGCGGTGGGGCAGGAGCAGTGGGATCCAGAAGGACGCAGCACACCTTTGGACGACTCTGTGTTTGCGATCTCCGCAGTGCTGGGGCTTTGCGTGTCACTGCTCTGCCGTCTCTGGGCTGAAAGAGAAGACTGTGAGCAGGCAGAGGGGATCAGGGAGGGCTGCCGGGAGGAGGCGGCTGCTGAGCAAGGCCTGGAAGGTGAAAATGAGTTGCACAGGGAAAGGAGAAAGTGATGCTAAAGGCTTGTGGCCTGAGATCGAATCCTGACTCCTCTGCCTTCACACACTCTGTGGCTCTGGATAAGGGACTTGTCCTCTTTGAAACTCAGTTTCTTCGTCTGTAAAATGGATCCCACTGCAGAGCTGGCAGGAGATGTGACCCATGGGAAGCACGAGCGAGACTTGCCATCTGACAGTCGCAGCTCTCCACATGCCTGAGGCGGGAGGATCGTGGGGAGGAGTCTCTGGTCACCACAGAGGGCAGAGGACAGCACTGGGCGGCCGCGGCCTCAGCAGCAGCCTCCCACGGACTGGGGCACCCAGGAAGACTGGCAGCAGGGGCTTCATGGTCAAGGCCACTTCATTTATTATTTCTTTCTTTAAAATTACTGCTGCCAGGCGTGGTGGCGCACGCCTGTAATCCCAGCACTCGGGAGGCTGAGGCAGGAGGATCGCTGTGAGTTCCAGACCAGCCTGGGCTACACAGTGAGTTCCAGGTCAGTCTCAACTACATAGTGAGACCCTGGCTCAAAAAGCGAAAAAATAAATAAATAAATATAAATAAATAAATAAATTTACTGCTGGGGAAAGTGAGGCCTGCACCGAGGATTGGACAGAGGTCCTGTGTAATCATGGGGCTAGAAGGGAGTGGTTTCTCACCCACACCAACCCCTCTGCACCTCCTCCTGTAAGCTCACGAGGGCTGTTATCAGAATTTCCTTGCACGCCTCCAGCAATGGGGAACTCGCTACCTGGCTGTTGGGCAGTTCTTCCTGCCCAGTGCCAGGAAGAGCAGCCTCCCGGCCATCCCCACCTCCCCTCTCTGCGCAGCCCAGAAACTACTCGCTACCCTGGCCAGTGTCCGGTGGGAGGAGCCAGCTTCGGACAAAGGAGGAAGTGGGAAGGGGTCTGCGTGCTGACTTTGGGCCCTGCCATCAGCTCCCTGCCACGAGGCCAGGGATGTGCTACCTCTGTGGGCGTCACGGAGGGCAGGATGACGGCTCCACTCTCCCAGCTCCGGGCAGCAGCCTGGGCGCCTCGGGTGCCTGGGGCTGGAGCAGGCATGGGGTGCAGCAGCCCCGCCCTCCACTCCCACCTGGGGGCCAGGGTCGACCCCAGGGCAGGCGGTGGGCCAGGCCCTGTCTGGGGATAAAGGCAGGCGCCCCAGGGTGCAGCCAGTTTAATAACAGGCTCCAGGATCCAGGGGGTTTGAACTCAGGCAAATGGGTTCAAACACAAATTGAGCAGCCCACGTTCCTGTCTGCACCTCTGACAGCTCCCACAGCGCACGGCCCAGCCCTGGTGCTCCTTGACCCCATCCCCCCCCCACCGCAGAGTCCCGTCTTTGTCACAGGCCCCAGGACCAGCTCCACAGTGCTGACCTGGGTCATGCAGCCAGGCCCTGCCCTGGACACCCATTCCCACTCCTCACTGCCTCCTCAACAGGGCTTCAAACCTCCCAAGCTGGGCCCTGTCTCAGGGCCTTTGCACCTTCCGTTCTTCCTGCCCAGAACTCTTTTCTCCAGTTCTGGGTCTGGTGGGTGACCCTCCAGACTCCATGTCAAGGCCACACTCTCAGTGGGGCCCTCTTGACTCCACCCTATTTCTGTCTTTGTGTCTCTCTTTCCCCTGCCTTATTTTTCTATCAAAACTTCAATGGGATATGGGGATATCTGTTCCCTAATTTGCTGCCTGTCTCTTTCAGGATTGGGAACTCTTTCTATTTTTACACTTTATGTTTAACTGACAGCACTGTGCACATTTCTGGAGAGCAGTGTGCTATTTCAATGTACACAACAATGAGTGAGGAGGTCAGGGTCCCTGGCATGCCACTGCCTCAAACGGTTATCATTTCTGTGTGGGGAACACACAGTCCTCTCCTAGCTGTTTTGAATGCACAGTTCCGAGCTGTCCACGACGCTGCCTCCATGACGACATCACCAGGCTCAGTGGGCACAGCCGGACCTGCCCTCAGAGCGGATGAACCAACCCAACCCAGTGGATGCTCATGGGCGGCGTCTCCGGGGACCTCTCGCCTCCCCGCCACCCCGTCCCGCACACCTGCGCACCCCCCA
>NW_022900934.1:11036491-11036869 GCF_012274545.1 Fukomys damarensis
TCCCCCCACCCGCCGCCCTGGGCACAGGCTCACAAAGGACGAGGAAGGGCCCGGGGTGGGCTGGCCGGGCGCCATGGGAGCACGGGCCCTGGGGCCCTCACTCCCCCCACGGCGCTGCCAGACACCTGTGTAATGAGTGTCATTACTGGGGACCTGCCGGGCAGGCCCCAGCTCGCCCCAGCCATCCAGGCTGCAGAGCATGCTGGGATGGGGCGCAGGGATGGGGCGGGGGTCTGAGGCCACCCCAAAACTCAGCAGACCCAACTTCCTGTCTTCCACGCAGGCTCCACACCTCAGCCCCTACCGCTTCCCAAGCCGGCCGAGCAGGAGAATCGCTTCCTGGGTACCTGCTGGGTCCCCACCTGATGCGGCGCAGAG
>NW_022900934.1:11036889-11041597 GCF_012274545.1 Fukomys damarensis
CCCGAGCCCACGCGCTGGGCTCCTCCGCCGGAGTTGCTGAACGAGCGCCTGCTGTGCACCGAGTCCACGCGGGGCAGGTTCCGTAAGGGAAGGGTCTGCCCTCGGACAGCTCCGAGGGAGCAGGCCATGGCCCGTTCCACAGGCGAGGCTCAGAAAGGCCCAGCTCGCCCGGAGACACAGACGGCAAGACAGGAGCCGGCAGCCGGCCGGGCCTCTGGTACCACGCCGCCTCCTTGTCCGCCCCACCGGGGCGCGATGTGCTCAGAACATACAGAGCGAGTGACTGTGGGACACGAAAGCACACAGGCTCTCGCTGAGCCAGCAGGGTCTTCCCAGGGCTGCGCACAGGTGAGGACACCAGCCTCCCCGCTGAGTCACAGCGAGGATGTTTCAGAGCTGGGACAGGAGCCAGGCCAGGAGCGCCCGTCCCTGGTGCCTCTCCTGCCTAGACGACAGGTCCCTCGAGCAACACGAGCCTGTGCGGGCCTCGAGCTGTCCTGGTCCAGCCCGGGCTGCCAGGCTTCCTGCGCCCCCAACCCTGCCCAGCTCACAGCTCGGGGGCCCACTCTGCTGACCCTCAGCAGTCTTCTGCTTCCCAATTCTTGAGGGTCTTGGCCTGAACTAAGACCCAGAGTGTCTTTCTTGTCCCCATGCTGTCACCGACCTTCTGATCTCAGCCTAAGCTTCGGCTCCTTCATCAATTGGGTACAAAATCTGAATGCAATCATGGGTGAACCTCTTTTGTCACCCAAATCAGGTCATGTGGGTCCCCTCCCTGCTCACAACCCCCAGGTGCTGTGGATCTGGCCAGAGCCTTCAGGCTGCCCCAGCATCGTCTCATCTCTTTCCCACATTCTGTCACTGCCCTCCTTGCTTTTTTGCAGAATCCCCCAAAGCCTGTTTCCACCCCAGGGCCTTTGCACCTGCTGTCTGAAGTAGTAACTGAAGGCCTCTTCTCTCAGGGCCCAATCCTTCTCCTCCTTGAGTCCATGTTCCATGTCACCTCTTCAGAGAAGCCCTCTCGCACCTGCCCAGCTCTCACACCTGCTGCTCGTCCCTGTTGCCCTTTCCTTGGAATCACCGCATCTGTCTGTGAATTTGCTTGCCCACAACCATGTCCTCCAGCAGAACGAGGGCAGAGACCTTGTTGGCTGCCATCTTCCCTGGGTCTGGTATACAGCAGGTGCTCATGCTGTGGCTGTGGGATGAAGAGTGCGGCCCCACCCCAGCTGCCACCCAAAGCTCCTGCAATACAGCGCCCCTCAGAGCCCCAGAGCCTGTCTGGTTCCCAGCCTCATAAAAACCACTGCCCGCAGCTTGCCCTGAGGCAGCAGCGGGTGCTAGGCACAGGGTGGGAACAGGGCCCGCACTGACCCCAGTGTGGTTCAGATGCCAGCAGGGAGTCAGTGGGGAAATTGAGGCACAGTGCAGTGGCCACCGGCCCAGGCTCTGCAGCCCGAGGAGCGAGGAATCGGGATTGTGACGAGACACCCAGGTGGTGCCAGAAGCTGTGAGCACAGGTGTGGAGCCCAGCGCTGTCCAGAGCTGGCCCATTCCTTGGGCGGGTGGCGGAGCCTCTGTGCCTCAGTTTCCCCCACCAAGACAGACGCCACTTGTGGTGAGAGGGGAACCACCTGGGGCCCATCCCTGCTTTGGCTTCCTCTGCCTGTCGCTCGCTGTGCACCCTCTGGAGTTCGGACCTCTGGGCCTCAATTTCCCCTCTGTCGCCCCAGTGACCCGCCCCAGCTGAGCGCACAGTGAGCCCCAGGGGCTGTGCGAAGGCGCAGAGGGCAGCCCATCACCCAGGTGGTGGGGCAGAGGCCCCAGGTCCTGGTGTCCTGGCAGGCTGAGGACACGCCGGGGCGGGCGGCAGAGGGCGGGGACAGAGCTGCGGGAGGCCAGGGTGACTCACCCGCTGGTCAGGCTGGGGGCCGGGCTGAGCCCCCTCGCGCCCCTCTGGGCCCGGCCTTGTGCCCAAAAGTGCTGTGTCATGCTCTGTCATGTGGCTCCGGGTCATTAATACGGGAGTTCTGGGAAGCGCAGGCCAAGTTCCCGGAAGGGGTCAGCCAGTTCAGTAAACAGATTGGCTGGTTCGCCGTCACAGCTGAGCCGGGCGGGCGGGCTGGCCGCTCGGGGGGGGCAGGAGGGGGGCCAGCATCCATGGGGACAAAGGAGCTGCCCCTCGGCCCATTTGGGGCTGGCATCTCTCAGGGCAGAGTGGCCCAGGCTTGGCGGACAGAAAGGGAAACCAAGGCTCAGAGAGAGCAAGGTGCTTGCCAGAGGTCACACAGCAGTTCCACGGTTCTAATCTCCAATTCTGGTCTCCTCGTCAAGTGCTCTGCCAGATGGGCAGGAAACCTTGAATCATTCCCATCCCACCCCCGGTCCTGATTTAGACCCCGAGGCCAGTTTTCTCTGACTGGAAGACAGTTTGGGAGGAGGCAGGATTGGAAGGGTACTGTCCGTCCCCAAGGGTGGGTTTCTCGAGCGCCTGCTATGCGCAGGGCCTGCCTTAAGTGCTGTTTGTGAATCCACACATTTGACGTGTAGCCACCGTCACACAAACAGTCTTGGCCATTGCTTTTACGGCACCTACTAAGTGCCAGGCACTGAGCCAGATGAGCTGTGTGCCCACCTGTGAGCCTCTCTCAGACCCTGTCAGGTGGGCAGGTTATCACCGTCAGCAGAGGAGCAATCAGGAGCCAGGAAGGAGACAGCCGGAGCAGGGAACACAAATCTGACTTTGCCTCTCTGAGCCTCAGTTTCCCCATTAATAAATGGGGATTCTGATGAATCACAGGCAGCCATCGTAGGTGGGTGCATGGCCATTATTACACAACAGAGATTCAAGTGTGGGCTGTGAGTTCGAGTCCCCCTGTGTGGCCTCAGACATGGTGCTTAACCTCTCTGTGCTCTGTACCACAGGAAACACATTAGCCCCTCCTCATGCAGTGGGCAGGGCCCGGTGATTGTTCCTGGGTCTCACCCAGGACGGAGCCACAGGGACAACCAGCACCACCTCCTGTCTTGCTCACAAATTCTGGCAGCTGTGAGGTGGAAAACCCACACCAGGGGGATTTGGGAAGAAATGGTTTTGTATTTTTTTGTCTCTAAATACTTAACAAAACCTACTAAGTTAAAATTAATACATCTTCAACGCACTCACTCCATCCGCACAGTCCGGCATGGCATTGCTCAGTATTTATGAAAACTTTTGTGTTGGTGGAAAACAATCTGCAGGCGAGAAGTTTCTTGTTGGGCAAACGTTCCCTGGTGTACACCGGCCTTGACAAGAACCCCAAGTCGGTAGCAAAACAAATAAGCCGCACGCCACCAGACAATCTCGGAAGTGAGATTATCGATATTATTCAGGGCTTTTGTGATTGTTCCAGCCGGTCCGATGCCTTCCTCAGCCTCTCAGCCCCTCCCCTGAGCACTCTGTCCCAGCCCCTCGCTTGTCCCTCAGTCCGATGCCCCTCAGCCTCTCAGCCCCTCCCCTGAGCACTCTGTCCCAGCCCCTCGCTTGTCCCTCCCAGGACGCAGCGCTGCCAGCCCTTCGCGCGGAGCACACCGTCCGCCCCTGCCCCAGTCCCTTCCCCTGCATCAGGACCGGCCTGGGGCTGCTCTGGAACAAAGAGGCCTCCGCACAGCTGACCTTTGCGTTTGTGCCTTCGCCCCAACACTGGAAAATCACTAGGTTTCACACCAGTGGGAGACACTCAGGACGGGAGACTGAGGTAGGAAGAGGACCGCAGGTTTGAGTCCAGCCTGGACAACCTGGAGACCCAGTATGACCCCACCTCAGAATCAAAATTTGAAGAATGAAAAAAAAAGGCTGGGGATGTAGCTCAGTTCGAAGGCACTGGGTTCAAGCCCCAGTACCCCAAAGCCAAAGTCAGCTCCGGATAACAATCCAGATTTACAGCCTACCCTGGGGAGCTGGCCCTCTGGCCCCACACAGGGGACTCTGGAGATGGCCGGCGCGTCCACGCTGCCACCCCCCGAGCGCAAGCCTGCCCCAAGCCTCAGAAAGTCTTCCTCAGACAGCATCTTCGTCGAATCTCCTCACCCAGCGCTGTGAGGTCCCAGAGAGGCACGGCTTGTAGACGCTGAGACGGGGCTGTCCCCCAGCACCCTCCAGGGCCTCCCGCCCCCTGCCCAGCACATCCTGCCCACCCCTCCTCCTGAGGTCCAAAGCCCAGTGCTGCTCCCACCTGCCTGCCACCTGGCCTCCCTGCTGCCGTCCCTGCCCCACCCAGGCAGCCACAGCCCCTGCAGTCGCCTGGCAGCCCAAGGGCTCCAGTGAGACCCGGGCTCCCAGGAGGGGAAGACTCTGCCTTTGGCACTGTGTGCAGACAGGTTTTGGTTGTCACCGCCGGGCAGGGGTGAGGGTGCCGCTGGCATCTAGAAGATGGAGGCCAGCGGCCCACACTGCCGGGACAGCCCACAGCAGAGAGCCCTGGGGTCCAAAGTCACCAGTGCCCAGGCTGAGAGCCTGTGGTGGACGCTGTCCACCCCCGTGCCCCTGTGCTTGCACTGGCAGAGGACCTCCTGCCCGCGGGAAGTCCACATTCCTCCTCTGCAGCCCCCGGCTTGGCTGCGGTGACCCAGCTGGCTTGTCGGACCTCATCTGCCCCAACTGTCTCCCTGGCTCCCTCAGCCAAACAGATCCTCTCCTTAGCTGTCCACAGCCACCTCAGGGCCTCCC
>NW_022900934.1:11041781-11046805 GCF_012274545.1 Fukomys damarensis
CCCCCAACTGCCCCTGGCTCCCTCAGCCAAACAGATCCTCTCCTTAGCTGTCCACAGCCACCTCAGGGCCTCCCTGGGCCAGGATGTTCCGCTCGTCCACCATGGCCCCCGTCTGACACCCTCGACAGTGTCCCCACTGGGTTTTCCCTCGCTGTCCCTGCCATTAGGACCTCAGTGCCACTGAGGCAGGCCGTTCAGTGACCCAGCGCTGAGAATGAGATGCTTGATACACTCTTGCGTGCAGTCTACTGGGCCACCTGGGGGTTCAGAGTTTACCGTGGTGGGGTGCAGTCCACCAAGAGCCGGGGATCCCTTCTTCCTGGAGGCGACCCCGGTCCCGACGGCCGGAAGCATCCAGAGCTTCTCTTCGGCACGAAGTGTCGCCCTAGGGCTCACGCTGCGTCTGAGCAGGAGAGAAAGACCAGGCAGGCGAGCTGGAGAGGCTGGGTTCGACCGGAAAGCAGCAGAGGCTGAGGTCAGGGCTGGGGGGGACCGCGGCTGTCACTGCGGCCCGTCTCCGCCTGCCGGGCACCGGAGATGGTCCCTCGGCCCCTCGCCCCTGGAGGACGGCACCCCGACCGTCCCTGTGTCTTCACAGAGTGACAGGAGCACCTTCGGCCCTGAGTGTGGGGCGGCTCCAGATCCCTCGGCTGCAACTCACTGGGAAAACTCGGCTCAGGAAAAAGCCACATAAAGTGAGTTATTCAACGAGCACTGGGTACAAAACTTCAGAATAAAGGCTGAGCTTAGAGACTGGATAGGACACCGTCTTGGAAAGTGGGGACAAGACGATTGTGAAAATAAACTGATTTTCTCTTCTACCTGACATGATTATCACATAATTGCCGCGGTGCACACAAACTCTTAGAATGGACACAGTGAAGCAAGCGTGGATATATTTAAATCTATTTAAACAGAATTGCGTGACAGCACAATGCAACGTCCTTTACATTGTGTCTGGCATAATTACAGAGAGAGTCATTTGGGCAAATGATTCAGTCAGCAGTGTGACCGCTGCCAGGCACTGGTCTCAGCCCCCAGAACTGGCCCACTGCAGCCTCGGGAAAAGTAGCCAGGCTGCGGCCCCACCCAGGACGGGCTCCCCAGCAATCCCCTCCCCAACACTTCCGACTTCTGATTCATAAACCTGGCATGGAGGCGCGTGATTGGTGGGCCCTGGTCACGTGGCCACTTCCAGGCGCAGCCCTGAGCCCTGGCTGGGGTCCGGCCGTCCCCACTCGAGCACTGACCGCTCGAAGGCCACACGGGTCCTGAGCCTGTTCCAAGGCCAGACAGGGCTCAGCCCCACATCTTCGGTTCTTAAAAGGCTGAAGAGTTATCACGTCCCATTTTAGAAACAAATAACAGAGCAGGCAAAATATGAAGAGGCTACTTTGCCTATAATAAAAATGGCTGCATATGAACAAGGTGAACAGGCCGTGAAAGACAAGGAGAAAACAAAAGCAGATCAGGTGCCAACCAGGCGCAGGTAGACGCCAACCCCCCGTGCTCAGAGCCCAGTGGGAAAAGTGACTGAAATGCCGGTCCCCTAACGCGGCGACCAGGCGGTTACAGGAAGGTGGGAGAAGCACCACCGAGGGGAGGTGCAGAGAGCTCCAGGCAGAGGAAAAGGCCAGGGCCCAGGTGTGGGAGGAACTGGGCAGCTGGAGTGTGGACAAGGCCGGCTCTTCTAGAACCTTCTAAACCAGAAGGGGCCAAGGGGGCCACAGAGAGCCACAGAGTTGGGTTTTGTTTATTTGTTTTTAATTTAATTTCTTGGCCAACATTTATAAATCAGGGCTTTTTGCATACAACTTCAGATTCTGGCTCCTCTTAAGAAGTGGAAAGCTCTGGGCCGCGTGCCGGCTAAGAAGCGACCGTCCCCAGAGATAGGCTTGTTCTCTCCGGCTCCCCCAGGTCCCCTCAGCCACCTCGCCCAGCCGCGTCCCCAAGACGGCCACCTCCTCTCCGGGAGCCAAGGACCCTGGCTCCGTCCCCCGGGAGCGGGAGGCCAGGTCAGGGAAGGCCCCGTCCTGTTTAGGTTTTGCGGTCTTGTGAGTAACCGAGTGGAAAAAAACAAGCTTGAAAAGATAACAATTACAACGAAATTAAATCAAATCAGGCCCGTGACTCATTTATGGAGCCGTAAAAACAGAAAACAAAAACAAGCTGGTTTTGGAGAAGTGAGGCCAGGATGAGGCGAGAGACGTCACAAAGGGAAAAAACGAGAGCGGCGGGCGGACTCCAGGGCCGGGCCAGGGCGGGGACACCAGGGGCCAGCGGGATGGAGGTCCCCACAGCTGAGAGCACCAGCAGGCCATTCTACAGATGGGGAAACTGAGGCTTAAAGGGACCAAGGGACAGGCCTCGGGTCACACGGCCAGCCTGTGGGACCCTGAGATTGGAACCTGACTCCAAAGACGATATTAGAGTTCAGTCCAAGCCCTACCCCTTTTCCAAAACCAAAGGGGCCAGAGTCCTGAACACCGCTCCAAACTCTTTAGGAACCCCAAAGGCCAGAAATCAAATATGGCTGCCCCTCTGGGACCCCCCCAGTGCCCATGTGTGGGTCACGTCAGGCAACGTCTGAGGAAGGCTGTGGGTGCTCCGTGGGCCGGGCCCAGGGGAGCTGCCAAGCACTGCTCCGCAGCTGACCAGAAGCCTCTGCCCAAGATGGAAGAGGAGCCCGAGGCAGGGCCCGGGGGAGCCGCCCTGCCGGCCTGGGATGAAAGGAGGTCATCCTGACCCCAGGGTGAGGCTGCGCAGGAGCTGGGAGCTGGGCCAGCGCTGGCAGCAGAAAAGGCAGGGCAGCTAGTGAGGGCTGCATTTGAGGGGGCCGGGCTAAAGGGGCACTAGAAAGTGGCTGCCAAGAATAATGTCAACGCAGGTGAGGTGGCGCGTGCCCCTAATCCCCAGCACTCAGGAGGCTGAGACAGGAGGATCGCAAGTTTGTGCCAGCAACTCTGTGACTTAGTGAGACCCTAAAAAATGTCACAAAATGTAAAAAAAAATTAAAAGGGGGCCAAGGATGTAGCTAGGTAAAAGGTCCTGGATTCAATTACAAGCACCAGAGAAAATAACGTAACATAACACAACATAACATAAATACACTGGTTGGGTTCAAGTACTTACTAAGTACAGGACCTGGTGCTGAGCACTTCTTGTTTATTTATTGATTCATTCATTCACCCACTGTACAGCTCTTGGTGGTGCACCTTCTTGTGCCGGCTGCTTTGGTATAGGCAGGAGACACAGTCATGACAAAGAGAGGCAAAACTGAAACTTCATCCTGCAAGGGTCGACAGGTAAATAAGGAAAACCGTGGTGTATTAGGCAGCGGCAAGAGTTACGGAGACCAGCTCAGCAAGGGTGGCTGTGGGGGCCAGGGCCTCCCTGGCCATGACATTAAGCAGAGCCCCAGAGGAGGTACAGGAACAATCTAGCCTCAGCAAAGTGCTCTGGGCAGAGAGAATGGCACATGCAAAGGCCCTGGGGAGGGAAGCACCTGGCAATTCTGAGCGAGAGCCAGAGGGCTGGTGTTGCAGGGATAGAGCACATCCTCGCAACAACCGGGAAGCCAAGAACTGTTATTATTTCCTCTTTCTGAAGAGGAAACTGAGGCTCAGAGAAGGGAAGTGACTTGTCCAGAGTCACACAGCCCGGAAATGGCAGCACAGGGAGCAGAACCCAGGTCAGGCTGAGTAGGGGTGGGTCCCTGCTGACTGAGGCCCCGTGCTGTGACCAGGCTGCATGGTCCAAGGGTGGCTCCCAGCATGTGTCACTGCCTGGGTCACAGCCGTGGG
Source organism: Fukomys damarensis (assembly GCF_012274545.1). Taxonomy (NCBI): domain Eukaryota; kingdom Metazoa; phylum Chordata; class Mammalia; order Rodentia; family Bathyergidae; genus Fukomys; species Fukomys damarensis. Next base: position 11,045,585 of record NW_022900934.1, read on the forward strand.
AGGTACGGTTGTGCAACACAGCGCCCTGCAGGGAGCCAGGCTGGGACAGAGGCTGGGCTGGGACCCGACCCTGGCCCACCCTGGCTCAGCCCTGTCCCCGGACCAGGACAAGGGAGCCTCTTTGCAGCCTTAGTTTCCCCACCCACCACAAATAACGAGTCCACCTAGGTCCCGAGAGAAGCACAGCCTCTTGGGGTCACACAGCCAACCAGTGACCGAGACATGGCCACCCCAGCCTCCTCCCTCATCCTGGGCACAGCCCTGGCCTCCCAGGGCCCTCCACCCTTCCTGTTCCACCTCCCGGCCTTTGCACGTGCTGCCCACACGCCTGGAAGCCTTTACTTCTGCCATCTTTCCATCTATGAAGGAAAAATAGGTCAGTGGCATCATGAGTGACAATAGAGAGGAAAGGAGGGAAAGGCCCAAGTCAAGGAGGCTGTAAGGGCTGACGTGGAGCAGAGACCTGAGAAGTTGAGGGAGGGCCCATGTGAGACGCAGGAGACAAGGCTCAGGCAACGGGCACAGCATGTGCAAAGGCCCTGGGGTGGGAATACCCAGCCTATGGAGGAATAGCAAGGAACACTGGGGGCTGGAAGTCAGAGAGTTGGAAGGAACTGTAGTCATTAGAGGGGTGGGGCGGATTGCTGCGGCATGGACCCCATGGGGCCTCATGGGTGAGGAGGACTTGGACTTTTACTGAGAGAGATGGGCACCCTGGGAAGGGTCTGCACAGCAGGGTCAGGACCTGACTTGGGCTCTGAAGGGATCCCTCTGTGAGGACCAGGCTCCACGCTGGGGGCAGGAAGGTGCAGCAGGGGAGCCATCAGGCACTGTGGCAGTGCGAACAAAGGCTCTGGGAGACTCCCGGGTTGGGGAGACCTGGGTTGCTGGGAGGGAAGGATGGCACCTTAGGAGTCGCTGAGTTTGAGGCTATTCTGGTTGGGGGGCGTGGTGTCCGGGGAGCAGAAGTCCGGATCGGGAGAGGAGGCGCTTTCAGAAGTCCCCAGAGTTCAGAGGTGATGGGGCGGTGTCTTTGGCCTTCACCCCAGCACCGGCAGAGCCTTGGGGGAGCCCCAGGGTAGCCGGGACCCAGGAGTGAGCTCAGCCCGTATTGGGTTGTTTTCTCCCACCGCAGTCCCAGAGGGTGCAGGGGACTGGGGGGCGGAAGGGGGCATCAGGCTGAGGAGCGGAGGAGGAGGAGGAGGAGGAGGAGGGAGGAGG
>NW_022900934.1:11046962-11068916 GCF_012274545.1 Fukomys damarensis
CCCTCCAGGCCAGGCGTAGCCTCCCTGGGATGCGGAGCCGCTGGGAAAGCAGCCGGAGTGGGAGCGAACTGGAGCCCAAGGCCGCCAGGGGGAAGCGGTAGAGGGGCAGAGACGGGACAGACTGGGCCCCGGACCCCTCACCCCGACCCCATCGCTCCTCCGGGTTGGCTCGGGAGCTGACACTGTGTGACTGCAGGGGCCGCTCACTCTCCAGGCCTTGGTCTCCCCATGGAGTCGCTGTTCCCTATCCATTCTTTTAAGGGACCCTTACTGAGCACCTACTATATGCCAGGCACATGCCATGGGTACAGCCGCGGGCAGGGAAGACAAAAGACCCTGTCCTGGGGGGCACTGGGTTCTTGGGGAAGAGGACAGGTGGACAGACCCACGGGGAATAAACGGGCAGAATGGGGATGGATAACCGAGACCAGAGAGGTGAGGGACCTGCCCAAGGTCACACAGCGGAAGGGGCCGAGGCTGGACACCGGAGGGCACAAGCCTGGGAGACCCTGGCAGGGCTCTGGGTGGGGACAGCAGGTGGGGAGCAGGTTCGGGTCCCCGGGCTCCCGATAGGGTGACAGCCACACCCAGGCTCAGGCTGGCCCACTCTGCCTGCTGGGAACACACAGTCCTCGGGGCCAGGAGGCTCAAAACAGCAATCTCGGAACCTGGGTCGGAGCCCAGCATGCTGAGGAGGCATCAGCCTCCAGCAGGGCCGGGCCCCGGCCTGGCGAGGGACAGATCCCCAGGTCCACTTATCACAGCCACCATCTCAGATTGCGATTTCCAAGACGGCAGCTCCAGCATCTGTCCAGCGCGACTTCTCATCCAGTCTCATCTCAGACTGGACGTGTGGCCGGTCACATAAGCATCCTTATCTGCCATCAACTCACAGTTACTCATTCAGTCATTCGACAAAATTTTTTGGGTACTTACTCTGTGCCAGGCTCTGGGGACACATCAGAGAACCACAGACAAAACCCCTGAGGATGAATCAGAGAACAGAAAAAAACCATAGCACATCTGGTATTGAGCACCCAGGGGAAAATCAAGCTGGAAAGAGGACACTGTGCACCTGGCTGGAGATGGGGTAGAAGTAATAACTTCAAGTGGCGGGGGGATCAGCAGGGAGAGAGCACCTGGAGTAAGACTGTTCCAGGCATTGGGAACAGCCAGTGCAAAGGCCCTAGGGCAGCACAAGTGTGAGCTATTTCAGGAACAAGGCCAGAGTGGCTGGAAGGGTACATAAGAAGGTGTGGGGAGCACACAGATGGAGTCAGAGGGGAGCATTGGGGAGCCAGCGGGGGGAACCTGACTGCTTTTTCTCAGCACAATGGGACCTCTGGGAAGGACTCTGCAGGGGAACGAAGTGGGCAGACCTGCAGTTTTAAGGAGTCCCTTTGGCTGTGTGTGGGCAGGGGAATTTTGTAGCAGGTGGGAGCTTTGGCACCACAGGATAAGCGGTGTGGCAGCAGGGCCCAAGGAAGGCTGGGAGCCAGGGTCTGACACAGGGCTCACTGCCGGGACCCACAGAGGCAGAGGCAGGAGGCGCGGCCATGCAGCACGGACAGAGGCGCCCTCTAACCTCACTCCCAAGGAGCCCGGCCTGGAAGCCGACCTGTCTGTCAGGCCCCATGTGGGTCCGGCACCCGGAATGTCAGCCTCCAGCCCCGCCACACGGCACCACGCCCAGCCCTGCCCTGCCCACACGCAGACTCTCCACGGCCCACTGAGCAGGGTAAGGGGCCGTTACAGCCCCGGGCCGGAGGCAGGACCCCTGCCTGCCCACGGGCTGTGTGCAAGCCCCTCCCGCGGCCACACGCGGCCTGGTCCACCTGATCTCCCATCTGCAGCGGCCACTATTCCTGACTCACCTCCAGCCCCGCGAGGGCACAGACCGTGCACAGGCAGCCACTGCTCCAGAGTCTGCAGCAAGAGCACTGGAATGGGAGTCCAGGGCCCTGAGTCCTCTCATCTGCAGAAAAATGTTCGTTCCCCCATTCATTTCTTCCCCATTCGAGTTTCCTGGGCACCTGCTCCATGCAGGACCTGTGCTGGGGGCTGGGTGTGCAGCAGTGAACAAAGCTGACAAAACCTCCACCTGGCTATGGTGACATTCCAGGGGAAGGAGGCAGGCAAAAAATAGGATAAACAAGCAGGGTGATTTCTAGTGTGAGTGATGAGTCCTAGGAAGAAAGCATGAGGTAAGAGGAGTGAGGGGCTGGCCAGGGGAAGGCATCACTAGGGGACAGCTCGGCAACAAACAAGGAGCACCACAAAGAGAGCTGGGGAATGGCATGTGCAAAGGCCCTGGGGCCCAGGCCCAGTTGGTGCATTGTGGCACAGGGGTGAGGTCACTGTGGCTGCAGATGAATGGTACAGCCAGAGATACGGGCAACCTGGGGCCAGGGTGCAGATCCTGGGAGCTTGAGAGCCCACTGTGAAAACTTTGCTCTGAAAGAGGTGGGAGTCATGGAGGGCTTAGACCAAAGGAGGGACAGGATCCCTCTGACTTGGAAGGACAGAGGCAAGAGGATCTGTGAGGAAGACTGAGAACATTCCAGCTGGAGTGGGTGATGCAGTGGCCCCCAGGATGCTGCAGGAGCTCCCCGGTAGCCTGGGCTGTGGGATCAGAGGGAAGACCTGTGGAGACCCTGGGCTGGCTGTGGGGCCCCACACAAGGGGAAAGAGGGGTGCCAGGTCGGGTCTCGAGCCCAGAGCCAGTGCAGGGCTCCCTGGAGCCAGGGCATCTGCCCTCTGCCCTGACACCAGGGCCCCACACCCCGCCGCCTCGGGTTCAGCAGGAACCTGGGTGGGGCTGGGGACCCGGCCCGGCCTTCCCACCCCTCCCAGCCAGTTCCTCTTGGCCTCTGTCCCTGCTGCGCCCTTCGCCCCCGCCCTGTTCACCCCCTCCCAGGGCTCCCTGCCACCCCAAAGCCTTCCACAGAGGCACCCACCTCCCTCGTCCCTGGGGCCCCGCTGATGCCTCCCGCTTCCCGGCCCTCTGCTCAGGGGCCCCCTGTTGTAAACCCCCTTTCTATAGGTCCAGGAACCCACCCAGGTTCCAAGGCACAGGCAGGTCCCAGGTCACACCCAAGGTCGGGGCAGCGGAAGACGCCAGCTCCATGGCACCGAAGCCCCAGAACCTGGACCGAGGCCAGAGTGCCTGGGAAGGGCCCCAAAACACCAGCAGGGCAGAGGCACGGAGCCGGGCAAGGGGTGAGCAGGTTGCCCCAGGAGGGCAGCCAGGGCTCTGTCACCACTTAGAGGAGCAAGGCCCCAGGTGACACCCGTGGGCACCCACCGTCCCTGGCCGTCCCTGGCCGTCCCTGGACCCTTCTGCCTGCCCGAGTGCTTCCTCAGACCTTCCCAGCCTGGAAGCCAGGGCTGGAACCGACGGGGAAACTGAGGCCCTGGGGCACCACATGCACTGACTGCCCAGCAGAGGGCAGCTAGATGCGCCTCCCTCCCAGGCCTCCAGATCTCAGAGCAGCCCTTGCGGAAGGCCAAACGGTGACCTTCAGTGGGGTGTAGCTGAATCGCGTGACCGTGGGCAGGTCCCTCCACCCCTCAGAGCTTCAGCTCCCCATGAGAAGCCGGGCATGGTAGTGCACACCTGTGATCCTAACACTCAGGAAGCTGAGGCAGGATGGTCTCAGGTTGGAGGCCAACGTAGGCAACTTAGTGAGCACTGCAGTTACGTGAGAGAGGCAACCACACCAATAAACAGTAGCCATTATTATTATTGCTGTCGTCTCTAGGACCACCTGCTCCCATGCCTGTTCTGTTGGGACAAGATAGTGGCTAGAGAGCCTCTCTGATGTCCTCAGCGTCTTGCTCAAGGCCTCCTGTACTTTGGGGACACAGAGGAGGAAGGGGCAGGGGCCAGGCAGGCCTGTGAGTGGTAACTGCAGGCAGTGAGCCGTCCACTCTTCCGCCTGCCCATTCCACACGGGGACGCCTCGTCTTGCGCAACATGGGAAGGGGGTGGCCTGGACCCCATGTCCACCCGGCTGCAGACAACACAGGCAAGGGAGGCCCAGCCAGGCTTCCTGTGTGCTGGGCAAAAGGAGAAGTGGGGTCCGAGGTCACAGGGACATCCGGCAAGCACCTCCCCGCCCAGCTCACTGCACCCCGGCCTGGCTCAGGCGCCCGGTTCAAGCCAGCCTGCCATCCACCAGCTGCGTGATGTCGGACAGCGCAGCTCGGGCCTCTGTGCCCTGCGGGTGCTGGGGAGCAGGAAAGCCCCCCTAAGCTCCTTGCCTTTGAGGACATTGTCATCATCTTCATTTCGCAGATAGGGAAGCCGAGGCGAGGGGTGTCCTCAGACTGCACCCACTATGCCTGAGGACGGGCACTCCGGGAAGGGACAGGGTCCGACCTCCTGGGTGCCGGAGACACAGAGGGAACCCTGCCCCCTGCCCTCCCTCCGGCCCGAGCAGGCATTACCAATCGATGCACGTGCCCCTTCACAAGAGCCCAGATGCAGCCTGGTGCCAGGGGCCTCGGTCAGGGAAGAAGGGGCACCTGCCAAGTCCATCCAGCGACAGCCTAGGTCAGAGGACTGCCCAGGACAGCAGCGAGCCCCTGGCAGGCTCGCTGGGTCCCAGTCGACGATCAGGGCCCCCTTCCAACGTTCGCCTGTGGGCCGACCCGGCGCAGGAGGGCGGCTCCAGACGGGCAGCCGACCAGGGAGGCGAGGCGGGCCGGGTAGCACCGGGGAGAGTCCGGCGGCCCAGAGCCCCCGAAGGCTGCGGTGAGAGGAAAAGCGAAAGTGAACGCGGAGCCTGCGCCCCGCACGGAACCTGGGCAGAGCCGGGTCGCCCTCCTGAGAGCCTGGATCCGCGAGGGCGAACCTCGGCGGGTTTGTCACCCTCTCCGCGCACCAGACCACGCTGTGCAGATGCTGATCGTTTAGGGCCCTTGAAGGCGCGGGAGCCCAGCCATGATGTTTACTTGTTTGTCCGTCAGCCTCAGCGCGACGCCAGCTCTGCCCTGGTCACGGCTGTGTCCCCGCGCCTGGCGCACAGTAGGTGTTCGCTAGGAATTTGGTGAGAGAAACTGAGAGGAGGCAGCTTGAGTCACTAGAAAGCTCTGCCTGGGACCTTCGTGTTTCCATTCGCTGCCCCTCCCGTGGAACACAGGTTCTTTTTCACACGCCCACCCGCACCAGCGCCCGGCCCTGGGGAGGACCCTGATTTCAGTGGAAAGGTGATCGATTGGTGATGTCTGCCCCGGCCCAGGCACAGCGGCAGGGCAGCTCCTCCAGTGCAGCCTCTGCAGCCCCCAGGAACATCGCGGGTGCTTAATAACTCGTTAAATGTCCACGTGTGAGTTCAAATCGTCTACTCCTTTCGGAAGAAAAGCATCTTTAGCTTAACTTTTTAACCACCCAGGCAGCGCGCTAGCCCTTCCGGGGGGACCTACTACGTGCTAGCCCCACAAACCGTCTGGGAGAGGCTCTGGTCTTCTGCTTTGAAATGAGGAAGTCGGAGTCCTGGTGTGGCTTGGTGGAAGTTACCAGCTGGGCTCAGCTGGCCCCAAAGTCCTCCAGGGACCCGGCCTCACAGCCTGGGGCCCGGCTGCGGCCTCCCCTGCGCTCGCCCTCCCCTCCCGGTCCGGGCATCCCCAGCCCTCTCCCTGGGTACGGGGGATGAGGACAGGCAGCCTCTGCTTCCCCTTTGGGGCATGTCACAGGGCTGTGGTTAAACGGAAGCCCATCCTGGGTGCGGACCCAGGACTCCACCCTCCCCATGCCCAGCCCGACTTCCGAGCTGACCAGGGGCCATCAGCTCCCCTTCCTCTTTTCTCCCAGTGAGAGGGGGACCATGGGAAGATCTCAGAGACTCAGTTTTCTCCTCTCGCACGTAGGCTCGACCCTGGCACCTTCAGGGGTTGGTCTGCAGCAGAGGCTTAGTGAGATAATTCATGAAGGAGGCTGAGTGAGGGTGTGAAACATAGCCAGCACCCAAAAAACCAAGGTGACAATTGTTATATACGGGCCAGGAAGGCAGACACCTTGAGGTGCTCAGCCTCCACCACGACATCCCCCAACTTACCCCTCAGCATGAAGACCAGATCAGTTACCCTCCCTGGGAATCAACCCAGCCCTTCTTCCCTATTCACTCATTTGTCCTCACCTCAAAGCCCCAGGCTCTCCTCTTCTGCCCCATTCCACCCCAGGGCCTTTGCACATGCTGAGGCCTCTTGCTGGAACATCAGTGCCTCCCTTTCTCATGCATCTGGTCTCTGCTCATCCTCCATTTTCAGCCAAGCTTCTTCAAGGACCTCCCTGCTCACACCAACCTCCTACCCCTCAGGAGAGACCGCAAAACACCTGGTCTCACCACAGACACAAACCCACACTTCCGAGGATGGTCTGGTTACCATCTGTCACCTCGGTGGTCTGGGAGCTTCCTGTGGACCGGGACACTGGCCCCCTCCTCAGAGCCAGCCCTTCACTCGCATTGCTGAATGAATGATGACCACAGACTCAGTGCAGGGACAGGAAAGGATGCTCCCAGACACCCTCCACCCTCCTCTGGACTCTGCCCCGCCCCCACCCCGACCCCCACAGAGCCTGACTTCCCTGGGGGAGGCAGAAGGCATGGACTCCAGTGGGAGGCTCTCAGCCGGGTTCCCTTGGGCCTGGCTGTCTGAGGACGGGCCGGGGGTTGACCCTGGGAAAAGGTCAGGGCCCCCACATCAACTAGAACAGTCCTACTGGAGCCAAGACTCGGGCACTCTGACAGGAACCCAACTCCACAGCAGCAAAAATAAAAATACAACCCTGGTGTGGGGAGGGGAGCTGGGGCTGGGGGTCCCGGGGCCTGAGCTGTTTCAGGCAGTGGGTCAGCCTGAAACACAGCTTCGGCAGCGGCCCTGGGGTCTGCTCCGCGCTGGGCGCACACGGGCGGGGTGCGGGAGGCCCACGTCCTTCCTGTGGAATCCCCAAGGGGAACTCGGCCACGCCATGGCCACCTTACAGCAGCGTGAGCCTGGCACTCCCACGCGGCAGCACCGCCCAGGGTTTTCTGAACAAGCAACAGATCCGGGAGAAACAACACAAACAAACACTGGAGGAGATTTTCCCGAAGGGAACTCCTGCAACAGACTGAATTTCCTAAACTCACCCCTCCAAGGGGCCCTTTCCGGGGCCTGGTGGGCAGCGCGTTGCCTTGGTTCTGAGCTGTGTGGGCTCAGAGGGTGCCGTGTGGCCCAGGGCACCCCAGCATCCTCCAGACAGCCCCTGCCCAGTCTCCCACAGGCAGGAGTCACCTGGAGCCCAGACGGCGTCCTCACAGAAGCACCTATGCTGTGCACCTACTGTGTGCCAGGCCCCGCTGAGCAAGACAGGGCTGGCCGCTGGGGAAGTGGGGCACTAGGCTGAACCCCAAACTGGTGAATAGACAGTCATCCTGTCACTCTGTGCTGGCAGGGGCAGCTCCAGGCCTTGTAGACATTGAGCTCTGGGGGCGCAAAATCCCCTCAACAAACCACCGCTGTGGCAGATAGCGGTCTCGGCAGGCTTTTTCCCCGAAGAAACCCTCTAGATGACGTCCATCCGCCATCCACAGCGTGACTGCTGTGTACACGGTTTGTACACAGGGGTTAGGGAATCAGGAGAGAAAGAAAAGTCCACGCACAGAGGCAGCCTCACTCCGGAAACTTCGCTCCCCACTGGGGGTCGGATCTGAGGGTGCAGAACCCGTGGGAGGAAGCAAGTGCCCCGCAGAAAGTGAAGAGGGTGCGGGGCAGGGATGGGGCTGCTCTCAGGGGTGGCCTGGAGGCACCAAAGTCCAGTCTGCACGAGGGATCACCAGATGGGGGCGGGCGGGAGAAAGAGCTCCCAGCAGAGGCTGTGACAGCGGGGCTGAGGAGGCAGAGCTCGTGTCTGGGGAGGCAGCCCTTTCAGCCACCCTGCACCGTATCCTCCACGCCCAGCCCAGGGCCCAGCAAGGGCGGGATCCTGGGGGGGCTCGGCCCGGAGGGCGCTGGCTAGTGATGGCGGGGACGCCCGGGGAGGGCAGCAGGACCGGAGGGACTCCTGACACACACGTGGGGAGCCCTTACCACAGCACAGGGAACCACGGCTGTGCCCATCGGACCCAAACCCAGATGCGGGGCCACTGCAGAGGTCTGAGGAGGACGGGGCCAGCCCAGGAGACTCCCACTGGCGGCAGACCCACCGTGCCCATCGTCTTCCAAGGCCACGTTTCTTTGGAACAGTCAGAGAGGCTGGATCCCAACTAGTCTAAGTCAGCCATAGGAATTCCTTTCTGGGCATGTGATTCCATTCTCCGGTGGGACACCAGGGAATGCCTGCTAGAACATCCAAGAAATGTTGTCTTTCTTCATAGAAATGTGAGATCCTGGAGGAGAAAATCCCTTTTTCTATCCCTCACTTCCCTTCCTGGTTAGAATGTGATACGGGACAAGATACCTGGCGCTACAGCAGCTACGAGGGGCCCATGAGGAGAAAAGCAGTGAAGACAAGCCAACCTAGGGCCCGGAACAACCCCAGATCAGACTTCTGGCTATTAGGTGTAGTTAAATGTCTTTCCTGCTCCGGAGGTGCTACAGGCTACGAGGGGCCCATGAGGAGAAAAGCAGTGAAGACAAGCCAACCTAGGGCCCGGAACAACCCCAGATCAGACTTCTGGCTATTAGGTGTAGTTAAATGTCTTTCCTGCTCCGGTGGTAGAAGATGGCCCGACTGAGACAAGAGGAAAACAGGAATGAAGCCTGAAATGGGTGAAAAGGGAGACGTGGCGGGACAGTGAGGTTGAGGAGGGCTCAGAAGCGTCCAGGCCCCACATACATCTGGCTCCAAAGCAGGTGCTCAGCGCACAAGTGCTGCTGCTACTGAGCTCCTGTCTGCGCCAAGCACGTGTCCAGGCCCTGGGATCCCCCAGCCCCCACTTCCAGGGACCCCCGAGTCCTCCATCCTCTGGGGACAGGGAGCTTCACTACTCCAAGGCCTGCTTCCCCCAGTTCCTTGTCCCTGTGTGGCGGTGCCTGGGCCCCGGGCCTCACTGCCCACGGGGTGAAGAGCACTAATGGAGCCCTGTGCTGTGTGGGGACAAGAAAAGCCCTCGGCTGCCCCGGGCCGCCACCACTGAGGCCTGTGGCCCCTGGCTCTCCTGGCGCCCCACCTGGGCCGCTGCCATCTCTGAGGCCCCATTGTTCCTGCCTGGCTCAGCTCCAGGCCTGGCCCTGCCCAGGCTCCCCTTCCCTTCATCCCATAAGGCCAGGCCCACAGCAGCGCCAAGCCAGGCTCCGCCTCTCCCCAGCCCTGCTGCCTGGGCGCTTCCCTCTGCCACCTGCAAGTCCTCACGGGCGACACGGGGTGACAAGACCTGTGAGTCTGGGGACGGCAGGGTCCCCAGCATGTAGTCAAGCTCTGGGAGGTCTTGGCCCACATCCTCAGTCCCCCATGGGCCTGGCTGCAGCAGATGCAGAGCCGGGATGGGACAGAGCACTGGACAGGGAGCACGGGGCTCCAACCCGCTGTGTGACCTCGGGCAGACTGTGGGTGTCTCTGAGCCCCAGAACGAAGGGAGGAAGCAGCTGGGTCCTCCCCTCACCAGGAAGCAAAGGGGAGGGGTGGAATCAAGCTTTCTTTTCTTTCTTTCTTTTTTTTTTTTTGTTTAAAAAAAATAGCACAAAGCTTGAATGAAAACCTGGGCAGACAGAGGATTCCATTGTGAAGGCGCCTAAGACTCCTGGGCAGGCGTGAGAGCAGCATGCAGGTGTCGGCTGGGTAAACAGAGGCCAGAGTATGGGCCAGAGAAACTGACAGGCGGGGCAGTGGGGGGCGGGGAAGACGGCCCAGCTCGGTCCCTGGGTACAGGCGGGCAGCCCACGCGGCCCCTCCTAGTCTCCGTCCCTCCCACAGCCCGAGTGTGGCCCTGGCCTGCCGCCCACAGCTTTGTGACTTGGCTTAGGCATCACCCTCTCTGTGCCTTGGTTTCCCCATTGGGAGGCTGGAAACCATAATGCGACCAGAGTGCTGGCGGATGAGCCTGGACCACAGGGAGAGCAGCAGGGCTTCCTGGACAGAGCTCTCTGCCCACAGGCCTCTGTCACACAGCAAAACTGGCCTTCCTCCCGCCTGGCCTGGCACGGCCCCTACTCACTCTGCAGGGAGAGGTGCTCAACTCGCAGCGTCCTCAGGGCTCCGCAGGGCCGGGCGGGGCGGGACGCCACCTGCCACCAGAGGGAGGACCTGGAGGTCAGCTTGGCGGCCCAGCGTCTCCTGCCTCTGAGATGGGACCACTCTGTCCCCTTGCTCCGGGCCGGGCCCTGGGTTGGGTAGTGTCTGTCGGGCCGCCTGTCATTGTCACTTCTATCTTCAGTGCTGTCTTGCCCCGGCCCTGCAGTGAAACCATCCTGCCAAGGCCTCTGCCGGGGACCTCATGGCTCATTTACTCCCCGGGAAAGGAAACAGCCCCGGAAGCCCCCGTGCGGCTGCAGCAGCCAAGGTAACCCGACTCCCCACCCGCCTGGGCCCAGGCCCTCTGGCCTGCACAGACTGCTCTGTTTGTCCAACCCCAAGCCAGGGCTGGCAGGGGCTCAATGCTACACATTGTCCCGGACTAGGTGCCCCCCGCAGCCTTCCTCCAGCTGGGGATCCTGCCCCAGGAGGCGTCCAGGGGAAATCGGAAACCCTCTTCTGCACACTTCTGGTCTGTCACCATCAAACCTTCCCAAAGTCCCTCCCCTCCCTGACTGGAAAGATGCACTGCCCATTTTCCAGGTGGAAAGGCTGAGGCTTGGAGAGTCAGATCATCGTCATTTGAGTTCATGCGGCTGGAGGTGTTGGGGCTCAGGTCAGGCTGGATCAGGGCTCTTCTCCAGGAGGGGTTCTGGGAGCCCTGGGCCCACAGCCAGCTCTGGGCAAGGACTGGAGCCGCATGACTGCTCAATCCGTGGGAGTTTAAAACCCAAAACTTGAAGGCACAGGTTGCAAGCAGCTGAGAAAGGGGCTAAGACCAGCTGAGCCCGGGCCACCCCACCCAAGAGACCAGGACAGAAAACAGCGGCGTCTGGGGCCACGTGGCTGCTCATCCCCTCTGCAGAGAGCTGCAGATCTGATAGCACCGCTTGGAAAGCAGCTGGGCACGAGCGCAGAGCAGCTGGGCCCCCTCCTGCTCCCTCCAGATTCCTCCCCACCCTGTGTCCCCGCAGAGGCACCACCTGCTCCCGAGGGATCCCGAGATGGCGGACGGAGAGGGGGTCAGGGAGACAGTGTCCCCTTTTGAGCCCGCTCCCTGGAACGGTCCCGCCCCGTCTCAGCTCCTGCCTGTGCCTCTGGCCTCCTGTGCCGCACTCACTGGCTCTGCTGTGCCCCGATGGTCCCGGAGCCCTGCTCACACCTTGCCCGCAGCCCCTCCCCGACACTGCCCGCTGCCCAACTGACCGCTGCGATCTGAATAAACAGAGTTAAATGTTGATACTGACAGTCAGTGCGGACTCGGGGGCACATGCGGCTTCCCCAGTGAGGATCTGTGTGGTTAAAACCTTTCCTGTGAAAAGAACAAGACAGCAAGGAGAGACGGGTGCGCTCAGCAGGCAGGGAGAGCGCACTGCGGTCCCAGGGGCCCCGGGGCCAGCCCAGCCCTGGGCCACAGGCACCTGCTCTTCTGCCCCTGGCTTCCCTCGGCCGTCTGGGCCCCTTCTCCCCTCTCCGCACGGCTCCGCACCTCCCCTCAGAAAACGGGAAGCACTGGGCCGGGTGACACTGAGGTCATTGCAGGGGTGGGGGTACCAGGACCACCTCACCCCTGCACCCGGAGGGAGCCAGCTCCTGCCTGCAGGTCCAAGCCTGAGACGCCGCAACACCGAGGCAGTTTGGCCCCAGCAGGACCTCGTACGCGGGTGAGGATGGGGAGACATCTTTGGTGAACAGCAGTCCTGGGAATTCCCTCCTCTCTCCCAAACCTCAGCTTCTCCATCTGACCAGAGCTCTGTCCAGCTCCTCCTGCAGAGGAAAGTTGAGGGGTTTATTTTGTCCTCCCTTTGTTTGCTTGCTCGACATCCGCACACTCGGTCCGACCCGTCCCAGGCTCCGCGCAGCGCTGCGGGCGTGCGTGTTCGTCCTGCTCGGAGCTGGCGCCTGGCATTGCTACCCGTGAGCGTGCAGATCCTGTACAGCTGCGCCCGCCTGCACAAAGGACCTCATTCTTGGTTCTTTCTTTTACAAAATCCGGATCGGGTCATATGCACCCTTTTCTGCAGCTTGTTTCCCCTCCAACAACACCCAACCAAACACGCTGGGCCCCAGACGCAGGGACGGGCTGCACACAGTGGCTGAAAGGTGAAGCCACTCGGGTGGCCCCGGGGCCGAGCCTGGTGCGCGGTGGCCTCGCCAAGGAGCCACGTCTGCCCGGGGGGTGAAGCGGGGCCACACGCAGACATCCTCCAGCCCGCGCGTGTCCGCTCCCACGTGTGAGAGAGAGACACGCCCTACAGTCAGCCCTCGGAGACAGGGGCAGTGGGGTGAGGGGTGATGGTTGTGGGGGCCGGGTCTTCCCTGGGGGGAGGTCAGTGTTTGGAACTAGGCAGAGGCGGTTACATAACACTGTGTATGAACTGAGGCCACTGAGTTGTTAACTTTTTTTTTTGAGACAGGGTCTTGCTTTGTAGCCCAGGCTGGCCTGGAATTTGCAGCAATCCTCCTGCCTCAGCCTCCCCAGTGCTGGGATTATAGGCGTGCGCCACTACGCCCAGCTTTGAGTGATTCACTTATAATGGTTAATTCCTTAAAGGTTAATGTAAAGTGTTACTTTTATGTTTGCGTGAATTTTATCCCAATTTAAAAGCATGAAACATACAAATATGTATTCCTCCTCCTTCTTAAAAACCAAGCTAGAATACTATATGCACTGTACTTTTCTTTACAATTTTTTCAATTAAAAATAAATGCTAGAGGAAAAAAATACTTCTATAACTAAGTACTTTAAAGCAAGCAAACAAAAAATGAACCGTTATTGGGGACAGAACTGTGAACTCGTCTCCCTTTTTTCTTCTTTTTTGTGTTTTTGTATTTGGTTTTGGTTGTTGTGTTTTGATTTTGTTTTCCTTTTTGTGGTCTGGGGATTGTCACATATTGTCATCACTGTCTTGGGGCAACGCCCAGCAGCCCCTCTCTGCTTCCTGTAATGAGGCCTTTTCACTGAGCTATATTCCCAGACCTTTATTTTTTTATCTGGTTTATGCAGGCTGGGCTCAAATGTGCAATTACCCTGCCTCAGCCTCCTAGAGTGTTGGGATAACAGGTACGTGCTGCTATGTCCTTTTTAGTTGCTGCATAATATTCCACACTGTGGCTAGAACACAATGGAGTCATCCATTTCCATAAAACAAATGTCATGAATATTCACCAGGGCTCTTCCCAGGGCCACCGCCCCGCACAAGAAGCAACAAGCACTTTGCAAACAAAATTTTATTCAGCCCTTACCCAAACCAAATATTTTCCCCCATTTTTTGTTTCTGTTTTTGTTTTTGTTTTTCCCCCATTTTTCAGATGAGAAAATTAAGGCACACAGAGGAGGGAGCCAAGAAAAGCCTGAGCCGGAGCCAGGCCTGGGCTCACTGCTTTCTGAGAACACAGGAGTAAACAAGACCCACACAGGCCTGACCTCCCCGTGAGGGCAACAGCTGAGAAACAAGATGAATCATAGGCTGTGGCCCAGTATGGAGGATGCAGGGAGAGATGGAGGAGGAGAGGAGGGAGCGCCGGCCGGGAGTTCACTGCTAAGGGCAGCCATGGAGGCCCTGCTGAGAAGAGCAAAGGCCCGAAGAGAGGAGGGAGAGCCTGTGCCTTCATCACTGGGGGAACAGCATTCAGAGCAGAGGGGATGGCAAGTGCAAAGACCCAGAGGCAGGGAGTTTCGCGGAGCCTGGTGGTGCCAGGCATGAAGGCAAAGAAGCAGCTGGGCTTTATCCTGAGAGCAAAAGGGAGCCATAGCAAGGCTGGGGCGAGGCAGGCTGGAGTCAGATGTGCTGTAAGACAGAGTGGGCCGGGGAGCTCAGGCAGGAGCTGGTGTACAAGAGGAAAGAACCGTCAGAGGCTGGGTGGCTGGGGTGGGGGCAGGAAGAGGACTTGCCCACCTCCTTGCCATGTGAACATCCCGAATTCAGTCTGCCTTGGAGGAAGCCGGAGAAAGGCCAGCAGGGGAAGCGGACTCTGCTGACTCACAGGCTGCGCCTACCAACTTCCTCCGGGAGCCCTAAACTCAGACAGCAGGGCAGGGAGCCCTCGGCGAGGGGATACAGAGGGAGCAATCACAACGGTGGCCCAGAATGCAAAGGGGTTAAGAGGGTGACCTGCCAGCGTGGCGGGGGCACCAGGGAGGGCCCCCTTCAGTTGGCCAAAGACGGGAGGAAGAGTCACAGGCAGAGGAAACAGCACCTGCGGCGGCCGGAGCCCAGGCAGGACACCATCCCCGAGCCGGGGCACACCGGCCTGCACGCGGGGGGCTGCCGGCAAGGAGGGCTTCTGCCACCACGCAGGGTTTGTTGGTGGGGGTCCCGTCCCCACCACCACCACCATAAACTTCTCTGTTCTCGCCACAAGAATAAAATAATCAGCACACTTGGAAAAGAAAGAAAGGAACTGCCCAGGCCGGTGCAGCTCTGCAGCAGAGCGCTTGCGCTTGCCGAGCAGTTGAGACTCTGGGCTCCGGCCCCAGGGCTGGAAATTGTTCTTTGGAGAGGTGAGGACGTCAGGCACGGAGAGCAGAGAAAACATCAGCCTTGGGAAGAGAGCAGAGACAGGTAGGGGACAGGAGAGACTGCAAGGGACAGCAACAAGAAAGAGGAAAAGATGGAGGGAGAAACAAGAAAGGAGAGGCGAGAAGGCGAGAAGCGGGAGACGGACTTCCGCACGGGGGGACGGGGCAGGAGACGGGCGGGGCCTGTGCAGGGCCGGCTGGGGCAGGGTGGGCTCAGCACCTCCCAGTCTCGGGCCTGGGGCCCGACCGTAAATGCCGGTGCTCACTCACTCAAGCACGAATTGGGTGCCTACCGGATACCGCGCAGCAGCACTGTTCCAGGGCCCTGGGTCCCAGTGTGACCCCAGACCTGGCTCCTGCCCTGGGGTTGACACTTGAGGGACAGCCAGCCGTGCAAACCGAAGCCCCCACAGGAGGGTGGGCAGGGCGGCCACTGGGGCTCCCTGAGCTCGCTGTTCCTTCCCTGAAAGGCAGGCAGATGGCAAAGAAGAAAGCAGACAGGGAGGGGACGAAGGCCGCCCCACACTCACGCTCCCCAAACTCCCCAGCACAACACCCATGACACCGATGCCCGAGGCAGCTCTGCAGGAGGAAAAGGCCGCTGCCTCTTTAGGAAACATCAGGAGCGAGCCAGGCATTCCGCCAGAACGGAGCAAGCGGCAGAGATGGAGATAAGTAATCAGCTGCCGCTCCTGGGTACCAACATCGTGACAAGGGCTTCCCGATATTATTTCTATTTTTATGAATTGTCATGGTGTGTTTGGGTTACAAAACTAAGAGACTCGAGGTAAAAAAATAATAATGAGAGAGAAGAGGAGGGGGAGGAGACAACTTCGAGCTTTACGGAAATACATAACTCACTTGTCTCTGGTCACACACAGGCCTGCTGCATGTCCCCAAATGCTCCAGGCCTGCCTGCCCCAGGGCCTTTGCACTTGTTTCCTATTCATGGGCTGTTCTTCCCATGCACATAGCCCTCTCCTGCCTACTCTCCAGGGGCCTCCTGATCGAGCGGCAGCCCCTCTGTCACCCACACCCACCGCCTCCTCACCACACTTAGTGCTGCCCGGCATTAGAGGAGTTCGCTGTCTCTCCACCACCCGTGGAATCGGCCCCACAGCCCCTTTTGACTGCTGTGGCCCCTGCAGGTGTGCAGCAAACACGCACTGCCAGGTGAGTGACAAAACGCATATCAGATCGCAATGCGCCTCCTCCGGGAAAGGAGTCCTCTGCAGGCAGCGCTGGCTCTCATGTGCCCCGCATGCAGCAGGTGTTTTGGCGTGAACAGAGGGACAGGTGGACGGAGGGACAGAGGTGCGGGGAGGGCCGGGGCCATTAGGAACGACAGATACGACAGCAGAGAAACAAGAGAAGAAAACACCACTGGTCCAGGCTTCTGCACGCCTGTCCTTTCCTAACAGCCACCTCAAATACGAGCTCCTTGAATCCTCCCAATGGCCCCAGGAAGGTGGTTTTATTTTAAGCCCGTTTTCCAGATGAGGAAACTGAGGCTGAGCAAGGCAGCCTCTCCAGCTCCTCCCAGGCCCCTGGTGAGGACGGGGTGAGTGAGGCCCGGTCTGTGTGCAGCAGGTGCCGAGCTGAGCAGACTGGAGGGGATTCGGGCCCAGGGCCGTGAGCCTTCCAACACTCACGAGAGAAGCCACTGTCCAGGTTTTCACATGAAATCTCTCACTAGTCGATGTCGGCGAGCAAATGAAAATCTTAGAAAACATCGCAGAACAAAGGAAGCACCTGAAACCCTCAGCCCAGGCTTGGGACTGGGGGAGCAGGATGTCCTGGGGCAGACAGAAGGCTTCCAGGACGAGGTGGAAGAGGCTTTGGGCGAGGAGCCCAAGAAGGGCCTTGGCTCGGATCCCCTTGGGCCTGGGGGAGCTGAGCTGCCCTGAGGGCCCTGGGCCGCTCTGAGCCTCCCACCCACCAGCTGGAGGGACCCAAGACACCGCACCCGGTGGCCGGAGGCCCAGCCAGGGCTGGCAGCCGCACGCAGGCGCCTTCCTCTGCTGGCTGCTGGAAAGAGCACCACCTCAAGCGGAACACAGCTAAAGCTCAGGACATAAAAGCGCTGGCTTCAAGGGGAATTGCAACACTTCAGCGCAATGCCCTTGAAATATCGTATTCCAGCAGCCAGTCAAGCTGTGTGCCGGGACAGCCCCCGTTTTCTCCTTGGCTATGTGAGAATTCTCTCCGGCAGGGGTCTGGGTCCTAACTCACCGCTGCCTGGAGAGGACTCACAGTAGGGTAGGGCAGGCAGTGACGGTGTGGAGCGGGTGTGGAGGGCGTCCCGGGGCCTAAACGCCGCTGGGGCCAAGCTCTTAGAAAGTAGGTGGCACATTGTGAGCGCTAGAGAAACGGCGTGATAATCAGGGTTAACTACGTGATGCACACCATTTCAAGTCACAGTGTGACGAACAGGGGACCCTGGAGACACCGGCATGAGCGCATATGTAGTTAAACATAGACAAGACGGCAGAGAGTAGAAACACTGCTAGCCCCGTGACCACACGGAAGCCGACCGGCACATACACTCCTTTGCTTTGTTAGCTGAAAAGACCTAAAAGAAATGTCAGCCCCGTGGCACTGTGCACACCTGGCATCCGATGCCGTCTCCCATGAAAGGATCTCGACCGCATCAGCTCGCAGCCTCTCAATGGGCTGGAAAAAGGCGGGACTCAAAGCCAACCGTGGCAGTAGGGTTCATCCGAGGGGCCAAGCTGACTGGGAGAGCACCCTACAGCCAAAGCAGGAACGATCTGAATAGCAAAACTTTAAAAATAGCACAGGGTCTGGAAGTGTGGAGCTCAGGAGTAGAGCGCTGGCCCAGAGTGGATGAGGCCCTGGGTTCCATCCCCAGCATTGCAAAATCAAAGCAGATGAAACAGTCGTATTAGATCGTGACCTAAAGTATAAAAAATGCTGTGAGTCCTTGCTGATATAGATAAAGGGATGGATGGACAGACAGACAGAGGGATGAGTGGGTGGGTGAGTGGATGGACACACAGGAAGAACAGAAGGACTCTAAACAGTTCATAGAGAGGTTCCCACTCTCAGCAGAGGACAGGAAGGAGTATTCCCAAGGAGGTGACAGCGGCCCGCAGTGACTCCGTTCACTGCATCCACAGAGCACAAAGCGGAACTGCGCAGAGGAGGCAGGTGAAAAACTATACCTTTGCCAGGCGCCCAAGGTCAGTGCCCACAGCCGCACAGTGGCCGAGCTCCTGCTTCCAGACTCAGGGCCTGGCCCCCTCGTCCCGCAAAGCACCACACGGAATGCAGCTCCTGACCTGACCCTTCAGGACTGCCGAGGGCATCGAGAACACGGGAAGACAGAGAGACTGTCGGGGACGAGAGGGACCTGCAGGGTCAGGACTAGCAACTGCGGGGTGCATCCTAGATGGGACCCTGGAGCAGAGAAACTGGCTAAAACTAAGGACTTCTGAACTACGGCTTTTAATGCATCGGTCTTGGTTCAGTAATTGTCACAATGTACAATATTAACTACAGGGAAGATAGGTGTGAGGTTTCATCTTTTCAAACTTTTCTGTAAACCCAAACCTGAATTTTTTTTTCAGCAGTGGGGATTGAACCAGAGCCTTCACACTGAGATACACTCCCAACCCTTTTTATCCTATTTTGAGGCAGGTTCTCACTCAGTTGCCTAGGCTGGGCTCACCGATGATTCCCAGAGCGCTGGGATTACACGTGCCCACCATGACACACCACATCTGACTTCTAACACTGATGGAAAAATGAAGTCTGTTCTTCCAGGCCAGGTCTGTCTTGCACACTCCCAGAGCTTTTAGAACACGAGGGTCGGAGCTCCGCTGGCCGTTCTGAGACCCCCGACCCCAAGTCGACAGGCCACGGTGGGGTCCCCTCTCTGCTGACAGCGGGGCCCTTCCTGAAGCCCCTTCTGTGGGGGATTGAGTCTAGAGCCCCCTACCCGGCCTCCTGCCCCGGGGCCTGTCGTTAAATCTGCTCATGGGAGCCTGTTGCTCCCCTCCACCCCCAGCCGTCACTGTGGGTCCACCCTCCGCACCGTGACTAAATCCCACCTCCGGCTCCTTCCTCCCCCCATGTTTTCACACCCCATTGCTGGTCAGAGAAGCAGCCCAGGTCCCACACAGGTGCCCCCCATGCCTGGTAAGAACCCAGAGGCAGAGTGAGGAGCAGACCTCAGACCTTGGGGCCCCGAGGACAGCACACATGGTCTGGGAGAAAGAAGGGAAGGGAGGCGTGTGGCAAGACACCCATTTCTCAGAAAGTCTGGGTTAGGAGTCAGGGGACCTGGGTTCAAGTCCTGTATCTGCCTGACTCATAGTGTCACCTTTGGCCACTCATTTCCTCTCGTCTGGACCTCAGGTTCCTCCTCCGGAGTCAGGGGTGAGACCAGCTGATCTCTCCAGAGTTCCCCAATGGACACCATGCTGTTGAAATCAGGGACCACGGCTGCATCTGCAACTAACAGACGCACATTTGCATCTGACAGCACCGAGCTGACCCCCAACAGCTGGTGAAGTGATCTCCACCCCACCTTCCGTGAGAAGTGAGCTGCCAGGAGGTGAGGGCAGGGGCTGCTCTCCGGGTTCCTGCTCCAAAGTGCCCGGTTCTGCACTGGACGTGAATCACGATGAGTTTGCACTGTGTATCGCAGTCTCTCCTAACTTTGGTCTTTGTTTATAATAATTATCCTTGGAATGAAACCCTAACTCCTCACCCAACCTCCGAAGTCCCACAGCATCCACTCCCTCCCTCCAACCTCTCCCTCTCACATCTTCCAGCCCAAGGCCACCTCTCTGTCTTTTGTACCTGCTGTTGCTGCCACGGGGCCTTGGCCTCTGCCGACCCCTCCAGAGAGCCTGCTCTGCAGAGGGTGGGGTCTTGTCACTTTTTCTGTGTTGTTATCTCCATCCCTGCCCAGGGTCTTAGCTGGTTAGACAAACAAGAGAGCGGATGGATGATGCTGGTGTCAGAAACCCCTATCTGCGTTTGCTGAGCACCTACTGTGTGCTGGGCTGCCCTGCTGCTGCAATCTGTGTTTTGCACATGAGAAGACCAGGGCTCCAGGGCTCGCAGCCTCAGAGGGCAGAGCCAGCCTTAGCCCAGGCTGGGGCTGCAGTGTGGGAGCTCCTCCCACACCTCAAGGCTCGCCAGTGGGACACGGGACGGGCCCTCCCTGGTGAACACACCCCTACCCATGCCTGTGGGCCCCTCCCTGTCCCACCACCTGGTGGAGCCCCTGAGGCTGGCGCAGGAGCAGAGCCTTCGGGCAGCCCTGTGCCAATGTGATCTGGAACTGGTGTGGGGAGCAGAGTCTGGACAGGTGCAGTGGGGGGACACAGACCCCTTGTCCCTGGTGAGCACCCTTAACTCAGCTCTGATTCAGTTTCCCCACCTGCTCAGTGGTCCAGAGAACAGAGGGTGGGAGCCGGCAGGGTCTTCCGGGAGTCCAGGGGCTCAAGTGCACATTTCCCTCCCATGAGTGGTGCTAACCCCTGATCTAGCCCCGACTCCCACCCCAAGCCTTCTCCAAGCCGCCCTGGCTGCCCTGGCCTAATGCTGCAGCACAGAGCTGACACCAGTTCCCAGTGCCAGTCCAAGAGGCCGCTGGTGGGCAGGAAGACAGGCAAGGACACCCATAACCAAAAGGCAGCCTGTGACCCTGAGTGTGGATCCCTCCTTGAATCCTTGCCAGCTGTGTGTCCTCCGGAAAGTTTCTTAACCTCTCTGGGCCTCTCTCACATTCCCAGGAGATAACTGTGCTTCCCACTCCCAGTTGGCAAGACCCCAGCACCTTGCCTGGAACACAAGCAGCACAGCTGATTCAAATGGACACGTCCCCTGTTTACGATTTGCTCTGGGAAGGGGGAGGAGAGAGAAAACAGGAGGACGGAGGCCCTGGGGCTGGGGAAGCCCCCGCCCCCGCCCCGGAGGAGCTGCTGCCCCACCAGGCTGGGCCGAGGGTTGGAGCCTGGCACCGAGCTGCAGGGGGAGGGTGCCCGGGCAGAGGGCACAGGCTGGGTGACAACAGGCACATGGCTCTGCCATCACTTCTAAGCCCAGTGCCTCCTGTCCCAGCGACCCTTCCCGCTTGCCCCATGGCAGCCCCGGCCACACCCCGCCCCTCACGGCAGCCCTGGGCTTCCTCCCCACTTAGCTCAGCCTTGCACCTGTTTCTTGTTCGCCTCCCCTGCCAAGCTCCCCGGGGCAGGGATGAGACCCTCAGCGTTCACTCTCTGACCCCAGAGCCGAGCACAGTACCTGATGTACAGCAAGGCTTCATGGCACAGCTCACACCCTTGGAACACAGCACCTGCCCCTCTGTGCCTCGGTTTCCGCCCTAAGAATCAGGCATTCGTAGAGCCCCAGAATAGTTTCCTGCCTCATGAACATGTAAATAGAAAGACACAGTGAACAAATGGAGAATTACGGGTGCAAGTATTCAGAAAATTGTACTAGAGATCACCAAGTTGCATAAGTCTAAATGCTGGCGTTTGAGGCCCATATTTCATAGTCTCTTTTACTTTTCCCCGACATTTTATCCTGGTAAATTTTAAACTCGTAGTAAGTCAGTAGAATAGTACAACGAACACCTCAATCCAATGGTTATCTTTTTACCCTGTGCTCCTTCTCTCGAGCTGGAAGGAAGAGTTGCTATACTTCTAGAAGAAGGGTGAGTTGTTATACTTTTACTCTCTTGTCTTTTTTTTTTTTTTTTTTTCCTCTGATCCGGGTAGGAGCCAGTTGAAGACACCAAGAAAATTTACTCCTAAATTTCTCAGCTGTTGAGATTCCTTTTGAAAACCTCTGACTCATTAAGGGTATGAATTCTCTAGACCAATTGCGACCGGTTCCGTGATCTTATAAATCTGTAATTCTACAGATCCACTAATCCCCAAATCCTTGCGCCTAAAAACATTTGGTCCTAGAGACCATCCTGTGCTGCTCCCCGCTTCCGCCTTGGGGTAATCTGGAGCTCCTAGCACTCTGCCCCGGGATCAGTAAATCTGCACAGCCTGGGGTCCGCCGCTCTCCCTCAGCCTGGGCATCCAGTTTCCCCCGTGGGCGCCACCGACTTCTGATTCCCAGAAGCCAGAGTCCGGGACTGGGAAAGGGGAAAACCCAGCCAGTCCGACGGATGCCAAGCCCCAAAGGCGTCAAGTGGCACCGAGGCCTGGGGCGCGAGGCTCAGGGTGAC